>NC_091153.1:55897571-56237571 GCF_040958095.1 Procambarus clarkii
TCTCAAGCAGGTGACGAGTCACAATAACGTGGCTGAAGTATGTTGACCAGACCACACATTAGAATGTGAAGGGACGACGACGTTTCGGTCCGTCCTGGACCATTCTCAAGTCGATTGTGTCGATTCTCAAGTCACAATCGACTTGAGAATGGTCCAGGACGAACCGAAACGTCGTCGTCCAGTCACCTTCTAGTGTGTGGTCTGGTGAACAAGACCTTCTCAATCTCGTTACCTGGGAATAAATTGATTGATGAAGATTAAGCCACTCAAGAGGTGGCACGGGCATGAATAGCCCGTAAAGGGAATCAATATTGCTGTTGTTGGTTTAAATTCAGCAACTCGGAACAAAAAGTTCCAAGTAGCACGGGCTATGGTGAGCACGTAGTGGTCTTACCAGGCACAGGAGCGGGGCTGGAACTGGGGGAATCAATGTGTGAGGTGAGAACTCACCTTAAACAGTGAGTTATTTGAGGTGTTACCTTACCTCACAGACCTACACCAATCATCTTGTTTTGTTCTGGTTACGATGTTTTCGAAACAGATGTCCCCCCCCCCCTCACAGTGTCTGACTGCTTAAGTTCAAACTCTGATTAATTGTCACTTTCCAAGATAGCACCTCTTTGCTATAATTAATGAACAGATTCTTCTGTGATATCAACACCCTACTAACTCACTCGCTAGACTGATATCTCTCTAGAAGAGCGCCACGTCATTGTTCCCTGTGACACGTCCTCATTGGCTAGGACACACAAGTGATGCGCTCTGATTGGTCAGGAGGAATTGAATTCTATCTAGGTTATCCCAGATGTTGAGTGTAAGACTACTATGAACTAGAAACATTTGGCTTACCGGATACTTGGTTGACGAACCGCGTTCAATTGAACTAAATTATGTTCAATTGCCGTAACTAGAATTTGATATATCATATATCTATTTACATATGTAATTTTTTTAAGTAATTTGCATAACAGAGAAAATGATTTTATTATTGATAGTATTAATGTGACGGGCCGTAAGCACATTTAGTACCTTACATAAGTAAATGTGAGGTAAGCAACACAGCAAGATGTGTGCAACAATACCAGAAGGCTGTGTTTATTGCTTAATTTGAATACGAGAATGTTCTGCATTATGTTTAATTGTTCTTATGACGATTTGCACATGATAATTCAGAGGTTAATATGTAATATTCGTGCTGTTTCTAGTGCTACGTAATCTTCCAAACTTTATGTACCTAATCTAAACAACTTTACCATTGTGATCATTGCTGTCTTCTTATATGTGATATCAATATGCTGCATTGTGCCTATTAATCTTTGTTAAATTACCAATCAAGCTGTCAATGCAATCAGAGCTACTGATGTGCTTTAATATGCCTACTAATCTCTCTCATCTCATTTTTTCTTTTAATGTACCTGTTATCATTTTATAAATTTTTGCTAGAATTTACCTACTTAAAATTAAAATCTGTTAGATTAAGGACCTGTCCGAAACGCTGCGCGTACTAGTGGCTTTACAAGAATGTAAACACTATGCTATGTATCCTCACACACCCAATGTACCTTCTTGTATATATAAAAATAAATAAATAAAAATAAATAAAAACATAATATAATTTGGAACTAAAGGATGGGCCTATGTATATTTATTTAAGATGGAATATGAGTAGTAGGATAATATCCTGTAATCTCTAGTTAGTTGTGTCACTTTGCCTTTGAGTGCCAAGGAGTTTTGGGTTTTTTATTAATATGTAAATTTCAGTCTAGAAAATAGTTAGATATTAATTAATACTGTGATGTATAAACCCTTATGGAGCCAAGGTTAACGTATCCGGCTGGAGGCAACATGGGAGTAGAAACCGGTTATTTCACAGCCGACGACAGGTGGAAGGCAGCGGTGGACCGAATGTGGAGACCTATGTTCAGAAAACTATTAATTATTGTGGGAATGCTTTGTAGTAGGATTATTTCTTGCGCATGCAGATAATTGATTATTAGTAGCGGGTGGAAATGCTTAAAGGTTATGGTAAATAGTAAGCGTGTTTGAAGTTGTTTGACTTCGGGTTGAACAGAAGTGCTGCGATGCTCATCTATTTTGTACCTTACGTATTTTCTGTGATAAGAAGCTTGTCATTGAGCAGTATCATTAGCAAATTTAGTTTAGTGATTTCCATATTATGTTCGAGTTTTGCCTAATGTATTTCCACCATTTCAACTATTTACCCAGGCAAAGCAATATTTTGGTGATTAGCTGTACCTTAAATAAGTTTCAAGTGTTCTACCACCCACTCGCTCCTGTACACTGGATCAGGATATTTTTCAGTAACTATTGTGCCCAATGATATCCACCATTGTAGTGTTATTATTTTGTTATATGATTATATCGTTAGCTTTACAATGGTATTCTTAATTACTTGTAACAGAACTGTTACAAGTTAACAGTTGTACCTTCTCAGGCTCATAATTGTTAAACCAATGAGCTATGCTGTCTATATAGAATTTTTCTTGCTCTTTCCTTACTGTTAGCCTGCGTCTACTCAGCTTAGTGCCAGGTAGGTCAACATTAGCCACGTGTATGTTACCTGTTATGGCTAAATAGTCAGACATTAAGTCATCCATAATACCAGTCTCATGAGTTGTGTATGACAGGTTAAAGCCAATGCACCTATCTAGAACACCTCCATATATTTGCGTTGGTTGATTCTTACTGATAATTTGAACATCATCATATGCATCGAGAAGTGCCAACAATATTCTCCCGTTGGTGTTTGTGAGTTGGTCCCCTAATTGTTTGTGTTTAGCATTTAAATCCCCAATTAATATTGTACAGTCAGTATGTACAAAATTAGGTAGGTCAGTATACTGGAGGAGGCCAGTAGGAGCATAGGCATTCAAAACATTAAGTGTAGAGTTACCACCGTGTACCCGGATACCATGATATTGAAACCCCTCTCGTTGTTGGGCGGGAAGTGGTTCATGTGGCAGGGATTTTTTTAACATACATGAGACACGTATTTTTTTTATCTAGGATTATAAAACTGATAACTAGGCAGATTCTGTGGGGTTTTACCTGCGGGAGTTAGGGTTTCTTGGAGGCAGACAATATCTATGTCTTCAGTCATAACCTTATGATGGAGATCTGAATACCGTTTTCTAAGAGAAGCAATATTCCAACTGAGTATCTTGATGACACTGTACTTGTTTTTATGAGATTCAGTGGCCGCCATTTTTCTTTTGTACTTTATCAGTCTGCAGTTTCAGAAAAGCAAGTAAATCCCGATACCGGTTGTAGTGCTTTATTACGGCTTCTTTTTCCCCTTCAGTCAGCACATCACTTGTCACCATTTCTTTAAATTTGTCACAGCGGAACCATCTGGGATGTGACGTGTTCGGCCCGAGGCGGACATCCACGTCCAGTTGCACTTCGTCATTATCACTACAAGCGTCACAGGTTTCACTTTGTTCTTTATCACAATCACTTTCATCATTTCCACTACTATTTTCCTTCAAACAGAGTTTATTAGACCCGGTATCAACATCATGATCGTCATCTTCATTAAAGTTCTCACCCCCAGTATCACTTTGTTCATTGTCAGGATCAGTTGCGTCATAATACTCATCGACAGCACTATGCGTTTCTACGTGAAATAGTTGACCTCTGTTCATAGCGCACAGCGTTGATGAGGCTGGGATGTGATGGTAGGCTGGAGCTGACGACCGTCCGGCCACCGGCGGCAGACCCCACTCTGAGGCCGTGACTCTTCCTAATTAGTCAAGACTCACCAAGTATTATATAGACCTTCACCTCAAGTGACCCCGAGAGACCATGTATACGCTTTAATTTCCAGTCACACCAAGAACATTTATCTAAAGGAAGTGATAACCTTACAGGAGTGAAAACTGCCCTCATAGTAATTAACAGAGAAATCTTAATACAACACTCCTGTTATGGTAGTAATGAAAGCGATCACTCGTAACACGACTGTTATGACCTCTGGGTCATCAAAGGTTACCCGTTTGTGTGTTTACTTGTATTACCAATAATCAACATTCAAAGGATTAACTCTTTTTTATTAAGATATCCGTCATAATTACTGTTCATAATATTACGTGATATCTAGTTTCACGTGATATCACATAGCCAGTTTATTGTCAGGGAGCCACGTGATCACACTGTCATGTATACTGTAGAGCTCTCTGGACTGACAGCCACGTGGTCATGTGGAGATGCAGCTCCTGCTTGAAAAAGGTCAAATGTTTTTGTAATTAGCTTGTGTGGTAACCAAGTGGCCATGTATATTGTGGAGCTGCTTCTCTGACGACCAAGTGGTCATGTATACTGTGGAGTTGGTTGTCTGACAACCTAGTGGACATGTATACTATGGAGCTGCTTGTCTGACAACTAAGTGGTCATGTATACTGTGGAGCTGCTTGTCTGACAAGCAGGTGGTCATGTATACTATGGAGCTGTTTGTCTTACAACTAAGTGGTCATGTATACTGTGGAGCTGCTTGTCTGACAACCAAGTGATCATGTATATTGTACTAACCTATGTGTGATAGCGGGGGTTGAGTTTTTGCTCTTTGGTCCCACATCTCAACTGTCAATCAGCAGATTCACATATCTCTATCATATCTACATTTGTTACTCTGTTTGGAGTCTGACTCCACCACATTACTTCATCATTTGTAAATAATTCACGCAAAATAGCTTATCATAATAATCCACGTAAATAGTCCTCCACAATAATCCCCCCATTAATTATACTCCAAAATAATCAACCAAAATTATATTTTGTAATAATCCAACACAATATCTGTAAATAATAATCCAACACAATAAAACGTCAAATCAAATCAAAATCAAATGTTTGTTCAGGTAAAGTACATACATACAAGGTGAGATACATACATTGATGGATTTATAGATAGAGCTAGTACATACAAAACCTAAAGCCACTATTAGGCAGAGCGTTTCGGGCAGACCATACTTGAAAGTGCCGGGGATCGAACCCGGGGCCTCTCACATGCAAAGCGAGTAATAACTCGCAATAACTCTAAATATTAATCCAACACAATAAATGTCCATAATAATTATTCATTATAACCATCAATAATTATCTACTACAATAAACGTTCCTAATAATCCACAACAATAACCCTCCGCAATAGTCAACCAAAATAGCCCTCCAGAATAATCACTAAAATAACTCTCTAGATATAAGCTACAATAATATCCGTACATAATATTCCTCCACAATAACCCTTTTTAATAATCCAGCACTATAACCTTCAAAAATAACCCAGGAGAGGAATCCTTTATAACAATCCTCCAAAAAAAAACTCCATAATAATACAAGAGAATAATCCTCATAATAATCCATCACAATAACCTTTCATAGGAATGCACCACAATACCTCTCCATAGTAATCTTCAACAGTTACCAGCATAATAAGCCTCAGGGAATAACCCTCTATAATAATCCACCAAAATTTTTCCTCATAATAATTCACCCCAATAAAATCCATAATTATGCAATATAATATTCCTCTTAATAATCATCCACAATAACTCACAATAATAACCATCCACAATAACTCACAATAATAACCATCCACAATAACTCATCATAGTAATTTCTTACAATAACCTCCTTCATGATATTTCACAATAACCCTCCTGTGACGATAATCTCCTTCAAGAGATTGAGCCTGCTCTTCCCTCCAAAAATACGTCGATACATCTATATAAAACTACTATGGAAGAAATGTCCAACAACGACAACAACACCTGCAAGGTTTGCCAGAGCGCAAAACGTATGCAGCCAGGGACACCTGCTTCACCTCAAACCGCCAAACTACCTGTCTTGTTGCCGGCTCCTCGCTGATTGGCCGCCGGTCTGGCTGCAACTGCACTCCACCCACCATACCACTTGATGTCTGGGGCCGCCACGACCTCAGTCCTCAGAATATTCAGTGCTTTCATACGGTTAACACTTCTTCCTGGTAGACTAAAGCTTTGGCTTACGTGTACTAAGAGAGGTGATAGCTTAAAGCCAATATTCCTGCACCAATACTTACGTTATTTGCACTTCTTGTTATTGCTCACTTGTCTTAACGTAACTTTTCATTTTGCCATTTAATTATTCTTATTATTTTGATTGATTGATTTTATTATACGAATTTGTATGTCCATTTTATTCATGTTTTGTTTATTTAACGTAATTAAAATTCCATTGTTAAAATTTACTTGTGGTTTGTGTGTCTTCTCCTTACCTTACCACAGACGAAGTTCCAGATTTTCTATTTTTTTTTTAATTCTATGTGACGAGGCCATACCCCTAGCTTTGAACAGCCGAACACCAACGCGTTACCGTCACATATTATATGGGGGCCTGTCCTAGGAGCTTCACTCAGGTACTGGTGCCAAGTGGTAATTTATGGTAAGCGTATTTAACTTTGTTAACGTAGCTTTACTATTTTTCATATTCAATTTCATTTTTAAATGGTACGGTGTATTGTGCATTACGAGAGTAACATATAGTGAAGGTGAAACAACTTTGGATTACGTGGTGACTGTAGGCCGCAGTCATACTCTTAATTGGTCATCTCTCCCTCCGTGTTATTACTCGTGTTTACCATCTTTGTCCCTTGGATATTTCTCATTTTTGACAGATCATCATATTGGTACCCTGGTACTGTGGTCTGCCCCGGGTCAAGAGTAACCAATCTTCTGCAATCTGACTGTAGGAGGACAAAGAGGGCCATAGTTCCTCTAGCTCGAACTTTAGTTGCTGAATTGGGACCTCAGCAGCAGTTCTCGTCACCAGTTGACACCTCGCACCCCTACACGTCAGTCAGAGATGATGATACATACAACGGTAGGGAATTAGCTTACTTTTTCAGAGCACAAAAGTTCGCTAATTCTGTAAGTATCATATTAAATTCAGTAGGAAAAACTTGCTTTATGTCCTATAGAGACTTGGCAAGGTATGCCTACATCCTTGGACTACCAATTTTACTTTTGAGGCAATTAACTGTTTCATTTGTTTTCGAAACTCTGTTTCATTTGTTAGTAGGATTTTCTTGCCCTTATCCTCTTACATGAGTACCGGGTACAAGATTTCCTGCGCCCTTGATTTACATTAATCATTTAACATCTTGTACTTAACTTTAATTGTTAAAGATCTCACAGGATAGGTACCAGTTGCCACGTTGTCCTGTTTCTGACATTCACTATTGAATATTCGTGTTACATTTATTTGCTAATTTCACCATGTTTCGTCTCCAAGCTTTCCGTGCAAATCCAGCAGGTGAAATAGGGACTTTAAGTAGTGCCAAGAGGACTGAATTACAAACTCTTGCACATGAGTACCAACTAGAAGTTCCCTACCAAGCCAACAAAAATGACCTACACAACCTGTTGCTGGATTACTATTTAGAGCAAGGTAAGATAGACTCTGAAACTCATGAAACTTACTATATTGCAGATAAAACTGACTTGGCAACGATGAAACTCAAACTAGAGCTGGCCAAGATTGAACGTGAACAACAAGAACGAGCAGCTGCCATACGAAGGGAAGAACACGAACGCGAGGCCGCCTTGAGGAGAGAAGAACACGAACGTTGACTCGCCCTCCACGAACGTGAGGTCGCCTTGCTCCATGAACGTGAGAGAGTACAGCTTGAAACAAAACAACGCGAGTTGGAGATGCAACGCGAGCATGACAAGCAACAAGCGACTCTGGCTCTAGAGTGTCGTCAACGCGAAATCGCCTTGGAAACTTCACACTTCACTCAACGCCAGCAAGCTACTGCCAATCTTCCCGTCAGTTTTAATATATCACATGCAAGTAAGTTAATGCCATCCTTTGTAGAAGCAGAAGTTGATGTGTTCTTTACCACCTTTGAAACCCTTGCTAATCAACTCAGTTGGCCTGTCGACCAATGGGCCACACTTCTCAGAGTCCATCATACAGGTAGAGCTGCAGTCACACTCAGTACTTTGGCGTCTGAGAATGACTACCACACTCTGAAACAAGCAGTGTTGGACGCCTACCTCCTCTCTACTGAAAGTTATAGAAGGAAATTCCGTGACCACCTGAAGGCAAGTACCACTACCTTCCTTGAGTTTGCTAACACAAAACGGAGATATTTCATGAAATGGCTGGAAGCAGCACATGTCTCTACTTTTACAGAACTCGTCAACCTGATGCTAGTTGAAGAATTCTTGAGACGTGTGCCGCCTCCTGTCCGCCTCTACTTAGCAGATAAAGAAGAAACCGACTACCTGAAGTGTGCTAAGTCGGCTGACACTTACAGCCTCATCCACCGGCTGACACCCGAACCATCCTCCAGTAAGAAGTCGTGGTACAGTTATGAGAAAGTGAGCCCCGATCAAGCTGGTTCACAACTGTACTGCAAGTATTGTAGACTCTATGGACATACCATAGACAAGTGTGGTAAGTCTCAATACAAGGGAACCACTGACCCACAGAAACCCAAACCAACTCCTCCTAAGTCCGGTAAGCCTGTGATGAATGTTGGTGTTAATGTTAATGATCTTTCTCTTTTCAGTAACCACCTGTATACTGGAACTGTCTCTGCCAACGGTTCAAATCCGGAGGGACGTTTCAAATTGAAGATCTTGAGGGACACAGCGGCTCTTCAATCGATCATCTTGAAGTCGGCTGTGCCCAACATCGTCTACACCGGAGAAACTGTCTTCATCACTGACCTCACTGCTACCACTCCATACCCTCTCGCCAGAGTCCACCTGGATTATCCCTACGTGAACGGAGAAGTCCAAGTCGCCGTCAGGGAAAAGCCTTTTCCCATGCCTGGAGTGCAACTTCTCCTAGGCAACGACTTGGCAGAAGACCTGCAACCGACCAACCTGATCGTCATGGACAAACCCCAGGTGTGTAACTCTGTGCCAAGTAACCCTATTCTAGCGTATGTTCCAGCAGAGGTTCAAGAGAGTGATGAAGTTTCTCCTCCGGTTCTCGTGACCACCCGTGCACAAGCCGCACGTCTACAGCCAGCTGACCCTACTGCTACCGCTGTCCCTCAAGACCCTCAGAAACTACCCCCGCATCTGACCAAGTTGGAGTTCCGTAAGTTGCAGAGGGAAGATCTTACTTTAACACCATTGTTTTTCCAGGCTGAGACTCAACCCGACAGTATTCCTGGGTTCTTCCTAGAGAACGACTTGCTCTACCGCAGATATAGACCCAGTAAACTGAAGGAGGAGGACGATTGGGCCAACATCGAACAACTTGTGATTCCTACCAGCCTGCGGCCCACTATTCTACACCTGGCCCACGGAGCACTCTCCCACTACGGCTTCAACAAGACTTACCATGGAATTCGTCAAGACTACTACTGGCCAGGTATGGTAAATAGCGTCAAACAGTACGTAAAACAGTGTCATACATGTCAGATGGCAGGCAAACCGAACATCTCCATTCCCAGAGCGCCACTGATTCCCATACAGGTGCCTGCGGAACCTTTCCACAGACTCATAATAGACTGTGTTGGTCCTTTACCTCGGACCAGTTCAGGTAACGCCTACATCCTAACCATCCTGTGTCCTACCACCAGATTTCCCATAGCAGTTCCAGTGAAGAACATCACGGCTGCTACGGTTGTAAAACATCTATTGAAGATCTTCACTCAATACGTATTTCCCAGGGAGATTCAGAGCGACTGTGGTACCAACTTCACCAGTGATCTCTTCAAAAGGACACTGGAGGAGTTCAACATCAAACAGGTATTGTCCAGCCCCTATCATCCTGCTTCACAGGGTTCTCTTGAACGTAGTCATCAGACAATCAAAGCACTCTTGAAAAAGTTTTGTAGTGAAACCTCTAAGGATTGGGATAAGCAAATCGACCTTATAATGTGTATTTACAGAAGTCTCCCCAATGAGTCCCTAAGAGTATCTCCTTATGAGATGCTCTACGGCCGTAAGTGCCGTACTCCCCTTAAGGCTTTCAAAGACTCTCTCCGAGATGCCACCTTCAGTGAGCATCAGAATGTGCCCCAGTTTCTTCAAAACCTGCAACACATTCTAGAGAGAGTCCACCGTTTTGCCCATGATAATCTATTGAAAGCCCAGGAGAGGATGAAGACTCATTACGACCAGACCAGTAAAGTAAGAAAATTCAAGCCGGGAGACTTCGTTCTAGCATACTTCCCTATCCCAGGTTCACCTTTACAAAACAAGTTTTCAGGACCCTACCGCGTCAAAGAGTGCAGAAATAACAACAACTACGTCATAGAGACTCCAGATAGGCGGCGAAAGACCCAGCTGTGCCACGTCAACCTCCTGAAGCAATATAATGGTACTCCTCCCACTGTCCTGACTAACTGTTCTACCTTCACAGAACCCTACATCCACAGTGAGACCTTCCCAGCTTCTCCTCCCGAAAGCACTGACAAGGAGTCAGCGCTTTCTAATTCCGAAATCCTTAATGATCTTCCCAAATACTTTCAGGATAATAATCGTGCTCCTTTGCCCTATTCTAATTCCACTCTCACCTCGTCAGATAAGCCCTTCATCCTCCATGTCGACGCCAGTGGTACCGACGTTGGTGGTGTCGCGATGCAGCAACGAGGCGAGGAGAATACACCTGTCAGCGACTATTGCTACAAGGAACTACGGAACAATTGGCAAGGAGCTACTCTTCATCATCCTGAAGCTCCAGCACTTCACTCCACACCTGAAAAGTGCACGGTCCACCATCAACACGGACCACACCACCCTACACCTCCTGCAGCACGCCCACTTCTCATCTCAACGTCTTCTACTATGGGCTTGCTAACTGTAGAAAGTCAACCTGGAGACACGTTATACCAAGATTCCGACAACATCTTAGCCCATGATCTCTCCAGAGTTTATGAAGTAGAAGCGACTCCATCTATTACTCCACCACATAACGACGTACTTCTTCCAGAACCGCAGGCTTCGGGGGAGAGTTGTGACGATAATCTCCTTCAAGAGATTGAGCCTGCTCTTCCCTCCAAAAATACGTCGATACATCTATATAAAACTACTATAGAAGAAATGTCCAACAACGACAACAACACCAGCAAGGTTTGCCAGAGCGCAAAACGTATGCAGCCAGGGACACCTGCTTCACCTCAAACCGCCAAACTACCTGTCTTGTTGCCGGCTCCTCGCTGATTGGCCGCCGGTCTGGCTGCAACTGCACTCCACCCACCATACCACTTGATGTCTGGGGCCGCCACGACCTCAGTCCTCAGAATATTCAGTGCTTTCATACGGTTAACACTTATTCCTGGTAGACTAAAGCTTTGGCTTACGTGTACTAAGAGAGGTGATAGCTTAAAGCCAATATTCCTGCACCAATACTTACGTTATTTGCACTTCTTGTTATTGCTCACTTGTCTTAACGTAACTTTTCATTTTGCCATTTAATTATTCTTATTATTTTGATTGATTGATTTTATTATACGAATTTGTATGTCCATTTTATTCATGTTTTGTTTATTTAACGTAATTAAAATTCCATTGTTAAAATTTACTTGTGTTTTGTGTGTCTTCTCCTTACCTTACCACAGACGAAGTTCCAGATTTTCTATTTTTTTTTTAATTCTATGTGACGAGGCCATACCCCTAGCTTTGAACAGCCGAACACCAATGCGTTACCGTCACACTCCATATTAATTCACCAAAATAGCCATCAACAATAATCCACCACAATAACTCTCCATAATAGTTCCCCATATTAACTCTTCTTAATAAGCCTCTACAATAACCCTCAATTATATTAAACCACTATAACCCTCTTCATTAATCTACAACAATATCTCTCCGTAATAATTCACCACAACAACCAGTTATAATAACTAATAACAATAACTTTCCAGAATAATCCAGCATAATAGACCTCAATAATCATCAAAATTATTTACTACAATAACCCTACCTTAAAATTCACCACAATAACCCTCACTGTAGTAAAATCACAATGGCATCATGTATCAATGGAAATAATTTTAGGGTAATGTAGTGACTTCTGGAGTTCAAGTCACTCCATTGTCTCAAAATGATATTCATTGATATATCACGTCATTGTGATTTCATTGTGATCTGAGTCTATTGTAAGAGTGTGAACGCCATTACCGAAGGCTTGAGTGCGGTCGGGTTGCTTGTAAAACCCTGGTTGGGATCCAGGTTGGGGCCTCCAGAACCTTCTATTAAATTCAGTAGAGTTCTAGCTTGGTCGACTTATCTTTAGTAATAATCTTTCTCAACATCAGTATGTGTTATTCCAACCCGTTTCTTTGTTATTGAATAAGAAATAATACTTTTTCAATATAAAATATTATGAGAAAATAATAATATTATGGAACCATGTTGCAGCTCCTTGTGTCTACGTATTAATTGATTTCCTGTGTTTGGAATTAATATTTATAGGTTGAAATAAGAAAAAGGGAGAGATAGTAGGGAAGTGGGCTCGAGCCGACGACCGTCCGGCCACCGGCGGCAGACCCCACTCTGAGGCCGTGACTCTTCCTAATTAGTCAATACTCACCAAGTATTATATAGACCTTCACCTCAAGTGACCCCGAGAGACCATGAATACGCTTTAATTTCCCGTGACACCAAGAACATTCATCTGAAGGAAGTGATAACCTTACAGGAGTGAAAACTGCCCTCATGGTACTTAACAGAGAAATCTTAATACAACACTCCTGTTATGGTAAGAATGAAAACGATTACTCATGACACGACTGTTATGACCTCTGGGTCATCAGAGGTTACCCGTGTGTGTGTGTTTACTTATATTACCATTAATCCACATTCGAAGAATTTTTTATTAAGATATCAGTCATAATCACTGTTCATGATATTACGTGATATCTAGTTTCACGTGATACCACTTAGCCAGTTTATTGTCAGGGAGCCACGTGATCACATAGTCATGTATACTGTAGAGCTCTCTGGACTGACAGCCACGTGGTCATGTAGAGTTGGTGGTCCTGCATCATCATGGTCATATGCTTTTGTAATTAGCTTGGGTGGTAACCAAGTGGCCATGTATACTGTAGAGCTGCTTGTCTGACAACCAAGTGGTCATGTATACTGTTGAGCTGCTTGCCTGACAACCATGTGGTCATCTATATTGTACTTACCTAGTTGTGATTGCGGGGTTGAGCTACTGCTCTTTGGTCCCGCATCTCACCTGTCAATCAGCTGACTCACATGTTTTTTGGCCTATTGGGTTCCATCATATCTACATTTGTAACCCTGTTTTGGAGTCTGCCTCCACCACATCACTTCCAAATGCATTCCATTTGTAAATTATCCACTCAAATAACTTATCTTATTCATCCACGAAAATAGCCCTCCACAATAATACCCAAAAATAATACTCCATAATAATCAACCGAATTACGTTTTGTAATACTCCAACACAATAACTTTTAATAATAATCTAACACAATCACTTTAAATATTAATTCAAATCAAAACTTATAAATAATAATCCAATACAATAATTCTAAATAATAATCCAAAAAAATAACTCTAATTAATAATCTAACACAATAACACTAAATAATAATCCAACACAATAGCTTTAAATAATAATCCAACACAATAACTCTAAATATTAATCCAACACAATAAATGTCCATATTAATTTTTCAAAATAACCTTCAATAATTGTCTACTACAGTAACCGTGCCTAATACTCCTCAACAATAATACTCAGCAATAGTCAACCAAAATAACCCTCCACAATAATCACAAAAATAACTTTCCAGATATAAGCCACAATAATAACCGTCTCTCATAATCCTCAACAATAACCCTTTTTAATAATCCAGCACTATAACCCTCAATAATAACCCACCAGAGTAATCCTTCATAATAATAACCCATATAAAAATCCATAATAATACAAGAGAATAATCCTCCATGATAAGCCATCACAATAATCTTTCATAGAAATCCACGATAATACCTCTCTATAGTAATCTTCAACAGTTACCATTCATAATAAGCCACAAGAATAACCCTCTCTAATAATCGACCAAAATTTTTCCTCATTATAATTAACGCCAATAAAATCCATAATTATGAAATCTAATAATCATCTTAATAATCATCCACAATAACTCACCATAATAACCATCCACAATAACTCACAATAATAATTTCTTACAATAATTTCCTTCCTGATATTCCACAAGAATCCTCCATATTAATTCACGAAAATAACTATAAACAATAATCCACCACATTAACTCTCCATAATAAATCCCCACATTAACCCTTCCTAATAAGCCACTAAAATAAACCTCAATTATATTAAACTACAATAACCCTCCTCAATAATCAACAACAATAACTCTCTGCAATAATACATCACATTAACCTGTTATAATAACCAATAACAATAACTTTCCAGAATAATCCACCATAATAAACCTCCATAATAATCTACCACAATAATTCTAGGAAGTAATCCAACACCATAACCCTTCAAAATAATTTTCTGAAATAATCTTCTAAATAATTACCACTAAAACTATTAATAATACTTCACCACTTTAACTTTAAAAATTATTTACTACAATAAACCTTCCTTAAAATTCACAACAATAACCAACATTGTAGTAAAATCAGAATGACATCATATATCAATGGAAATAATTTAGGGGTAATGTAGTGACTTATGGAGTTCAAGCTACTCCATTGTCTCCAACTGATATTCATTGATATATCACGTCATTGTGATTACATTGTGATCTGAGTCTATTGTACGAGTGTGAACGTCATTTCCGAAGACCAGAGTGTGGTCTGGTTAGGTGTAAAACCCTGGTTGGGCTCCGGTTTGGGACCTCCAGAACCTTCCATTAAATTCAGTAGCGTTCTGGCTTGGTCGTAATTATCTTTCGTAATTATCTTTCTTAACATCTGTATGTGTTATTGCAGCTCGTTTCTTTGTTATTAAAAAGGAAATATTACTTTTTCCATATGAAATATCATGAGTAAAAATTTATAATATGGAACCATGTTGCAGCTTCTTGCGTCTACTTATTAATTGATTTCCTTTGTTTGGAATTTATATTAATACGTTGAAAAAAGAAAAAGGAAGATCTGCACATGACATGGGCTCGAGCTGACGACCGTCCAGCCACCGGCGGCAGACCCCACTCTGAGACCGTGACTCTTCCTAATTAGTCAAGACTCACCAATTATTATATAGACCTTCACCACAAGTGACCCCGAGAGACCATGTATACGCTCTAATTTCTGGTGACACCAAGAACATTCATCTGAAGGAAGTGATAACCTTACAGGAGTGAAAACTGCCCTCATGGTACTTAACAGAGAAATCTTAATACAACACTCCTGTTATGGTAAGAATGAAAACGATTACTCGTGACACGACTGTTATGACCTCTGGGTCATCAGAGGTTACCCATGTGTGTGTTTACTTATATTACCATTAATCCACATTCGAAGAATTTTTTATTAAGATATCAGTCATAATCACTGTTCATGATATTACGTGATATCTAGTTTCACGTGATACCACTTAGCCAGTTTATTGTCAGGGAGCCACGTGATCACATAGTCATGTATACTGTAGAGCTCTCTGGACTGACAGCCACGTGGTCATGTAGAGTTGGTGGTCCTGCATCATCATGGTCATATGCTTTTGTAATTAGCTTGGGTGGTAACCAAGTGGCCATGTATACTGTAGAGCTGCTTGTCTGACAACCAAGTGGTCATGTATACTGTTGAGCTGCTTGCCTGACAAACATGTGGTCATCTATATTGTACTTACCTAGTTGTGATTGCGGGGTTGAGCTACTGCTCTTTGGTCCCGCATCTCAACTGTCAATCAGCTGACTCACATGTTTTTTGGCCTATTGGGTTCCATCATATCTACATTTGTAACCCTGTTTTGGAGTCTGCCTCCACCACATCACTTCCAAATGCATTCCATTTGTAAATTATCCACTCAAATAACTTATCTTATTCATCCACGAAAATAGCCCTCCACAATAATACCCAAAAATAATACTCCATAATAATCAACCGAATTACGTTTTGTAATACTCCAACACAATAACTTTTAATAATAATCTAACACAATCACTCTAAATATTAATTCAAATCAAAACTTATAAATAATAATCCAATACAATAATTCTAAATAATAATCCAAAAAAATAACTCTAATTAATAATCTAACACAATAACACTAAATAATAGTCCAACACAATAGCTTTAAATAATAATCCAACACAATAACTCTAAATATTAATCCAACACAATAAATGTCCATATTAATTTTTCAAAATAACCTTCAATAATTGTCTACTACAATAACCGTGCCTAATACTCCTCAACAATAATACTCAGCAATAGTCAACCAAAATAACCCTCCACAATAATCACAAAAATAACTTTCCAGATATAAGCCACAATAATAACCGTCTCTCATAATCCTCAACAATACCCCTTTTTAATAATCCAGCACTATAACCCTCAATAATAACCCACCAGAGTAATCATTCATAATAATAACCCATATAAAAATCCATAATAATACAAGAAAATAATCCTCCATGATAAGCCATCACAATAATCTTTCATAGAAATCCACGATAATACCTCTCTATAGTAATCTTCAACAGTTACCATTCATAATAAGCCACAAGAATAACCCTCTCTAATAATCGACCAAAATTTTTCCTCATTATAATTAACGCCAATAAAATCCATAATTATGAAATCTAATAATCATCTTAATAATCATCCACAATAACTCACCATAATAACCATCCACAATAACTCACAATAATAATTTCTTACAATAATTTCCTTCCTGATATTCCACAAGAATCCTCCATATTAATTCACGAAAATAACTATAAACAATAATCCACCACAATAACTCTCCATAATAAATCCCCACATTAACCCTTCCGAATAAGCCACTACAATAAACCTCAATTATATTAAACTACAATAACCCTCCTCAATAATCAACAACAATAACTCTCTGCAATAATACATCACATTAACCTGTTATAATAACCAATAACAATAACTTTCCAGAATAATCCACCATAATAAACCTCCATAATAATCTACCACAATAATTCTAGGAATTAATCCAACACCATAACCCTTCAAAATAATTTTCTGAAATAATCTTCTAAATAATTACCACTAAAACTATTAATAATACTTCACCACTTTAACTTTAAAAATTATTTACTACAATAAACCTTCCTTAAAATTCAGAACAATAACCAACATTGTAGTAAAATCAGAATGACATCATATATCAATGGAAATAATTTTGGGGTAATGTAGTGACTTGTGGAGTTCAAGCTACTCCATTGTCTCCAACTGATATTCATTGATATATCACGTCATTGTGATTACATTGTGATCTGAGTCTATTGTACGAGTGTGAACGTCATTTCCGAAGGCCAGAGTGTGGTCTGGTTAGGTGTAAAACCCTGGTTGGGCTCCGGTTTGGGACCTCCAGAACCTTCCATTAAATTCAGTAGCGTTCTGGCTTGGTCGTAATTATCTTTCGTAATTATCTTTCTTAACATCTGTACGTGTTATTGCAGCTCGTTTCTTTGTTATTAAAAAGGAAATATTACTTTTTCCATATGAAATATTATGAGTAAAAATTTATAATATGGAACCATGTTGCAGCTTCTTGCGTCTACTTATTAATTGATTTCCTTTGTTTGGAATTTATATTAATACGTTGAAAAAAGAAAAAGGAAGATCTGCACATGACATGGGCTCGAGCTGACGACCGTCCAGCCACCGGCGGCAGACCCCACTCTGAGACCGTGACTCTTCCTAATTAGTCAAGACTCACCAATTATTATATAGACCTTCACCACAAGTGACCCCGAGAGACCATGTATACGCTCTAATTTCTGGTGACACCAAGAACATTCATCTGAAGGAAGTGATAACCTTACAGGAGTGAAAACTGCCCTCATGGTACTTAACAGAGAAATCTTAATACAACACTCCTGTTATGGTAAGAATGAAAACGATTACTCGTGACACGACTGTTATGACCTCTGGGTCATCAGAGGTTACCCATGTGTGTGTTTACTTATATTACCATTAATCCACATTCGAAGAATTTTTTATTAAGATATCAGTCATAATCACTGTTCATGATATTACGTGATATCTAGTTTCACGTGATACCACTTAGCCAGTTTATTGTCAGGGAGCCACGTGATCACATAGTCATGTATACTGTAGAGCTCTCTGGACTGACAGCCACGTGGTCATGTAGAGTTGGTGGTCCTGCATCATCATGGTCATATGCTTTTGTAATTAGCTTGGGTGGTAACCAAGTGGCTATGTATACTGTAGAGCTGCTTGTCTGACAACCAAGTGGTCATGTATACTGTTGAGCTGCTTGCCTGACAACCATGTGGTCATCTACATTGTACTTACCTAGTTGTGATTGCGGGGTTGAGCTACTGCTCTTTGGTCCCACATCTCTCCTGTCAATCAGCTGACTCACATGTTTTTTGGCCTATTGGGTTCCATCATATCTACATTTGTAACCCTGTTTTGGAGTCTGCCTCCACCACATCACTTCCAAATGCATTCCATTTGTAAATTATCCACTCAAATAACTTATCTTATTCATCCACGAAAATAGCCCTCCACAATAATACCCAAAAATAATACTCCATAATAATCAACCGAATTACGTTTTGTAATACTCCAACACAATAACTTTTAATAATAATCTAACACAATCACTCTAAATATTAATTCAAATCAAAACTTATAAATAATAATCCAATACAATAATTCTAAATAATAATCCAAAAAAATAACTCTAATTAATAATCTAACACAATAACACTAAATAATAATCCAACACAATAGCTTTAAATAATAATCCAACACAATAACTCTAAATATTAATCCAACACAATAAATGTCCATATTAATTTTTCAAAATAACCTTCAATAATTGTCTACTACAATAACCGTGCCTAATACTCCTCAACAATAATACTCAGCAATAGTCAACCAAAATAACCCTCCACAATAATCACAAAAATAACTTTCCAGATATAAGCCACAATAATAACCGTCTCTCATAATCCTCAACAATACCCCTTTTTAATAATCCAGCACTATAACCCGCAATAATAACCCACCAGAGTAATCCTTCATAATAATAACCCATATAAAAATCCATAATAATACAAGAGAATAATCCTCCATGATAAGCCATCACAATAATCTTTCATAGAAATCCACGATAATACCTCTCTATAGTAATCTTCAACAGTTACCATTCATAATAAGCCACAAGAATAACCCTCTCTAATAATCGACCAAAATTTTTCCTCATTATAATTAACGCCAATAAAATCCATAATTATGAAATCTAATAATCATCTTAATAATCATCCACAATAACTCACCATAATAACCATCCACAATAACTCACAATAATAATTTCTTACAATAATTTCCTTCCTGATATTCCACAAGAATCCTCCATATTAATTCACGAAAATAACTATAAACAATAATCCACCACAATAACTCTCCATAATAAATCCCCACATTAACCCTTCCTAATAAGCCACTACAATAAACCTCAATTATATTAAACTATAATAACCCTCCTCAATAATCAACAACAATAAATCTCTGCAATAATACATCACATTAACCTGTTATAATAACCAATAACAATAACTTTCCAGAATAATCCACCATAATAAACCTCCATAATAATCTACCACAATAATTCTAGGAATTAATCCAACACCATAACCCTTCAAAATAATTTTCTGAAATAATCTTCTAAATAATTACCACTAAAACTATTAATAATACTTCACCACTTTAACTTTAAAAATTATTTACTACAATAAACCTTCCTTAAAATTCAGAACAATAACCAACATTGTAGTAAAATCAGAATGACATCATATATCAATGGAAATAATTTAGGGGTAATGTAGTGACTTGTGGAGTTCAAGCTACTCCATTGTCTCCAACTGATATTCATTGATATATCACGTCATTGTGATTACATTGTGATCTGAGTCTATTGTACGAGTGTGAACGTCATTTCCGAAGGCCAGAGTGTGGTCTGGTTAGGTGTAAAACCCTGGTTGGGCTCCGGTTTGGGACCTCCAGAACCTTCCATTAAATTCAGTAGCGTTCTGGCTTGGTCGTAATTATCTTTCGTAATTATCTTTCTTAACATCTGTACGTGTTATTGCAGCTCGTTTCTTTGTTATTAAAAAGGAAATATTACTTTTTCCATATGAAATATTATGAGTAAAAATTTATAATATGGAACCATGTTGCAGCTTCTTGCGTCTACTTATTAATTGATTTCCTTTGTTTGGAATTTATATTAATACGTTGAAAAAAGAAAAAGGAAGATCTGCACATGACATGGGCTCGAGCTGACGACCGTCCAGCCACCGGCGGCAGACCCCACTCTGAGACCGTGACTCTTCCTAATTAGTCAAGACTCACCAATTATTATATAGACCTTCACCACAAGTGACCCCGAGAGACCATGTATACGCTCTAATTTCTGGTGACACCAAGAACATTCATCTGAAGGAAGTGATAACCTTACAGGAGTGAAAACTGCCCTCATGGTACTTAACAGAGAAATCTTAATACAACACTCCTGTTATGGTAAGAATGAAAACGATTACTCGTGACACGACTGTTATGACCTCTGGGTCATCAGAGGTTACCCATGTGTGTGTTTACTTATATTACCATTAATCCACATTCGAAGAATTTTTTATTAAGATATCAGTCATAATCACTGTTCATGATATTACGTGATATCTAGTTTCACGTGATACCACTTAGCCAGTTTATTGTCAGGGAGCCACGTGATCACATAGTCATGTATACTGTAGAGCTCTCTGGACTGACAGCCACGTGGTCATGTAGAGTTGGTGGTCCTGCATCATCATGGTCATATGCTTTTGTAATTAGCTTGGGTGGTAACCAAGTGGCTATGTATACTGTAGAGCTGCTTGTCTGACAACCAAGTGGTCATGTATACTGTTGAGCTGCTTGCCTGACAACCATGTGGTCATCTACATTGTACTTACCTAGTTGTGATTGCGGGGTTGAGCTACTGCTCTTTGGTCCCACATCTCTCCTGTCAATCAGCTGACTCACATGTTTTTTGGCCTATTGGGTTCCATCATATCTACATTTGTAACCCTGTTTTGGAGTCTGCCTCCACCACATCACTTCCAAATGCATTCCATTTGTAAATTATCCACTCAAATAACTTATCTTATTCATCCACGAAAATAGCCCTCCACAATAATACCCAAAAATAATACTCCATAATAATCAACCGAATTACGTTTTGTAATACTCCAACACAATAACTTTTAATAATAATCTAACACAATCACTCTAAATATTAATTCAAATCAAAACTTATAAATAATAATCCAATACAATAATTCTAAATAATAATCCAAAAAAATAACTCTAATTAATAATCTAACACAATAACACTAAATAATAATCCAACACAATAGCTTTAAATAATAATCCAACACAATAACTCTAAATATTAATCCAACACAATAAATGTCCATATTAATTTTTCAAAATAACCTTCAATAATTGTCTACTACAATAACCGTGCCTAATACTCCTCAACAATAATACTCAGCAATAGTCAACCAAAATAACCCTCCACAATAATCACAAAAATAACTTTCCAGATATAAGCCACAATAATAACCGTCTCTCATAATCCTCAACAATACCCCTTTTTAATAATCCAGCACTATAACCCGCAATAATAACCCACCAGAGTAATCCTTCATAATAATAACCCATATAAAAATCCATAATAATACAAGAGAATAATCCTCCATGATAAGCCATCACAATAATCTTTCATAGAAATCCACGATAATACCTCTCTATAGTAATCTTCAACAGTTACCATTCATAATAAGCCACAAGAATAACCCTCTCTAATAATCGACCAAAATTTTTCCTCATTATAATTAACGCCAATAAAATCCATAATTATGAAATCTAATAATCATCTTAATAATCATCCACAATAACTCACCATAATAACCATCCACAATAACTCACAATAATAATTTCTTACAATAATTTCCTTCCTGATATTCCACAAGAATCCTCCATATTAATTCACGAAAATAACTATAAACAATAATCCACCACAATAACTCTCCATAATAAATCCCCACATTAACCCTTCCTAATAAGCCACTACAATAAACCTCAATTATATTAAACTATAATAACCCTCCTCAATAATCAACAACAATAAATCTCTGCAATAATACATCACATTAACCTGTTATAATAACCAATAACAATAACTTTCCAGAATAATCCACCATAATAAACCTCCATAATAATCTACCACAATAATTCTAGGAATTAATCCAACACCATAACCCTTCAAAATAATTTTCTGAAATAATCTTCTAAATAATTACCACTAAAACTATTAATAATACTTCACCACTTTAACTTTAAAAATTATTTACTACAATAAACCTTCCTTAAAATTCACAACAATAACCAACATTGTAGTAAAATCAGAATGACATCATATATCAATGGAAATAATTTAGGGGTAATGTAGTGACTTGTGGAGTTCAAGCTACTCCATTGTCTCCAAC
The DNA here is from genome assembly GCF_040958095.1 of Procambarus clarkii. Lineage (NCBI taxonomy): Eukaryota > Metazoa > Arthropoda > Malacostraca > Decapoda > Cambaridae > Procambarus > Procambarus clarkii. Next base: position 55,920,310 of record NC_091153.1, read on the forward strand.
TGATATTCATTGATATATCACGTCATTGTGATTACATTGTGATCTGAGTCTATTGTACGAGTGTGAACGTCATTTCCGAAGGCCAGAGTGTGGTCTGGTTAGGTGTAAAACCCTGGTTGGGCTCCGGTTTGGGACCTCCAGAACCTTCCATTAAATTCAGTAGCGTTCTGGCTTGGTCGTAATTATCTTTCTTAACATCTGTATGTGTTATTGCAGCTCGTTTCTTTGTTATTAAAAAGGAAATATTACTTTTTCCATATGAAATATTATGAGAAAAAATTTATAATATGGAACCATGTTGCAGCTTCTTGCGTCTACTTATTAATTGATTTCCTTTGTTTGGAATTTATATTAATACGTTGAAAAAAGAAAAAGGAAGATCTGCACATGACATGGGCTCGAGCTGACGACCGTCCAGCCACCGGCGGCAGACCCCACTCTGAGACCGTGACTCTTCCTAATTAGTCAAGACTCACCAATTATTATATAGACCTTCACCACAAGTGACCCCGAGAGACCATGTATACGCTCTAATTTCTGGTGACACCAAGAACATTCATCTGAAGGAAGTGATAACCTTACAGGAGTGAAAACTGCCCTCATGGCATTTAACAAAAAAATCTTAATAAAACACTCCTGTTATGGTAAGAATGCCAGCGATCACTCGTGACACGACTGTTATGACCTCTGGGTCATCACATGTCACCCGTGTGTGTGTTTACGTATATTACCATTAATCAACATACTAAAGATTTACTTTTTTATTAAGAGATCAGTCATAAACGTTGTAGATATCTCGTGGACAGTAATTGCAATATAGTCACGTGATCAAATAGTCATGTATTCTGTGGAGCTGCTTCTCTGACAACCAAGCGGTCTTGTATATTGTACTTACCTAGTTGTGATTGCGGGGGTTGAGCTTCTGCTCTTTGGTCCCGCATCTCAACTGTCAATCAGCTGATTCACATGTTTGTGGGGCTATTGGGTTCCATCATATCTACATTTGTAACTCTGTTTGGAGTCTGCCACCACCACATCACTTCCAAATGCATTGCATTTGTAAATTATCCACGCAAATAACTTTTCTTAGTAATCCACGAAAATAGCCCTCTACAATAATACTCAAAAATAATACTCCATATTAATCAACCAAAATAACGTTTTGTAATAATCCAACACAATAACTCTAAATAATAATCTAACACAATAACTCTAAATAAAAATCCAACACAAGAAATGTCCATAATATTTATTGATAATAACTATCAATAATTATCTACTCCAATAAACGTACCTAATAATCCACAACAATAACCCTCCTCAATATTCAACCAAAATAGCCCTCCAGAATAATAAAAAAAATAACTCTCCAGATATAAGCAACAATAATAACCGTCCATTATAATCCTCAACTATAACCCTTTATAATAAACCAGCACTATAACCCTCAATAAAAATCCATCAAAGTAATCCTTCATAATAAGGCTCCAAAATCCCTCGACAATAATACAAGCGAATAATCCTCCTTAATAAACCATTACAATAACATTTCTTAAGAATTTATCACACTGCCTCTCATAGTAATCTTCAACAGTTACTGTTCATAATAAGCCTCAAGAATAATCGTCTATAATAATCCACCAAAAATTTTCCTCATAATAATTCACCCCAATAAAATCTATAATTATGCAATATAATAATCCACTTAATAATCAACCACAATAACTCACCATAATAACCATCTGCAATAACTCACAATAATAATTTCTTACAATAACCTCCTTCATGATATTTCACAATAACCCTCCATATTAATTCACCAAAATTACTATCAACAATTATCTCCCACATTAACTCTACATAATAATTCCCCACATTAACCGTTCCTAATAGGCCACTACAATAATCCTCAATTATATTAAACCACAATAGCCTTTCTCAATATTTTTTCAACAATAACTCTCCGTAATAAACCACCACAATAACCTGATATAATAACCAATAACAATTACTTTGCAGAATAATCCACCAAAATAAGCCTCCATGATAATCTACCACAATAACTCTTGGAATTAATCCACCACAATAACCCTTCAAAATAATCTTCTGAAATAACTTTCTAAATAATTACCACTAACACTATTAATAATACTTCACCACTTTAACTTTCAAAATTATTTACTTCAAAAGCTGGAAAAGCTCCTTCAAAAGCTGGAAAAACAAATAAACCTTCTTCAGATTCACCAGGCGGCTTCCGAAGATGACCTAGAGCTGCAACAACTTCATGACTCCCTGATAATTAGCTCTACTGATTTACCTGATGAACAACAAGGTGAGAATTGTTGTAACATAGCCCACACCCTAATTAATTCAAAGATCAGAGTCAATGTTGATATCAAATCAGCTATCAGGATAGATAGAAACAGTTCCCGTAGCAGTAGGAGAATGCTCATCAAACTTGCAAATCCATCTGCTAAGTTTGACCTCATACAATCAGCTGCTAAGCAAAAAACCAACCTCAATATAAATGAGTGCCTTACAAAGCAGCGTGGATCCCTCCTCTTCAGGCTGCGTACAATTCGCAATAAAACCCTGGTCTTATCAAGCAGTGCTACACTAGGAATGGAACGATAATTGCAAAGAAGGAAAGTGCAGGAAAAAGATATGAAATAAAGTGTGACCAACAACTACTGGCCTTCTTTGGTGATTGTGGTATATCTGAAAACTTGAGCCCGACCAATGCCAATACTTAAAATATCTCTTTGAGTGCCTTAGTCTAACCTAACTTAATCTATCTTTGTCCAAGGTATTATCTCTGCCTTACCATTTACCTAATGTTCTCTCATTCATATAATTTCCTCAGTAATCAGTCAAGTCTCCATGCACTTATGCAAGCATCTACCTCAGTATCATTGTAAAATCTTACTCCTAAAACTAATTTTACCCTATTCTTTTTTACATTTTAAATTTAATTGTTCTGATTTATGTCATTTATTGAAATTAATTATTGATCTCATTTTGTTCCCTAATTAAGTTCATACTAATTATAGGTTAAAGACCTAAGCTAAACATAATTAATTATCTAAGATTATTTTACTTTACAATCATCATTTGTCAATTTTGTATGTATTCATATTGAGAGTCTACTGTATTTTTTTTTGTTCTCTCCACCAAACTTGTGTATCCTTCATGGCTATCTAGTGATCTTTATTCTACTTCTAATTGTTTCAATTCTTTTGTTTACTTGCATTTATTATTGTGTTTTGCTATAATTATTCTCTAATTATAGCAGACTTTGTATTTATGTAAGCATTTACCTCAGTGTCTTAGTAAAATCTTGCTCATAAATATAATCTTTCCGTTATTTTTGTTTTTGCTTATAATTTTTAAATTTAATTGTAATTTGATTTATACACCATTTATTGTAATTATTTACTGAGCTCATTTCTTTTTCTTAAGTTCATACTAATTATAAGTTCACAACTAAGCTATATTAAATAATTGATTTTTAAGATTATCTTTACATTACGATTATTATTTGTCTCTTTATTTTTTGCTATATATTTATCTTCAAGATCAAGATCAAGATCATTTGCTATATATTATCTTCAAGATCAAGATCAAGATCATTTGCTATATATTATCTTCAAGATCAAGATCAAGATCATTTGCTATATATTATCTTCAAGATCATTTTACTTTATGATTATTATTTTTCTTATTATTTTTTATTTTACATTTATATTGCCAGTCTCTACTGATTTTTTGTTTTTTAATTTATGTAACTTCTGTGTCCTTCCTGGCTATCTATTGGATCTTTATTTTACTTCTAAATTGTTACTATTTTATTGTATTTGCTTTTATTTTTGTGTTTGGCTTTATCGTGTATCTTGTATTGTGATCCCTCTGCATCTCTATGCACATTGATATTGATCCTGATCAAAATCTTCTGGCTCATATCTACACCAACCAGCACATTGATCATCATTATTGCAAGTATTTCACAGCACACCAGGCTAAAAACAAACTCCAAAATAGCACCTGTCTATCAGTTTACAACCAAAATGTTAGATCACTTGGTAAACATTTTGACGATTTAAATGCATTACTCACAGCACTAGGTACTAACTTATCGTTCATTATTTTAACAGAAACTTGGCTAAATAAAGACTATACCCAACTCTACAACTTAGCTAGTTATAAAGCCATTCATAACTGTAGGCCTAATAAAAAAGGTGGTGGCACAGCTATATATTACCGAGATACATTTATCTGCAACAGTGTTATTAGTGACAGAGATGACTACTGTGAATATAGTTTTGCTCAGTTTACAATTAAATCCCTTAAATCCTCTTTGACTAGTGGATCCATCTATAGATTTCCCAATACTAACATAGCTTCTTTCTCAGACAACCTAAGGAATCTTATTATAAACAACAATCTCAACAAAATCCACATCATTCTGGGAGGAGAATTTAAAATTGACCTGGGTCAACAAAATTGCTCTCAAGTTGACTATTTCCTTAACAGCATGAACTCCTGTATGCTAATCCCCACAATCACCAAACCTACCCGAGTCACTCAAACATCAGCCACTACCTTGGACCACATATGGACAAACATAACAGCTCCCCTTGTATCTGGTATAATCTGCGACAGAACAACTGACCACTATCCTACCTTTCTCATAGGGAACATGGACATAACACCACCAAAAAGCAAGAAACTTTCATTTAGGCTACACAGTGAATCAGCTTTAGGCAATCTTACAGATGCACTTCACAATATTAACTGGGATTCTGAATTCAATAATACCCAGGATATAAATTCATTAGCTAACCTCTTCCTCTCCAAAACTCTAAGCCTCTACAACCTTCATTGTCCCCTCCTTACCAAGCAAGTAACTGACAAAAAATTAAACAATCCATGGCTCACAAGTGGCATTCTCAACTCAATCAACAAGAAACATGAATATGAAAAGAAACTTAGGATTGGCCTAGTTTCAAAGGAAGTAGCTAAAAGGTACTCGTCAATGCTTACCAGTATCATAAGAAAGGCAAAACTTGCATATTATGTGAATAGATTCAATGAAGCAAAAGGCAACATGAAAAGCACTTGGAAAACAATCTCTAGTATCCTAGGAACTAAACAACACTCACATAACCAAATAAAACTCTATAAGGAGGGGGATATACCGTCAACTGATTTAGAAATGGCAAATGAATTTAATAGTTTCTTTTCATCGGTTGGTGCTAATCTTGCCAGTAAAATCCCACAGACTCAGACACATATTGACACATATCTCTCAGGCAGCGATCCAAACTCTCTTCTCCTTTCACCAATCAGCCCGGCAGATGTTGTGTCCATCATACACTCTCTAAAAACCAAGGCAGGGAACACCAGTGAAATTCCGTCAATTGTGTACAAGAGAGCCTCCCATGTCCTTGCCCCACCCATAGCACTACTGTTCAACAAATCTATAGAGTGTCACACCTTCCCTTATATCCTCAAAAAAGCAAGAGTAACGCCAGTCCATAAAGGAGGCAATCCGGCGGACATAAACAATTATAGACCAATATCAAATCTACCCATTCTATCAAAAATATTTTAATTTTTTTTTTACAAACAGCTCTATTCCTACCTCGTAAAATTCGACATACTCAGCCTCTGCCAGTTTGGCTTCCGGTCCCAAAAGAGCACCAACGATGCAATCATTAGTCTCCTTGACGTTATCTACTCAGCCCTTGACAAAAATGAGTTTCCGATTGGACTCTTCATTGACCTAAGAAAAGCCTTTGATACTGTTAATCACAACTACCTCTTACTTAAACTCCAGCATTATGGAATCCGAGGCATTGCCCTTGACTACATCCGATCCTATCTTAGTGACAGACACCAATATGTAACCATCAATGATACAACTTCTTCCGCTCTACCAATTACCGTTGGAGTGTCACAGGGCAGTATCTAAGGACCTCTTCTATTTCTTATATATATAAATGATCTGCCTAATGTCTCTAATATTCTCAAACCTATATTGTTTGCTGACGATACTACCTTTATCTATTCAGACCTCAACCCACATACACTAAATAATGTTGTGAATAATGAATTAAAAAAAGTCCACTTATGGATGTCAACGAACAAACTAACATTAAACATCGAAAAGACTTATTACATCTTATTTGGAAGCAAATCATCAAATGCAATTCAGCTACAGATAGACAACATTAACATCAGTAATAAAAATGATGGCAAGTTTCTTGGCCTATTCCTAGACAAGAGACTCAACTTCAGCACCCACATTCAACACATAACTAAGAAAGTCTCTAAGACAGTTGGTATACTCTCCAAAATCAGATATTATGTTCCTAACTCTGCTTTCCTCTCACTATATTAGGCACTAATCTACCCCTATCTTAATTATGGTATCTGTGCATGGGGGTCTACCACTGCAAACCACCTTAAGCCCATCATCACGCAGCAAAAATCTGCTATCAGAATAATAACTAACTCTGCTTTCAGACAACACTCAGCTCCCTTTTTTAAATCCCTAAACTGGCTAAATATTTACTCCCTCCACATATTCTCTTGTGTCAACTACATTTACAAAACACTGTTCTTAAATGCAAACCATGCTCTGAAACTCTCCCTGGACATATGTAATAGGACCCATTATCACCACACCAGAAATAAATATCTCTTTGATATCCCCAGGGTCAAACTTAATCTGTGTAAACACTCTATGCAAATTAAGGGACCAAGTCTATGGAACTCACTTCCTAGTGAATTGAAAAACTGTAAAACTTTTGCCTCATTTAAAAGCAAAACCAAAAAGTACCTAATTTCATCTTCTTAGTTTCCTACACTGAGCTTTAAATTTGCTCTCTACCTAGTGTTACCCAATCTCCTAATTTTTATGTAGCATCAAACAACCTTATCATTATGTTCATTGCTGTCTTCTTTTATGTGCTAGCCATATGCTGTGTTGTGACTACCAATTTTTGTCAACTACCATTCAAGCTGTCATTGCAATCAATCTTATATTGTTTCTGCTGTATTGTGTCTACCAATTTATGTCAACTACCATTCAAGCTGGCATTGTAATCAATCTTAGCTACCTATGTGCTTTAATATACTGTACCTACAATTTTCTCTCATCTTCTTTTTTTCATTCCATGTAACTGTTATCATTTTTTTGTCTATAAATTTTGCAAGTATTTACCTACTTAAAATTTTCTTAGATTAAGGACCAGCCAGAAACGCTGCGCGTACTAGTAGCTTTACAAGACTGTAATTAAAATATTATGTATCCTCACATTCCCAATGTACCTTCCTGTATATGCATAAATATATAAATAAATAAAAAAATACTACAATAACCTTCCCTAAAATTCACCACAATAACCTCGTAGGGCCTCGTAGCCTGGTGGATAGCGCGCAGGACTCGTAATTCTGTGGCGCGGGTTCGATTCCCGCACGAGGCAGAAACAAATGGACAAAGTTTCTTTCACCCTAAATGCCCCTGTTACCTAGCTGTAAATAGGTACCTGGGAGTTAGTCAGCTGTCACAGCCTGCTTCCTGGGGGTGGAGGCCTGGTCGAGGACCGGGCCGCGGGGACACTAAAGCCCCGAAATCATCTCAAGATAACCTCAAGATAACCTCAAGATAACCCTCATTGTAGAAAAATCACAATGGCATCATATATCAATGGAAATAATTTTGGGGTAATGTAGTGACTTGTGGAGTTCAAGTCACTCCATTGTCTCAAAATTATATTTTTTGATATATCACGTCATTGTGATTTCATTGTGATCTGAGTCTATTGTAAGAGTGTGAACGTCATTACCGAAGGCCAGAGTGTGGTCGGGTTGGCTGTAAAACCCTGGTTGGGCTCCGGTTTGGGGGCTCCAGAACCTTCCATTAAATTCAACGGAGTTCTGGCTTGTTCGCCATATATTTCGTAATAATGTTTCTCAACATCAGCAGGTGTTATTGAAACCCGTTTCTTAGTTTTTGAATGAGAAATAATACTTTTCCATTGAAATATTAAGAGAATTTATTTTTAATATGGAACCATGTTGCAGCTCCTTGTGTTTACTTATTAATTGATTTCCTGTGTTTGGAATGTATATTAATAGGTTGAAAAAAGAAAAAGGAATAATGTCTCATGAGAAGGGCTCGTGCTGATGACCGTCCGGCCACAAGCTGCAGACCCCACTCTGAGGCTGTGACTCTTCCTAATTAGTCAATACTCACCAAGTATTATATAGACCTTCACCTCAAGTAAGCCCGAGAGACCATGTATACGCTTTAATTTCCTGTGACACCAAGAACATTCATCTGAGAGAAGTGATAACCTTACAAGAGTGAAAACTGCCCTCATGGCACTTATCAGAGAAATCTTAATACAACACTCCTGTTATGTAATAATGAAAGCGATTACTCATGACACGACTGTTATGACCTCTGGGTCATCAGAGGTCACCCGTGTGTGTGTTTACTTATATTACCATTAATCCACATTCAAAAGATTTACGCTTTTTAATAAGATTTTTTTTTATAACAAGTCTCCGTGGTGTAGTGGTAAGACACTCGCCTGGCGTTCCGCGAGCGCTATGTCATGGGTTCGTATCCTGGCCGGGGAGGATTTACTGGGCGCAATTCCTTAACTGTAGCCTCTGTTTAACGCAACAGTAAAATGTGTACTTGGATGAAAAAACGATTCTTCGCGGCAGGGGATCGTATTCCAGGGACCTGCCCGAAACGCTACGCGTACTAGTGGCTGTACAAGAATGTAACAACTCTTGTATATATCTCAAAAAAAAAAAAAAAAAAAGATATCAGTCATAATCACTGTTCATAATATTACGTGAGATCTAGTTTCAGGTGATATCACTTAGCCAGTTTATTGTCAGGGAGCCACGTGATCACACAGTCATGTATACTGTAGAGCTCTCTGGACTGACAGCCACGTGGTCATATGGAGATGCTGCTCCAGCTTCAAAAAGGTCATATGTTTTTCTAATTAGCTTGTATGTTAACCAAGTGGTCATGCATACTGTGGAGCTGCTCGTCTGACAACCAAGTGGTCATGTATACTGTGGAGCTGCTTGTCTGACAACCAAGTGGTCATGTATAATATGGAGCTGCTTGTCTGACAACCAAGTGGTCATGTATAATATGGAGCTGCTTGTCTGACAACCAAGTGGTCATGTATACTATTGAGCTGCTTGTCTGACAACCAAATGGTAATGTATACATTGGAGCTGCTTGTCTGCCGAACAAGTGATCATGTATATTGTACTTACCTAGGTATGATAGCGGGGGTTAAGCTTCTTCTCTTTGGTCCCGCATCTCAACTGTCAATCAGCAGATTCACATGTTTGTTGGCCTATTTGGCTGTATCATATCTACATGTGTTACTCTGTTTCGAGTCTGCCTCCACCATATCACTATCAAAATTTGGTTGATTATTTTGGAGTATAATTTTGGTTGATTATTTTGGAGTATAATTTTGGTTGATTATTTTGGAGTATACTTTTGGAGGGATTACTGTGGAGGACTATTTTCGTGGATTATTATGATAAGTTATTTGCGTGAATGTAAATAATTCACGCAAATAACTTATCATAATAATCCACGAAAATAGTCCTCCACAGTAATCCCTCCAAAATTATACTCCAAAATAGTCAACCAAAATTATACTCCAAAATAATCAACCAAAATTATACTCCAAAATAATCAACCAAATTTATACTCCAAAATAATCAACCAAAATTATATTCTGTAATAATGCAACACAATAACTGTAAATATTAATCCAACACAATAACTGTAAATAATAATCCAACATAATAAAATGTCAAATCAAATCAAAATCAAATGTTTATTCAGGTAAAGTACATACATACATACAAGGTGAGATACAAACATTGATCCATTTATAGATAGATTTAGTACATATAAAACCTAAAGCCACTATTAGGCAAAGCGTTTCGGGCAAACCATACATGGAAGTGCCAGGGATAAAACCCGGATCAAATTAATAATAATTATTCATAATAACTATCAATAATTATCTACTACAATAAACGTACCTAATAATCCAAAACAATAACCCTCCGCAATAGTCAACCAAAATAGTCATTCCAAAACAGAGATGCAGGACCAGAAAACAGGATTGGTTCAACATAAATTGTGATAGGGCCAAAGAGGATAAGGTAAGAAAATTGGTAAAAATTTTGGAACAGGTAAATTACCTGCAAACATACCAGCATTACAAGCAAGGAAGAAACAATTACACAGCGGTGAGGAGGTAGAAAAGAACTTTGAGAAAGGTATAGTGGACAAATATAAAACAAATCCAGGCATTTTTTTTTAAATTAATTATAAGCAAGCTGCATGTAAAGGATAAAATCCAGAGATTGAGAACGGGGAACAGGACAATTGAGAATGGAAAAAGAAATGTGTGAAATGCTAAATGAACAGTTCCAAAGTGTGTTTAAACAAAATGAGGATTTCAGAGAGCTGGACCAAATACCAATTCCAGAGCACACAATAGAGGTATCTCGAGACAAAGTGAAAAAATTACTCAAGGGGCTAGGAAGAAATAAATCAGTTGGCTTCCAGCGAGAATGTGCAACTGAACTGAGCACTCCAGTCCTATTAATATTTCACACATCCTTGTGCACTGGAATCTTAGCAGATCTATGGAAAAGGCAAAAAACAGTACCAATTTATAAAATTGATAGTCGAGAGGATCCTCCAAATAATAGACCCGTATCATTAACAAGCGAGGTAGTCAAAACACTAGAAAAAATAGTTAAAGCTAAATGGGTTGAACACCTCGAGAGTAATGACATAATAACGGACAGAAAGAATGATTTTCGAACCGGATGATCCTGTGTAACAAATCTAATTACTTTTTTATGATAGACTCACAGAGATAATACAGGAAAGCGGTGCCTGGGTTGACGGTGTGTCTCTGGACCTAAAAAAATGTTTTTTGACAGAATCCCAAATCAGAGGCTGTTACGAACCCGACTCTACCGTCGGAGCAAGGAGCAGCGACGTCAACGCCATCTGTGAGTCCGCTCCCGAAACCCCCCACAACATGGACAACGCCATCTAGTGATGACGGGAATATACCGGCAAGATTCGCTAGATTTCTGTCATAGTCGGCTCGTAAGGCAGCTGGTGCTGACCTCTAGTGAGGTGGCGTTTAGATAAGCAGCGCCATCTGTCATAAGTGGAGTTGAATGTATGTATTTAAGCCAGTAAGTGATGTTTCCTAGTGGTCCCATGTAGTGTCCCAGTGTACTGATGACGTGTCTGTATTCACAGAGTCAACGTAGGGATGCTGTGATAAAAGGACAGGCAGTCTACCCAGAGCAGCCAAGGTCTCTACACCAGTCTGCTTTACGAAAGCAGTGAACCGTCGCCGGAAGAGATCTGTAAAGTGTTCAACTGTCTGCCTGTAGAGTGGCAGTGACGGGATTCGCTGTACCCGGGGCTGGCTAGTAGAAGAGATAACTGACTGAGGTGCCGAAGAGGGGAGTAACCAGCGAGTTGCACGAAGCTCCTGCCTAGGGCCTGCTACCCTAGTATCTGCAAGTAAAGTGGCCCAGCAGCGCAAGGCTGATTGGTACCTGCCAGCAACGGGCTGGACTGTGGTTGTGGGCCTTCACGAAGAGGCACTTAGTGGGATTGTTGTTTGGCTGGCCCGTGGCCAGGGTAGACTTATTGTTGTTTCCTGGTACCTACTTAGAGTAGTACCACGGATGAGGAAACACGGTACAAGACTGCATCGATTGAGCTTCGCCGAGTGTTTAGTGTCTTCTGAGAGGGACGTTGGTGTACATATAGTGTAGTAATACTTCCTTTTAAGAGTTATATATATATATATATATGCTGATGGAAAAATAATTATATTTGGATAAAGTGAATAACTGTTGTATTTAATGTACCTCCCCGTTTTGTTTTACTTGCATTACTGAGCTCACCCCTTCAAAGCCACTACTAACTTGGGGCCGGATACCAGAACTTTCGTACCACCAGAAAAAACCGGGTGCGTCCCATTATGACCGTAACAGAGGCATTTCTGGAACCTAGAACATGCTGGCGGGGTGACAGGAAGACTTCTGTCATGGCTGAAAAGTTTTCTAACTGAGAGACAGATGAGGGCATTAATCAGAGACAATGTCTGAGGAGAGTTACTAGTGGAGAACCAAAGGGTTTAGTTCTTGAACAATCATCGTCAGCCCTCCATAATTATATAGCACAGTAAACCTACAACTTAATCCACCAAAATAAGCCCCCATAATAATCCTCATCAGTAACCTTTAATAATAAACATCAACAATAACCCTTCAAAATTATCCTCAACATTAATATTCCATAATAATCCATAACAATAGGCCTCCATAATTTTCCAACAGAATAATCATCAAAATAATCCTTCACAATAACCCTTAATAGTTATCTACAACAATACCCCAATATAATAATAATACTACTCAACAATTACTTTTAAAATAATAATAATCAACAATAACGCTCTCTAATAACACACAACAATCACCCTCCATAATAATAACCCTCAATATTCCTGCTTAATAAACCACCAAAATAACCCTCAATAATAATCAAGCACAATAAACCTTCATAATAATCCATCACAATGACCCTACATAATAACCCTGATCAATAAACCTCCATAATAACCCTAAACAATGAACCTCCATGTTTATTTCCCACAATAACTTCAATAATCTACCAAAATTACCTTCAATAATAATACAATTTTAATAATATTTCACCACAGTAAACTTCCATAATATTCCAATAGAATAATCCTGCATATAAAATCCATTATAATAATTTTCCAAATATAGGATGAAAAAAAACAAAAAGGAAGAATTGTACACTTGTTTGGGCTGGAGCTGACGACCGTCCGGCCACCGGCGGCATACCCCACTCTGAGGCCGTGACTCTTCCTAATAGGTCAAGACTCACCAAGTATTATTTAGACCTTCATCTCAAGTGACACCGAGAGACCATGTATACGCTTTAATTACCAGTCACACCATGAACATTCATGTAAAGGAGGTGATAACCTTGCAGGAGTAAAAACTACCCTCATGGTACTTAACAGAGAAATCTTAATACAACACTCTTGTTATGGTAAGAATGAAAGCGATCACTCGTGACACGACTGTTATGAACTCTGGGTCATCAGAGGTCTCACGTGTTAGTGTTTACTTATATTACCATTAATACACATTCAAATGAGTTACTCTTTATATTAAGATATCAGTGTTAATCACTGTTCATGATCTTTTGGGATATCTAGTTTCACCGAATATCACTTAGCCAGTTTATTGTCAGAGAGCTATGTGATCACATAGTCATGTATACTGTAGAGCTCTCTAGACTGACAGCCACGTGGTCAGGTGGAGTGTCTGCTCCTGTATCAACAAGGTCCTATTTTTTTTTAATTAGCTTGCGTGGCAACCAAAAGGTCATGTATACTGTGGAGCTGCTTGTCTGACAACCAAGTGGTCATGTATACTGTGGAGCTGCTTGTCTGACAACCAAGTGGTCATGTATACTGTGGAGCTGCTTGTCTGACAACCAAGTGGTCATGTATATTGTACTTACCTAGTTGTGATTGCGGAGGTTGAACTTCAGCTCTTTGGTCCCACATCTCGGCTATCATTCAGCTGATTCACATGTTTGTTGGCCTATTGGGGTCCATCATATCTACATTTGTCACTCAGCTTTGAGTCTGCCTCCATTACGTCATTTCCAAATGCATTCCATTTGTAAATAATCCACACAAATAACTTATCTTAATAATCCACGAAAATAGCCTTCCACTATAATCCACAAAAATAATACTCCAGTTAATCTACCGAGATAGCGTTTTGTAATAATCCAACACAAGAACTCCAAATAATAATCCAATAAAATAACTCAAAATAATAATCTAATACAATAACTCTAAATAACAATCCAATACAATAAATGTTCATAATAATTATTCATAATAACCATCAATAATTATCTACTACAATAAACGTGCATAATAATCCACAACAATAATCCTCCGCCAATAGTCAACCAAAATAGCCTTCCACAATAATCACAAAAATAACTCTTCAAATATTAGCCACAATAATAACCGTTCATAATAATTCTCAGCAATAACCCTTTTTAATAATACAGCACTATAACCCTCACTAATAACCCACCAAAATAATACTTCGCAATAAGCCTCCCAAAAAAACTCCATAATAATACAAGAGAATAATCCCCCATAATAATCCATCACAATAACCTTCCATAGGAATCCACCACAATACCTCTCCATAGTAATCTTCAACAGTTACCGTTCATAATAATCCTGAAGATTAACCCTCTATAATAATCCACCAAAGCTTTTTCTTATAATAATTCCCCCCAATATAATTCATAATTATGCAATGTAATAATCCTCTTAATAATCATCCACAATATCTCACCATAATAACCATCCCCAATAACTCACCATAATAATTTCTTATATTAACCTACTTCATAATATTCTACAATAACCGTCCATATTAATTCACCAAAATATCCATCAACAATAATCCACCACAATAACTCACCATAATAATTCCGCACATTAACCCTTCCTAATAAGCCTCTACAATAATCCTCAATTATATTAAAGCCTAATAACCCTCCTCAAACATATACAACAATAACTCTCCGTAATAATCCACCAGAATAACCTATTATAATGACCAATAACAATAACTTTCCAGAAAAATCCCAAAAAATAAACCTCCATAATAATCAACCACAATAACTCTAGGAATTAATCCACCTAAATAACCTTTCAAATTATTCTTCTGATATAATCTTCTAAATAATTACCATTAACACCATTAATAATAATTCCCCACTTTATCTTTGAAAATTATATACTACAATAACCCTCCCTTAAAATTCACCACAAATACCCTAATTGCAATAAAATCACAATGGCATCATAAATCAATGGTAATAATTATGGGGTATTGTAATGACTTGTGAAGTTTATGTCATTCCATTGCTTCAAAATGATATTCATTGTTTTATCATGTCATTGTGATTTCATTATTATCTGAGTCTATTGTAAGAGTGTAAAAGTCATTACCGTAGGCTAGAGTGTGGTCGTTTGGCTGTAAAACCCTGGTTGTGCTCCGGTTTGGGGCCTCCAGAACCTTGCATTAAGTTCAGCAGAGTTCTGGCTTGGTCGACTTATCTTTCGTAATAATCTTTCTCAACATTAGTATGTGTTATTGTAACCCGTTTCTTTGTTATTGAATAAAAAAAATACTTTTTCCATATGAAATATTATGAAATTTGTTTTTTAATATGGAACCATGTTGAAGCCCCTTGTGTCTACTTATTAATGATTTCCTGTGTTTGGAATTAATATTAATAGGTTGAAAAAAGAAAGAGGAAGAACACCTCATGACTTGGTCTCGACCTGACGACCCTCCGGCCACTAGCGGCAGACCCCACTCTGAGGCCGTGACTCTTCCTACTTAGTCAAAACTCACCAAGTATTATATAGACCTTCACCTCAAGTGACCCCGAGAGACTATGAATACGCTTTAATTTCCAGTGACACCAAAAACATTCATATGAAGGAAGTGATAACCTTACAGGAGTGAAAACTGCCCTCATGGTACTTAACAGAGAAATCTAAATACAACACTCCTGTTATGGTTAGAATGAAAGCGATCACTCCTGACACGACTGTTATGACCTCTGGGTCATCACAGGTCATTCATCCCATCAGCAAGTTACACACGTAGAAAGGAAGAACTCTATGACAAACGAGAGGGGCCTCATGATGGTCATGCGATTATAATAAAAACAGATAAAGATAAATGACGATTGTTGGTCCTCGGGGACTTTAACTTCAAATCAATGGACTGGGAGGCGTACGAAGCAAGAACGGAGAACATTTCGACAATCAGAATTGTAAGCCTCATTCTGGAGACATTCATGTATCAACGCATCAAGCAGACCAAAAAAATAAGGGAAGGGAATGTTCCGTCAATACTGAATATAATATTCATCAGGAAAGAAGAAGAGATATTTGACATCCATTACCACCCTTCCTTTAGAAAGACTGATCGTGTCCTGTTGTAAATTAAATATGCTTTGCGATATATTCTATAATAGAATTCGGACATTGAAACAGTTATTAAACTCGAATTCAAGAAAGAACACTGTGGGGAACTTAGAAAATTCTTTAATGAGTTTAATAGGCAGACTTTAATGGACAGACATGTTGCAAGGCAAGGAAGTAAGTAAAATGTATTCGAAATTTTGCGAAATATTCGATGAAGGAACACACCCATTCAAATCAAAACAGAGATGCAGGACCAGAAAACAGGATTTGTTCAACAAAAATTGTGATAGGGCCAGAGTGGACAATGTAAGAAAATTAGTTCAATATAGGAACAGGTTCAATACCTGTAAACATACCAGCAATACAAGCAAGGGAGAAACAATTACACAGCGGTGAGGAGGTAGAAAAGAACTTTGGGAAAGGTATAGCGGACATATGTATAACAGATCCAGGCAATTTTTAAAATTAATTAATAGCAAGCTGCATGTAAAGGATAAAATCCAGAGAGTGAGAAAGGGGAACAGGACAATTGAGAATGGGAAAAGAAATGTGTGAAATGCTAAATGAACAGTTCCAAAGTGTTTGTACAAAAAATGAGGATTTCAGAGAGATGGACCAAATACCCATTCCAGAGCAAGCAACTGAGGTATCTGAAGACAAAGTGAAAAAATTACTCAAGGGGATAGGAAGAAATAATGCATTGACTTGCTGCGATAATGTGCAACTGAGTTGAGCATTCCAATCCATCTAATATTTCAGAAATCCTTGTGCCCAGGAATCTTCGCAGATGTATAGAAAAAGGTAAACATAGAACCAATCTATAAAATTGATATTCGAGAGGATCCTCTGAATTATAGACCCGTATCACTAACAAGCGATGTAGTCAAAACACTAGAAAAAAATAGTAAAAGCTAAATGGGTTGAAGCACCTCGAGAGTATAGACATAATAACGGACAGAAAGAATGGTTTTCGAACCGGATGATTCTCTGTAACAAATCTACTAAGTTTTTATGATAGAGCCAAAGAGATAATACAGGAAAGCGATGCCTGGGTTGACTGTGTCTCTCTTGACCTAAAAAAATGGCTTTTGACAGAGTCCCACATAAGAGGCGGATCTGGAACCTGGAACATGCCGGCGGGGTGACAGGGAGACTTCTGACAAGGAAGAAAAATGTTCTAACTGACAGACAGAGGAGGACAGTAATCAGGGACAAAGTATCTGACTGGAGGAGAGTTACTAGCGGAGAACCACAGGGTTTAGTTCATGAACAAACATTCTCTTACCTCCATAATTATCCAGCACAGTAAACCTACAACTTAATCCACGAAAAAAAGCCCCAATAATAATCTTCAACATCAACCTTTAATAATAAACTTCAACAACAATCCTTCATAATCTGCTAAAACAATAACGTTAAATAATAATCCATAACAATATTTCTCAATAAATTTCCAACAAAATATCCATCTAAATAATACTTCATAATAACCCTAATTAATAGTAATCCACAACAATAACCCTATATAATAATAATAATACTCAACAATTACCACTATAATAATATTCAACAATAACTCTCTCTAATAACACTACAACCATCACCCTCTTAATAATAACCCACAATAATCCTCCCTAATAAACCACCAGAATAACCCTCAGTAATAATAAAACACATTACTCCTACATAATAATTCATCACAATACCCCAACATAATAACCCTCAGGAATAAACCTCCATAATAACCCTAAACAATGACCCTCAATGTTTATTTCACACAGTAACTTAAATAATTTACCAAAATCACCTTCAATAATAATAAATTCTAATAATAATTCACCACAATAAACTTCCATAATAATCCAACAGAATAATCCTCCATAGTAGTTCATTTCCAGACATAGGATGAAAAGAAACAAAAAAGAAGAATTGTAGACCAGTTTGGGCTCGAGCTGACGACCGTCCGGCCACCGGCGGCAGACCCCACTCTGAGGCCGTGACTCTTCCTAATTAGTCAATACTCACTAAGTATTATATAGACCTTCACTTCAAGTGACCCCGAGAGAACATGAATACCCTTTAATTTCCAGTGACACCAAGAACATTCATCTGAAGGAAGTGATAACCTTACAGGAGTGAAAACTGCCCTCATGGTACTTAACAGAGAAATCTTAATACAACACTCCTGTTATGGTAAGAATGAAAGCGATTACTCGTGACAGGACTGTTATGACCTCTGGGTCATCAGAGGTTACCAGTGTGTGTGTTTACTTATATTACCATTAATCCACATTCGAAGTATTTACTCTTTTCATTAAGATATCAGTCATAATCACTGTTCATGATATTACGTGATATCTAATTTCACGTGATATCACTTAGCCAGTTTATTGTCAGACAGAAACGTGATCACATAGTCATGTATACCGTAAAGCTCTGTGGACTGACAGCCACGTGGACATGTGGAGTTGCTGCTCCTGCATCATCAAGGTCATATACATTTGTAATTAGATTGTGTGTTAACAGAGTGGTCATGTATACTGTAGAGCTGCTTGTCTGACAACCAAGTGTTCATGTATACTGTGGAGCGGCTTGTCTGACAGCCATGTGGTCATGTATATTGTACTTACCTAGTTGTTATTGCGGGGTTGAGCTTCTGCTCTTTGGTCCCGCATCTCAACTGTCAATCTGGAGGATTCACATGTTTGTGGGCCTACTGGGCTCCATCATATCTACAATTGTACATATGTTTGGAGTCTGCCTCCTCCACATCACTTCCAAATGCATTCCATTTGTAAATTATCCACTCAAATAACTTATCTTAATAGTTCACGAAAATAGCCCTCCACAATAATCCTCAAAAATAATACTCCATATTAATCCACCAAAATATAGTTTTGTAATAATCCAACACAATAACTCTAAATAATATTCTAACACTATACCTCTAAATAATAATCCAACTCAATAACTCTAAATAATAATCCTATGCAATAATTCTATTAATAATCCAACACAAAAACTCTAAATAATAATCCAAAACAATAACTCTATATAATAATCTTACACAATAACTCTAAATAATAATCCAACACAATAACTCTAAATAATAATCCAACACAATAACTCTAAATATTAATCCAACACGATAAATGTACATATTAATTATTCATAGTAACCATCAATAATTATCTACTATAATAAACGTGCCTAATAATTCTCAACAATAATCCTCCGCAATAGTCAACCAAAATAGCTCTCCACAATAATCACAAAAATAACTTTCCAAGATATAAGCCACAATAATAACCGTCTTTCATAATCCTCAACAATAACCCTTTATAATAATCCAGCACTGTAACCGTCAATAATAACCCACCAAAGTAATCTTCATAATAAAAATTCTTAAAAAAAACTCCATAATAATACAAGAGAATAATTCTCCATCATAAACCATCACAATAACCTTTCATAGGAATCCACCACAATACCTCTCCATAGTAATCTTCAACAGTTACCGTTCATGATAAGCCTCAGGGAATAACTCTCAATAATAATCCATCAAAGTTTTTCCTCATAATAATTCACGCCAATAAAATCCATAATTATGAAATATAATAATCTTCTTAATAATCATTCACAATAACTCACTGTAATAACCATCCACAATAACTCACAATAATAATTTCTTACAATAATCTCCTTCATGATACTCCACAATTATTCCTCAATATTAATTCACGAAAAAACCTATCAACAATAATCCACCACAATAACTCTCCATAATAAATCCCCACATTACGCCTTCCTAATAAGCCACTAGAATAATCCTCAATTATATTAAACCACAATAACCCTCCTCAATAATCTATAACAATAACTCTCTGTAATAATCCACCAATATAACCCTGTTATAATAAATAATAACAATAACTTTCCAGAATAATCCACCAAAGTAAACCTCCATAATAATCTACCACAATAACTAGCAAATAATCCACCACAATATCCCTTCAAAATAATCTTTTGAAATAACCTTGTAAATAATTATCACTAACACTATTAATAATAATTCACCACTCTAACTTTCAAAATTATTTACTACAATAACCCTCCCTTAAAATTCACCACAATAACCAACATTGTAGTAAAATCACAATGGCATCATATATCAATGGAAATAATTTTTGGGTAATGTAGTGACTTGTGAAGTTCAAGCCACTCCATTGTTTATATATGATATTCATTAATATTTCCCGTCATTGTGTTTTCACTGTGATCTGAGCCTATTGTAAGAGTGTGAACGTCATTTCCGAAGGCCTGAGTGTGGTCGGGTTGCCTGTAAAACCCTGGTTGGGCACCGATTTGGGACCTACAGATCCTTCCATTAAATTAAGTAGAGTTCTAGCTTGGTCGACTTGTCTTTTGTAATAATGTTTCTCAACATCAGTATGGGTTATTGCAACCCATTTTTTTTTGTTATTAAATAAGAAAAAATACTTTCTCCATATGAAATATTATGAGACAAAAATTATAATATGGAACCATGTTGCAGCTCCATGTGTTTACTTATTAATTGATTTCCTGTGTTTGGAATTAATATTTATAGGTTGAAAAAAGAAAAAGGAAGAACACCTAGCATTAGGGGCTCGAGCTGACGACCGTCCGGCCACTGGCGGCAGACCCTACTCTGAGGCCGTGACTCTTCCTAATTAGTCAAAACTCACGAAGTATTATATAGACCTTCACTTTAAGTGACCCTGAGAGACCATGTATACGCTTTAATTTCCAGTGACACCAAGAACATTCATTTGAAGGAAGTGATAACCTTACAGGAGTGAAAACTGCCCTCATGGTACTTAACAGAAAAATCTTAATACAACACTCCTGTTATGGTAAGAATGAAAGCAATCACTCGTGACACGACTGTTGGGACCTCTGGGTCATCACAGGTCACCCATCCCACCACCAAGCAACACACGGACAAAGGAGGAACTCTATAACAAACGAGAGGGGCCTCATGATGGTTATGAGAGAGATTATAATGAAAACATATAAAGATCGATGACGATCATTGGTTCTCGGGGACTTCAACTTGAAAGCAATAGACTGGGAGGCGTACGAAGCAAGAACGGAGAACATTTCGACAATCAGATCTGTAAGTCTTATTCTGGAGACATTCATGTATCAACACGTCAAGCAGGCCACGAAAATGAGGGAAGGGGATGTTCCGTCAATACTGGATTTAATATTCATCATTAAAGAAGAAGAAAATATATTTGACATATTGTACTGCCCTCCCTTGGGTAATAGTGATCGTGTCCATTTGTTAATTAAATATGCTTCGCGATATATTCTATAATAGAATTGGGACATTGAAACAGTTATTAAACTCGATTTCAAGAGAGAACACTGTGGGGAACTTAATTCTTTAATGTGTTCTTTCTTTAGAATGATAAGAAAAATTATTTAATGTGTTTAAATTGACAGACTTGTTGCTAGGCAAGGAAGTAAGTGAAATGTATTCCAAATTTTGCGAAATATACGATGAAGGAACACAACATTCATATCAAAACAGAGATGCAGGACCAGAAAACAGGATTGGTTCAACAGAAATTGTGATAGGGCCAGAGAGGAGAAGGTAAGAAAATTGGGTCAATATCGGAACAGGTTCAATACCTGTAAACATACCAGCAATACAAGCAAGGGAGAAACAATTACACAGCGGTGTGGAAGCAGAAAAAACTTTAAGAAAGGTATAGCGGACAAATATAAAACAGATCCAGGCACTTTTTTAATTTAATTAAAAGCAAGCTGCACGTAAAGGATAAAATCCAGAGATTGAGAACGGGGAACAGGACAATTGAGAATGGAAAAAGAAATGTGTGAAATGCTAAATGAACCGTTCCAAAGTGTGTTTGTATAAAATGAGGATTTCAGAGAGCTGAACCAAATACCAATTCCATAGCACACAATTGTGGTATCTCATGACAAAGTGAAAAAATTACACAGGGGGCTGTAAGGGCGCCTGAATCTTGCCTTGAATGAATCTTTTCTACCCTCCTTCTTCTTCACTCAATACCCCAGATTAACACTGTTACAGTTCGGTATGACCCCCTCACTGAACTGCCACGGATATGTGCTGAATATTTAATGAAGAGGGCACAGCAAGAATTAGGGTTATTAATTTATAACTAATAATTAACACCTCATTAGACACTGCCACGACCTTCCCGATCAACCATACCTTAATGTGTCTATCACCGATCCCCCAGGAAGGCAAGGAATCAGCAATCAAAGAACTCCCGGGTAATAGGTACTTTAGTAACAAATCTTGGAAATTTGTTTGTTTAATTTACTTTGCTTATTTAAATCCAAGGGCAACTTTAATATCTATTAAATGGAGGAGAACATGGGGGTTTCCAAGTACCACACGTATATATACCGCAATTGAAAAATTGAAAATCTTCAAGTACATAACCGACCGAAATTACTAAACAATCAAAAACTTTAATACTATATTTAAATTAAATAAATTTAACACATATACTGAAATCAAATGAACATATACTCTATTCTATTATCCTAAGAGGCAAAGTGGATATCTACCGAGGACATGAATACTCAAGTGCACAATACCTTAAACTGCACTGATGCCAAGATGTCGATGGCTGTCCTCAGCCAGCTTTGATGCGGGCCCGAGTCCCTATTCCCCATACTCTCCCATAACACACTACAGAAATTATGTTTCACCAACTTACCGGTGGCCAGGATTGCTCCTCCCACAATCTAGTACAGCCCCCAGAGCTCCACCCATTACTTGGCTATGGTCAACCATTTAAAACTAGGCCTGAGGTCTGGCTCTCTAGGGCCAATAAGGACTTGGCACTTATTTACCGCCAATCACCTTATATGATCAGCGGTGAAAGGATACATGAAATTCTTGAAGATTGAGTCAGCTCTCACCAGATAATTGAAGGGA
The DNA here is from genome assembly GCF_040958095.1 of Procambarus clarkii. Taxonomy (NCBI): domain Eukaryota; kingdom Metazoa; phylum Arthropoda; class Malacostraca; order Decapoda; family Cambaridae; genus Procambarus; species Procambarus clarkii. Next base: position 55,943,470 of record NC_091153.1, read on the forward strand.
ACAAGGTGCCTCTAGATTAGACTACCAGAGCCTAGTGTACCTCCGAGCAATGTTTACAAAACTGATAAATTATGTTCAACCCCGTCTCCTCCAAGATAAAGTGTAGGGACATTTGACTCACCTGGTATAGAGGGAAGAACCGGTGAGAGGGGAAGAGTGGGAATTTAGAGGTGGATGGAGACGGAAATCTGAGTGGGGAGAACTGAGTGGGGAAGCAAATGTACCACAAGGGCCAGCTAGCACGACCACTCTCAAGTCCCTCCCACCCTATTGGCCCTTGACAAATGGGCGAATGGGGTGTGAAGAGGAGGAGACGAATGACGGGCATGGGAAGGGAGAGAAAACGGGAGAAAAGGAGAAGGAAGGAGGGGAGAGGGGAGAAAAATGATCTGAGCACCAGATCATTACAACTCCCCTCCTCGGAAATTAAGAAATTTGTGTTTAAAATGTTTTAAAGCACAAATTTGTTATCCTGAAAATCCTGCGATACCATAACCATTAACTCTAAAAAGAAATCTTTGCAGATATATGGAAAAAGGTAAACATAGTACCAATCTATAAAAACGGTACTTGAGAGGATCCTCCAAATTATAGACCCTGTATCATTAACAAGCGAGGTAGTCAAAACACTAGAAAAAAATAGTTAAAGCTAAATGGGTTGAACATCTCAAGAGTAATGACATAATAACGGACAGAAAGAAAGGTTTTCTAACCGGATGATTCTCTGTAACAAATCTACTTACTTTTTATGATAAAACCACAGAGATAATACAGGAAAGCGGTGCCTGGGTTGACTGTGTCTCTCTGGACCTAAAAAAATGGCTTTTGACAGTGTCCCACATAAGAGGAATTTCTGGAACCTGGAACATGCCGGCGGGATGGCAGGGAGACTTCTGTCATGGCTGAAAAGTTTTCTAACTGACAGACAGAGGAGAGCATTAATCAGAGACAATGTATCTGAGGAGAGTTACTAGTGCCGAACAAAGGGTTTAGTTCTTAAACAGTTATCGTCAGCCCACCATAATTATCTAGCACAGTAAACATACAAATTAATCCACCAAAATAAGCCCCCATAATAATCCTCAACAGTAACCTTTAATAATAAACTTCAACAATAACCCTTTATAATTATCCTCAACAATAACGTTCCATAATAATCAATAACAATAAGCCTCCATAATTTTCCAACAGAATAATCATCAAAATAATCCTTCACAATAACCCTTAATAGTAATCCACAACATTAACCCTATATAATAATACTACTACTCAACAATTACTTTTATAATAATAATAATCAACAATAACTCTAATAACACACAACAATCTCCCTCCATAATAAAAATCCACAATATTCCTCGTTAATAAACCACTATAACCCTCAATAATAATCAAGCACAATACTCCTTCATAATAATCCATCACAATGACCCTACATAATAACCCTCAACCATAAACCTACATAATAACCCTAAACAATGACCCTCCATGTTTATTTCCCACATGAACATTCAATAATCTACCAAAACCACCTTCAATAATAATACAACTCTAATAATAGTTCACCACAATAAACTTCCATAATAATCCAACAGAATATTCCTACATAGTTATCAATTATAATACTTTTTCCAGACATAGGATGAAAAAAAACAAAAAGGAAGAATTATTAACTTGTTTGGGCTCAAGCTGACGACCGTCCAGGCCACCGGCGGCAGACCCCACTCTGACGCCGTGACTCTTCCTAATTAGTCAAGACTCACCAAGTATTATATAGACCTTCACCTCAAGTGACCCCGAAGAGACCATGTATACGCTTTAATTTCCACTGACACCAAGAACATTCATCTGAAGGAAGTGATAACCTTACAGGAGTGAATGCTGCCCTCAATACTTAACAGAGAAATCTTAATACAACACTCCTGTTATAGTATGAATGCAAGCGATCACTCGAAACACGACTGTTATGACCTCTGGGTCATCAGAGGTCACATGTGTGCGTGTTTACTTATATTACCATTAATCAACATGCGAAGTATTTACTCTTTTTATTAAGATATCAGTCATAATCACCGTTAATGATATTACGTGATATCTAGTTTCACGTAATATCTCGCAGGAAGTGTATTGTCAGGCATCCACGTGATCACACAGTCATGTATACTGTAGAGTTCTCTAAACCGACATCCACGTGGTCATGTGCAGTTTGTTGTCTTGCATCTTTAAGGTAATGAGTTTATGTAATTAGCTTGTCTGACCACCAAATGGTCATGTATACTGTACTCACCTATTTGTTCTCACCTATTTGTGCTTGCGGGGGTTGAGCTCTGGCTCTTTGATCCCGCCTCTCAACTGTCAATCAACTGGAGTACAGGTTCCTGAGCCTATTGGGCTTTATCATATCTACACTTGAAACTGTGTATGGAGCCAGCCTCCACCACATCACTGCCTGATGCATTCCATTTGTCAACTACTCTGACACTAAAAAAATTCTTTCGAATATCTCTGTGGCTCATTTGGGCATTCAATTTCCACCTGTGTCCCCTAGTGCGTGTGCCCCTTGTGTTAAATAGCCCGTCTTTATCTACCCTGTCAATTCCTCTGAGAATCTTGTACGTGGAGATCATATCATCCCTAACTCTTTTGTCTTCTAGCGACGTGATGTTTAATTCCCGTAGTCTCTCCTCGTAGCTCATACCTCTCAGCCCAGGTACTAGTCTGGTGGCAAACCTTTGAACTTTTTCCAGTTTGGTCTTATGCTTGACTAGATATGGACTCCATGCTGGGGCTGCATACTCCAGGATTGGTCTGACATAGGTGGTACACAAAGTTCTGAATGATTCCTTGCACAAGTGTCTAAATGCCGTTCTTATGTTAGCCAACCTGGCATATGCTGCTGATGTTATCCTCTTGATATGGGCTTCAGGGGACAGGTCTGGCGTGATATCAACCCCCAGGTCTTTCTCCCTGACTCATGAAGAATTTCATCTCCCAAATGATACCTTATAACTGGCCTCCTGCTCCCTACACCTTTCTTCATTACATTACATTTGCTTGGGTTAAACTCTAACAGCCATTTTTCGATCATTCCTTTAGTTTGTCTAGAACTTTTTGATGCCTCAAGCAGTCCTCTTCTGTCTTAATCCTTCTCATAATTTTGGCATCGTCAGCAAACATTGAGGGAAATACCCTATACCCTCCCTCTATATAGAGTCTATACCCTCCGGGAGATCGTTCACGTATATCAGAAACAGGATAGGACCGAGTACAGAGCCCTGTGGGACTCCACTGGTGACTTCACGCCAATCTGAGTTCTCACCCCTCACTGTGACTCTCTACTTGCTATTGCTTAGGTACTCCCTTATCCACTGGAGCACCTTACTAGTTACTCCTGCCTGTTTTTCCAGCTTATATACCAGCCTCTTATGCGGTACTGTGTCAAAGGCTTTCCAACAGTCTAAAAAAATGCAGTTCGCCTAGCCTTGTCTTTCTTGCTTAGTCTTTGTCACCTGGTCGTAGAATTCTATTAAGCCAGTCAGGCAAGATTTACCCTCCCTGAACCCATGTTGTCGATTTGTCACGAAGTCCCTTGTCTTCAGATGTGTTATTAGGTTTTTTCTCACGATCTTCTTAATCACCTTGCATAGTATACAAGTTAAGGACACTGGCCTGTAGTTCAATGCCTCTTGTCTGTCACCCTTTTTGTATATTGGGTCCACATTCGCCGTATTCTATATTTCTGGTAGGTTTCCCGTCTCCAGTGACCTACTATGCACTATGGAGAGTGGCAAGCAGAGTGCCTCTGCACACTCTTTCAATACCCATGGTGAATTTCCATCTGGACCAACAGCCTTTCTCACATCCAGATCCAACAGGTGTCTCTTGACCTCATCTCTCGTAATTTCGAACCCTTCCAAGGCCGCCTGGTTTACTGCCCCCTCTCCTAGCCCAGTGATCTCACCTTGTTCTATTGTGAAGACCTCTTGGAACCTCTTGTTGAGTTCTTCACACACCTCTTTGTCATTCTCTGTATACCTGTCCTCGCCTGTTCTAAGTTTCATTACCTGTTCTTTCACTGTTGTTTTCCTCCTGATGTGACTGTGGAGTAGCTTTGGTTCGGTCTTGGCTTTGCTTGCTATATCATTTTCATAATTTTTCTCTGCTACTCTTCTCACACTAACATACTCATTCCTAGTTTTCTGGTATCTCTCTCTGCTTTCTGGTGTCCTGTTATTTCGGAAGTTCCTCCACGTCCTTTTGTTCAGTTCCTTTGCTTCTATACATGCCCTATTATACCATGGATTCTTCTTTGGTTTTTCGAATTTTAATTTTTGGTCCGGGATGAACCTGTTTACTGCCTCCTGACACTTTTGGGTGACAAAGTCCATCATATCTTGTACAGACATAGCTCTGAGGTCTGTGTTCCATGGTATATCCCCTAGGAAACTTCTCATCCCTTCATAATTCCCCTTTCGGTATGCCAGTCTTTTGTTTTCTAGTTGTTTTTGCAGAGAGATAAGTCCCAGCTCTACCAAGTACTCAAAGATTACTGGGATCACTCATTCCTAATGGTGCTTCCATCTTAGGGAAAAATATCAGATAAAGCATAGCTGGTTCATCCTCCCCTCTCATTCTTGTCGGTCCCTTTATATGCTAGCAAAGAAAGTTTCTTGTAGACGCGTCCAGCAGCTTAGCTCTCCATGTATCTGGTCCTCCATGCGGGTCTCTGTTCTCCCAATCAATCTTTCCTTTATTTAAATCCCCCATGATTAGTAGTCCAGATCCATTCCTACTAGCAAGAGACGCTGTTCTCTCTATTATGTTAATGGTGGCCATGTTGTTTCTATCATATTCCTGTCTGGGTTTTCCGTCATTTGGTGGCGGGTTATATATGACTGCGACTACAATTTTTTGTCCTCCAGTTGCTATTATATAGTCACCTCCTATTATATATATCTCCTGTTATATAGTCACTGAAACCTTAACAACCCTGAATAACAATTTCGTCAAAGTCCCAGCTTTTTCTTACCAGCAGAGATACACCACCACCTCCTCTTCCTTCTCTCTCTTTCCTCACAACACAGTAGTCCTGTGGGAACATTGCATTTGTTATGGTTTCGTTAGCTTTGTTTCAGTGAGTGCTATTATGTCTGGGTTTTCTTCAAGTACCCATTCTCTCCCCTGTCCTTTTTCTGTTGAGCTGCTTGTCTGACCACCAAATGGTCATATATACTGTGGAGTTGCTTGTCTGACAACCAAGTGATCGTGAATACTGTGGAGTTGCTTGTCTGACAACAAAGTGATCATGTATATTGCACTTACCAAGTTGTGATTACGGGGGTTGAGCTTCTGCTCTTTGGTCCGAAATCTCAACTGTCAATCAGCTGATTCACATGTTTCTGGGCCTACTGGGTTCCATCATATCTACATTTGTAACTGTTTGGATTCTGCCTCCACATATCACTTCCAAATGCATTCCATTTGTAAATAATCCACGCAAATAACTTATCCTAATAATCAACGAAAAAAGTCCTCCACAATAATCCACAAAAATAGAACTCCATATAAATCCACCAAAATAACGTTTTGTAAAAATCTAACACAATAGTTCTAAATAATAATCCAACACAAGAAATGTCCATAATAATTATTCATAATAACCATCAATAATTATCTATTACAATAAACGTACCTAATAATCCACAACAATAACCCTCCGCAATAGTCAACCATAATAGCCCTCCAGAATAATCATACAAATAACTCACCACATATAAGCTACAATAATAACCGTCCATAATAATCCTCAACAATAACCCTGTTTAATATTCCAGCACTATAACCCTTAACATTAACTCACCAAATTAATCCTTCATAATAAGCCTAAAAAAACCTCCATAATAATACAAGAGAATAATCCTCCATAATAATCCATCACAATAACCTTTTATAGGAATCCGTGGTGTAGTGGTAAGAAACTCGCCTGGCGTTCCGCGAGCGCTACGTCATGGGTTCGTATCCCGGCTGGGGAGGATTTACTGGGCGCAAATCCTTAACTGTAGCCTCTGTTTAACGCAACAGTAAAATGTGTACTTGGATGAAAAAACGATTCTTCGCGGCGGGGATTGTATTCCAGGGACCTGCCCGAAACGCTACGCGCACTAGTGGCTGTACAAGAATGAAACAACTCTTTTATATATCTAAAAAAGAAAAAAAATCCAACACATAATAAGTTCATAATAAGCCTCAAGATTAACCCTCTATAATAATGTACCAAATTTTTCCTCATAATAATTCACCCACTAAAATTAATAATTATACTATAAAATAATCCTCTTAATAATCATCCACAATAACTCCCCATAATAATTTCTTACAATAACCTCCTTCATGATATTCTGCAAAAACCCTCCATATTAATTCACCAAAGTATCCATCAACATTAATCCACCACTGTAACTCTTCATTATAATTCCCCACATTAACCGTTCCTAATAAGCCACAACAATAATCCTCAATTATATTAAACTACAATAACCCTCCTCTATAATCTACAACAATAACTCTTCGTAATAATCCCCCACAATAACCTGTTATTATAACCAATAACAATAACTTTCCAGAATAATCCACAAAAAATAAACCTACATAATAATCTACTACAATAAGTAGGAATTAATCCACCACAATACCCCTTCAAAATAATCTTCTAAAATAGTCTTCTAAATAATTGCCATTAACACTATTAATAATAATTCACAACTTTAAGTTTCAAAATTATTTACTACAATAACCTTCCCTTAAAATTCCTCACAATAATCCACATCGCAGTAAAATCACAATATCGTTATATATCAATGAAAATAATTTTGGAGTAATGTAGTGACTTGTGGAGTTCACGTCACTCCATTGTCTCAAAATGATATTCATTGATATATCACGTCATTGTGATTACATTGTGATCAGAGTCTATTGTAAGAGTGTGAACGTCATTATCGAAGGCCTGAGTGTGGTCGGGTTAGCTGCAAAACTCTGGTTGGGCTCCAGTTTGAGGATTCCAGAACTTTCCATTAATTTCAGCAGAATTCTGGCTTGGTCGACTTATCTTTCGCAATAATCTTTCTCAACATCAGTATGTGTTATTGCAACCCGTTTCTTAGTTAATGAATAAGAAATAATACTTTTTCCAAATGAAATATAACGAGAATTATTTTTTTATATGGAACCATATTGCAGCTCCTTGTGTTTACTTATTAATTGATTTCCTGTGTTTGGAAATTATATTTATTAGATGAAAAAATATAAAGGAAGAGTAACTCATGACTAGGGCTCGTGCTGACGACCGTCCGGCCACCGTCGGCAGACCCCACTCTGAGGCCGTGACTCTTCCTAATTAGACAAGACTCACCAAGTATTATATAGACCTTCACCTCAAGTGACCCCGAGAGACTATGTATACGCTTTAATTTCCAGTGGCACCAAGAACATTCATATGACGGAAGTGGTAACCTTACAGGAGTGAAAACTGCCCTCATGGTACTTAACAGAGAAATCTTAATACAACACTCCTGTTATGGTAAGAATGAAAGCGATCACTCCTGACACGACTGTCATGACCTCTGGGTCATCACAGGTCACCGATCCCACCAGCATGCAAAACATGGACAAAGGATGAACTCTATGACAAACGAGAGGAGCCTCATGATGGTTATGAGAGAGATTATAGTAAAAACAGATAAAGATAAATGACGATTGTTGGTCCTCGGGGACTTCAACTTCAAACCAATAGACTGGGAGGCATACGAAGCAAGAACGGAGAACATTTCGACAATCAGATTTTAAAGCCTCATTCTGGAGACATTCATGTATCAACACGTCAAGCAGGCCACGAGAATGAGGGAAGGGGATGTTCCGTCAATACTGTTTTTAATATTCATCAGGAAAGAAGAAGAAATATTTGAAATCCAGTACCACCCTCGCTTGGGAAAGAGTGATCGTGTCCTGTCGTAAATTAAATATGCTTTGCGATATATTCTATAATAGAATTGGGACATTGAAACAATTATTAAACTCGATTTCAAGAGAGAACACTGTGGGGAACTTAGGGAATTTTTTAATGAGGTTAAACGGACAGACTTGTTGCTAGTCAAGGAAGTAAGCGAAATGTATTCCCAATTTGACGAAATATACGATGAAGGATCACACCCATTCATACCAAAACTGAGATGCAGGACCAGAAAACAGGATTAGTTCAACCTAAATTGGGATAGGGCCAGAGAGGACAGGGTAAGAAAATGGTTTCAATATCGGAACAGGTTCAATACCTGCAAACATACCAGCAATTCAAGCAAGGGAGAAACAATTACACAGCGGCGAGGAGGTAGAAAAGAACTTTGAGAAAGGTATAGTGGACAAATATGAAACAGATCCAGGCATTTTTTTAAATTAATTAAAAGCAAGCTGCATGTAAAGGATAAAATCCAGAGAGTGAGAATGTGGAACAGGACAATTGAGAATGGAAAAAGAAATGTGTGAAATGCTAAATGAACAGTTCCAAAGTGTGTTTGTACAAAATGAGGATTTCAGAGAGCTGGACCAAATGCCAATTCCAGAGCACGCCATTCAGGTATCTCAACATAAAGTGAAAAAATTACTCATAGGGCTAGGAAGAAATAAAGCAGTTGACTTGCTGCGAGAATGTGGAACTGAGCTGAGCATTCCTCCCAATTAATATTCCAGAAATCCTTGTGCACAGGAATCTTAGCAGATATATAGAAAAAAACAAACAGAGTACCAATCAATAAAAATAGCAGTCGAGAGGACTATCTAAGTTATAGATCCGTATCATTAATAAACGAGGTAGTCAAAACACTGGAAAAAATAGTTAATGTTAAATGGGTTGAACACCTCGAGAATAATGACATAATAACGGACAGACAGTATGGTTTTCGACACGGATGATCCTGTGTAACAAATCTACTTAGTTTTTAAAATAGAGCCAAAGAGATATTAAAGGAAAGCGGTGCCTGGGTTGACTGCTTCTCTCTGGACCTAAGAAAAAAAAAGGCTTTTGACAGTCCCACATAAGAGGCGGTTGTGGAACCTGGAACATGCCGGCGGGGTGACAGAGAGACTTCTGGCAAGGATGAAAAATGTTCTTACTGACAGACAGATGAGGGCATTAATCAGAGACAATGTATCTGACTGGAGGAGAGTTACTAGTGGAGAACCACAGGGTTTAGTTCTTGAACAAGCATCGTCTTCCCTCCATAATTATCCTGCACAGTAAACCTACAACTTAATCAACCAAAATAGGCCCCATAATAATCCTCAACATTAACCTTTAATAATAAACTTCAACATTACCCTATATAATCATCCTCAACAATAAGCATAAATAATAATCCATAACAATAACCCTATATTTTAATAATAATACTCAACAATTGCTTCCATAATAATAATAATCAATAATAATAATAATAATAATAATCACTCTCTAATAACACACAACAATCACCCTCCATAATAATAACCCACAATAATCCTCCTTAATAAACCACCAAAATAACCCTCAATAATAATCAAGCACAATAATCGTACATAATAATCCATCACAATAAACCTACATAATAACCCTCAACAATAAACCTCCATAATAACCCTGAACGATCACCCTCCATGTTTATTCCCACAATAACTTCAAAATACTACCAAAATCACCTTCAATAATAATAAAATTCTAATAATAATTCACCACAATAAATTTCCATAATAATCCAACAGAATAATCCTCCATAGTAATTCATTAAAATACTTTTCCAGACATTGGTAGAAAACAAAAAACTAAAAGGAAGAATGGTACCGTTTTTTGGGCTCAAGCTGACGACCGTCCGGCCAGCAGCTGCAGACCCCACTCTGAGGCCGTGACTCTTCCTGATTAGTCAAGACTCACCAAGTATTATCACCTTCACCTCAAGTGACCCCGAGAGACCATGTATACGCTTTAATTTCCAATGACACCAAGAACATTCATCTGAAGAAAGTGATAACCTTACAGGAGTGAAAACTGCCCTAGTGGTACTTAACAGAGAAATCTTAATACAACACTCCTGTTATGGTAAGAATGAAAGCGATCACTCGTGACACGACTATTATGACCTCTGGGTCATCACAGGTCACCCATCCCACCAGCAAACAACAATGGAGCAAAGGAGGAACTATATGATAAACGAGAGAGGCCTCACGATGGTCATGAGAGAGATTTTAGTAAAAACAGATAAAGATAAATGACGATTGTTGGTCCTCGGGGACTTCAACTCGAAAGCAATTGACTGGGATGCGTACGAAGCAAGAACGGAGAACATTTCGACAATCAGATTTGTAAGCCTCATTCTGGAGACATTCATGTATTAACACGTGAATGAGACCACGAGAATGAGGGAAGGGGATGTTCCGTCAATACTGGATTTAATATTCTTTAGGAAAGAGGAAGAGATATTTGACATCTAGTACCGCCCTCCCTTGGGAAAGAGTGATCGTGTCCTGTCGTAAATTAAATATGCTTTGCCATACATTCTATAATAGAATTGGGAAATTGAAACATATATTAAACTCGATTTCAAGAGAGAACACTGCGGGGAACTTTGAAAATTCTTTAATGAGTTTAAATGGACAGAATTGTTGCTAGGCAAGGAATTAAGTGAAATGTATTTCAAATTTCGCGAAATATTCTAAGAAGGAACACATCATTGATATCAAAAACGAGATGCAGGACCAGAAAACAGGATTGGTTTAACAGAAATTGTGTAGGGCCAGAGAGGACAAGGTAAGAAAACTGGTTCAATATCGGAACAGGTTCAATGCCTGCAAACATTCCAGCAATACAAGCAAGGAAGAAACAATTACACAGCGGTGAGGAAGCAGAAAAGAACTTTAAGAAAGATATAGCGGACAAATATAAAACAGATCCAGGCATTTTTTAAATTAAAAGCAAGCTGCACGTAAGGATAATACCCAGAGAATGAAAACGGGGAACAGGCCAATTGAGAACGGAAAAAAAAATGTGTGAAATGCTAAATGAACAGTTCCAAAGTGTGTTTGTACAAAATGAGGATTTCAGAGAGCTGGACCAAATACCAGTTCCAGAGCACGCTATTGAGGTATCTCAAGACAAAGTGAAAAAATTACTCAAGTGGCTAGGAAGAAATAAAGCAGTTGGCTTGCTGCGAGAATGTGCAACTGAGCTGAGCATTCTACTCCAATTAATATTCCAGACATCCTTGTGCACAGGAATCTTCGCAGATATATGGAAAAAGGCAAACATAGTTCCAGTTTATGAAAATGGTAGTCGAGAGGATCCTCTAAATTATAGACCTGTATCGTTAACAAGCGAGGTAGTCAAGACATTATAAAAAATAGTTAAAGCTATATGGATTGAACACCTCGAGAGTAATGACATAACAACGGAAAAAAAAGAATGGTTTTCGAACTGGATGATCCTGTGTAACAAATCTACTTACTTTTTATCATAGAGCCAAAGAGATAATACAGGACAGCGGTGCCTGGGTTGACTGTGTCTCTCTGAACCTAAAAATAAGCTTTTGACAGAGTCCCACATAAGAGGCGGTTTTGGAACCTGGAACATGCTGGAGGAGTGACAGGGAGACTTCTGACAAGGATGAAAAATTTTCGAACTGACAGACAGATGAGGACAGTAATCAGAGACAATGAAGCTGACTCGAGGAGAGTTACTAGTGGAGAACCACAGGGTTTAGTTCTTGAACAAGCATCGTCTTACCTCCATAATTATCCAGCACAGTAAACCTACAACATAATCCACGAAAATAAGCCCCAATAATAATCTTTAACAATAACCTTTAAGAGTAAAATTCAACAATAACCTTTAAGAGTAAAATTCAACAATAACCTTTAAGAGTAAAATTCAACAATAACCTTTAAGAGTAAAATTCAACAATAACCTTTAAGAGTAAAATTCAACAATAACCCTTAAGAGTAAAATTCAACAATAACCTTTAAGAGTAAAATTCAACAATAACCTTTAAGAGTAAAATTCAACAATAACCTTTAAGAGTAAAATTCAACAATAACCCTTCATATTCTTCCTCAACAATAACGTTAAATAATAACTATAACAATAAGCCTCCATAATTTTCCAACAGAATAATAATAATAGTCAACAATGATTCTCTCTAATGAGACACAACATTCACCCCTACATAATAATAACCCACAATATTCCTCCTTAATAAACAACCAAATTAACCCTCAATAATATTCAAGCACAATAATCCTTCATAATAATTCATCACAATAACCCTCCATAATAACCCATCACAAAAACCCTCAATAAAAATCCAAAATCCCTGAACGATCACCCTCCATGTTTATTTCCCATAATAACTTCAATAATCTACCAAAATCACCTTCAATAATAATACAGTTCTAATAATAATTCACCACAATAAACTTCCATATAATCCAACAGAATATTCCTCCATAGTAATCCATTATAATACTTTTTCAGATATAGGCTGAAAACTCTTCCGTGGCCGTGACTCTTCCTAATTAGTCAAGACTCAACAAGTATTATATAGACCTTCACCTCAAGTGACCCCGAGAGACCATGTATACGCTTTAATTTCCAGTGACACCATGAACATTCGTCTGAAGGAAGTGATAACCTTAAAGGAGTGAAAACTGCCCTCATGGTACTTAACAGTGAAATCTTAATGCAACACTCCCGTTATTGTAAGAATGAAAGCGATCACTCGTGACACGACAGTAATGACCTCTGGGTCATCAGAGGTTATCCGTGTGTGTGTTAACTTATATTACCATTAATCCACATTCGAAGTATTTACTCTTTTTATTAAGATATCAGTCATAATCACTCTTCATGATATTACGTGATATCTAGTTTCACGTGATATCACTTAGCCAGTTTATTGTCAGGGAGCCACGGGATCACATAGTCATATATACCGTAGAGCTCTCTGGACTGACAGACACGTGGTCATGTGGAGTGGCTGCTCCTGCATCATTAAGGTCATATGCTCTTGTAATTAGCTTCAGTAGCAACCAAGTGGCCATGTATACTGTGGAGCTGATTGCCTGACAACCAAGTGGTCATGTATACTGTGGAGCTGCTTAAGTGGTCATGTATACTGTAGAGCTGCTTGCCTGACAACCAAGTGGTCATGTATACTGTGGAGCTGCTTGCCTGACAACCAAGTGGTCATGTATACTGTGGAGCTGCTTGCCTGACAACCAAGTGGTCGTGTATACTGTGGAGCTGCTTGCCTGACAACCAAGTGGTCGTGTATACTGTGGAGCTGCTTGCCTGACAACCAAGTGGTCATGTATACTGTGGAGCTGCTTGCCTGACAACCAAGTGGTCATGTATACTGTGGAGCTGCTTGCCTGACAACCAAGTGGTCATGTATACTGTGGAGCTGCTTGCCTGACAACCAAGTGGTCATGTATACTGTGGAGCTGCTTGCCTGACAACCAAGTGATCATGTATATTGTACTTACCTAGTTGTGATTGTGGGGCTGAGCTACTACTCATTGGTCCCGCATCTCAACTGTCTATCAGCTGATTCACATGTTTGTGGGCCTATTGGGTTTCATCATATCTACATTTGTAACTATGTTTGGAGTCTGCCTCCACCACATCAATTCCAAATGCATGCTATTTGTAAATTATTCACGCAAATATCTTAACTTAATCACCCATGGAAATAGCCCTCCACAATAATACTCAAAAACAATACTCCATAATTATCAACCAAAATAACGTTTTGTAATAATCCAACACAATAACTTTTAATAATAATCTAACACAATAACTCTAAATAATAATCCAACTAAAAACCTCTAAATAATAATCCAATACAAAATTTCTAAATAATAATGCAACACAATAACTCTAAATAATAATCCAAAAAAATAACTCTAAATAATAATCTAACACAATAACTCTAAATAATAATCCAATACAATAGTTTTAAATAATAATCCAACACAATACCTATTATTAATAATCAAACACAATAAATGTCCATATTAATTATTCATAATAACCATCAATAATTATCTACTAAAATAAACGTGACTAATACTCCTCAACAATAATCCTCCGCAATAGTCAACCAAAATAGCCCTTCACAATAATAACAAAAATAACTCACCAGATATAGGCCACAATAATAACCGTCTATCATAATCCTCAACAATAACTCTTTTTAATAATGCAGCACTATAACCCTCAATAATAACCCACCAAAGTAATCCTTCACAACAATAACCTTAAAAAAAACTCCGTAATAATACAAGAGAATAATCCTCCATAATAATCCATCATAATAACCTTTCATAGATATCTACCATAATACCTTTCCATACTAATCTTCAACAGTATCGTTCATAATAAGCCTCAAGAATAAACCTCTATAATAATCCACCATAATTTTTCCTCATTATAATTCACACCAATAAAATCCATAATTATGAAATAAAATTATCATCTTAATAATCACCAACACTAACTCACCATAATAACCATCCACAATGACTCACAATAATAATTTCTTAAAATAATCTCCTTCATAATATTCCTCAATAATCCTCCATATTATTCACGATAATAACTATCAACAATAATCCACCACAATAACTCTCCATAATAAATCCCCTCATTAACCCTTCCTAATTAGCCACTACAATAAACCTCAATTATATTAAACCACAATAACCTTCCTGAATAATCTACAACGATAACTCTCCGAAACAATGCACCACATTAACCTGTTATAATAACCAATAACAATTACTTTCCATAATAATCCACCAAAATATACCTCCATAATAATCTACCGCAATACTTCTAGGAATTAATCCATCATAATAACCCTTCAAATAATCTTCTGAAATTATCTTCTAAATAATTACCACTAAAACTATTATTAATTATTCACCACTATAACTTCCAAAATTATTTACTACAATAACCCTCCCTTAAAATTCACCACAATAACCCTCATTGTAGTAAAATAACAATGACATCACATATTAATGGAAATAATTTTGGGGTAAGGAAGTGACTTGTGGAGTTCAAGTCACTCTATTGTCTCAAAATGATATTCATTGATATATCTCGTCATTTTGATTTCATTGTGTTCTGAGTCTATTGTAAGAGTGTGAACGTCATTACCGAAGGCCTGCGTGTGGTAGGGTTGGCTGTAAAACCCTGGTTGGGCTCCAGTTTGCGGCCTCCAGAACGTTCCATTAAATTCAGTAGAATTCTGGCTTAGTCGTAATTATCTTTCGTAATAATCTTTCTCAACATCTGTATGTCTTATTGCAAACCGTTTCTTTGTTATTGAATAATGAAATAATACTTTTTCCGTATGAAATATTATGAGAAAAAAATTATAATATGGAACCAGGGTGAAGCTCCTTGTGTTAACTTATTAATTGATTTCCTGTGTATGGAATTTATATTTATAGGTTGAAAAAAAAGGAAGAGTATCTCATGACTAGGGCTCGTGCTGATGACCGTCCGGCCACTGGCGGCAGACCCCACTCTGAGGCGATGACACTTCCTAATTAGTCAAGACTCACCAAGTATTATATAGACCTTCACCTCAAGTGACCCCGAGAGACCATTTATACGCTTTAATTTCCAGTGACACAAACATTTAATTTCCAGTAAACATTCTTATGAAGGAAGTGATAACCTTACAGGAGTAAAAACTGCCCTCATGGTACTTAGCAGGGAAATCCTAATACAACACTCTTGTTATGGTATGAATGAAAGCGATCACTCCTGACATGACAGTTATGACCTCTGGGTGATCATTGGTCACATATCCCACCAGCAACCAACACACGGACAAAGGAGGAACTCTATGACAAACGTGAGGGGCCTCATGATAGTCATGAGATAAATTATAATAAAAACAGATAAAGATGAATGACGATTGTTGGTCCTCGGGGACTTCAACTTCAAACCAATAGACTGGGAGGCGAACGAAGCTAGAACGGAGAACCTTTCGACAATCAGATTTGTAAGGCTCATTCTGGAGACATTCATGTTTCAACACGTCAAGCTGGCCACAAGATTGAGGGAAGGGGATGTTCCGTCAATACTGAATTTAATATTCATCAGGAAAGAAGAAGAAATATTTGACATCCAGTATCACCCTCGCTTGGGAAAGAGTGATCGTGTCCTGTCATCAATTAAATATGCTTTGCGATGTATTCTATAATAGAATTGGGACATTGAAACAGTTATTAAACTCGAATTTCAAGACAGAACACTGTGGGGAACTTAGAAAAATCCTTTAATTAATGAGTTTAAATGACAGACTTATTGATATGCACGGAAGAAAGTGAAATGTATTCTAAATTTTGCGAAATATACGACGAAGGAAGACACCCATTCATACCAAAAGAGAGATGCAAGGAGCAGAAAACAGGATTGGTTGAACACAAATTGTGATAGGGCCCGAGAGGTCAAGGTAAGAAAATTGGTTCAATATCGGAACAGGATTCTATACCTACAAACATACCAGCAATACAAGCAAGGGAGAAACAATTATACAGCGGTGAGGAGGTAGAAAAGAACTTTGGGAAAGATATAGCGGACAAATAAAAACAGATCCAGGCATTTTTTAAAACTAATTAAAAGCAAGCTGCATGTAAAGGATAAAATCAGGAGAGTGAGAACGGGGGAACAGGACAATTGCGAATAGAAAATGAAATGTGTGAAATGCCAAATGAACAATTCCACAGTGTGTTTGTACAAAAATGAGGATTTCAGAGAGCTGGACCAAATACCAATTCCAGAGCACGCAATTGAGGTATCTCAAGACAAAGTGAAAAAATAATTCAAGGGGCTAGGAAGAAACAAAGCAGGTGGCTTGCTGCGAGAATGTGCAACTGAGCTGAGCATTCCACTCCAATTAATATTTCAGAAATCCTTGTGCACAGGAATCTTAGCAGATATATGGAAAAAGGGAAACATAGTACCAATCTATAAAAATGATAGTCGAGAGGATCCTCTAAATTATAGACCCGTATCATTAACAAACGAGGTAGTCAAAACACTAGAAAAAATAGTTAAAGCTATATGGATTGAAAACCTCGAGAGTAATGACATAATAACAGACAGAAAGAATGGTTTTCAAACCGGATTATCCTGTGTAACAAATCTACTTACTTTTTATGATAGAACCACAGAGATAATACAGGAAAGCGGTGCCTGGGATGACTGTGTCTCTCTGGACCTAAAAAATGGCTTTTGACAGAGTCCCTCATAAGAGGAGGTTCTGGAACCTAGAACATGCCGACAGGGTGACAGGGAGAATTCTGACAAGGATGAAAAATTTTCTAACTGACAGATTGATGAGAGCATTAATCAGCGATAATGTATCTGACTGGAGGAAAGTTACTAGTGGAGAACCACAGGGTTTAATTTTTGAACAAGCATCGTCTTATCTCCATAATAATCCAGCACAGTAAACCTACAACTTAATCCACCAAAATAAGCCACAAAATAATCCTCAACATTATCCTTGAAAAATAAACTTCAACATTAACCTTCAATAATAAACTTCAACATTAACCTTTATTAATAAACTTCAGCATTAACCTTTAATAATAAACTTCAACAATAACCCTTCATAATCATCCTCAACAATAATCGTTAAATAATAATCCATAACACTAATCCTTCATAATTTTCCAACAGGATAATCATCAAAATAATCTTTCACAATAACCCTTAATAGTAATGCACAATAATAACCCCATATATGTTAATAATAATTCTCAACAATTACCTCTATAATAATAATCAACAATAATTCTCTCAAATAACACACAACAATCACCTTCCATAATAATAACCCACAATAATCCTCCCTAATAAACCACCATAATAATCCTCCCTAATAAATCACCAAAATAACCCTCAATAATTATCAAGCTCAATCCCCCTTCATAATAATCCATCACAATAAATACATAATACCGACCTCACATCAATATGTGTTATTGCAACCCGTTTCTTTGTTATTGAATAAGAAATAATACTTTTCCCATACGAAATATAATGAGAAAAACCTTTTTATATGGAACCCTGTTGCAGCTCCTTGTGTCTACTTATTAATTGATTTCCTTTGTTTGGAATTTATATTAATAGGATGAAAAAAGAAAAAGGAAGAGGTCTACATGATAGGGCTCGAGCTGACGACCGTCTGGCCACCGGCGGCAGAACCCACACTGAGGCCGTGATTCTTCCTAATTAGTCAAGACTTGCCAAGTATTATATAGACCTTCACCTCAAGTGTCCCCGAGAGACCATGTATACGCTTTAATTTCCAGTGACAAAAAGAACATTCATCAGAAGGAAGTGATAACCTTACAGGAGTGAAAACTGCCCTCATGGTAATTAACAGAGAAATCTTAATACAACACTCCTGTTATGGTAGGAATGACAGCGATCACTCGTGACACGACTGTTTTGACCTCTGAGTTATCACAGATCACCCGTGTGTGTGTTTATTTATATTACCATTAATCATCATACGAAAGATTTTTTTTTTTTATTAAGAGATCAGTCACAAACGTTGTAGATATCTCGTGGACAGTAATTGCCATATAGCTACGTGATCACATAGTCATGTATACTGGGGAGCTGCTTGTCTGACATCCAAGCGGTTTTGTATATTGTACTTACCTAGTTGTTATTGCGGGGGTTGAGCATTCTGCTCTTTGGTCTCGCATCTCAACTGTCAATCAGCTGATTCACATATTTGTGGGGCTACTGGGCTCCATCATATCTTCATTTGTAACTCGGGAGTCTGCCCACCACGTCATTTTCAAATACATTCCATATGTAAATTATCCACGCAAATAACTTATCCTAATAATCAATGTAAATAGCCCTCCACAATAATCCTCAAAAATAATACTCCATATTAATCTACCAAAATAACGTTTTGTAATAATCCAACACAATAACTCTAAGTAATAATCCGTTACAATAACTCTGAATAATAATCCACCACAATAACTCTAAACATTAATCCAACACCATAACTCTAAATAATAATCCAACAAAAGAAATGTCCATAATAATTGTTCATAAAAGCAACCAATAATTATCTACTACAATAAACGTACCTAATAATCCACAACAATAACCCTCCGCAATAGTAAATCAAAATAGCCCTCCGGAATAATCACAAAAATAACTCTCCAGATATAAGCTACAATAATAACCGTTCATAACAATCCTCAACTACAACCCTTTATAATAATCCAGAACTATAACCCTCAATAAAAATCCACCAGAGAAGTCCTTCATAATAAGCCTCCAAAATCTCTGCCAAGTAATACAAGAGAATAATCTTTCATAATAATCCATCACACTATCCTTTTATAAGAATCCACCACACTACCTCTCATAGTAATCTTCAACAGTTACTGTTAATAATAATGCTCAAGTATAGCTCTCCATAATAATCACCAAAATTTTTTATCATAATAATTCACCTCAATAAAATCTATAATTATGCAATATAATAATCCTCTTAATAATCATCCACAATAACTCACCATAATAACTATCTACAATAACTCACTATAATAATTTCTTTCAATAACGTCCTTCATGATATTCCACAATAATCCTCCATATTAATTCCCCAATAATCCTCCATATTAATTCCCCAAAATAACCATCAACAATAATCCACAACAATAACTCTCAATAATAATTCCCCATTTTAACCCTTCCTAGTATGCCACTACAATAATCCTCAATTATAGTAATCTACAATAACCGTCCTCAATTATAGTAATCTACAATGACCGTCCTCAATAATCTACAACAATAACTCTTCGTAATAATCCGCCACAATAACCTGTTATAATAACCAATAACAAAAACTTTCCAGAATAATACACAAAATTAAGCCTCCAGAATAATACACCAAATTAAACCTCCATAATAATCTACCACAATAACTCATGGAATTAATCCACCACAATAACCCTTCAAAATAATCATCTGAAATAACCTTCTAAATAATTACGACTAACACTATTAATAATATTTCACCACTTTAACTTTTACAATTATTTACTACAAAAACCCTCATTTAAAATTCACCACAATAACCATCATTATAGCAAAATCACAATGGCGTCATATATGAATGGAAATAATTTTGGGGTAATGTGGTGACTTGTGGAGCTCAAGTAACTAGTCTCAAAAAGACATTCATTGATATATCACGTCATTGTGATTTGAGTCTATTATATGAGTGTGACCGTCATTACCGAAGGCCTGAGTGTGGTCGGGTTGGCTGTAAAACCCTGGTTGGGCTCTGGTTTGGGGCCTCCAGGACCTTCCATTAAATTCAGATTAGTTCTGTTTTGGTCGATTTATCTTTCTTAATTATCTTTCACAACATCAGTATGTGTTATTACAACCCGTTTCCTTGTTATTAAATAGGAAATAATGCTTTTTCTATATCAAATATTATAAGAAAAAAATTATAATATGGAACCATGTTGCAGCTCCTTGTGTCTACTTATTAATTGATTTACTGTGTTTGGAATTTATATTAATAGGTTAAAAAATGAAAAAGGAAGAGGTTCAAATGTCATGGGCTCGAGCTGACGACCGTCCGGCCACCGGCGGCAGACCCCACTCTGAGGCCGTGACTCTTCCTAATTAGTCAAGGCTCACAAAATATTATATAGACCTTCACCTCAAGTGACCCCGAGAGACCATGTATACACTTTAATTTCCAGTGACACCAAGAACATTCATCTGAAGGAAGTGATAACCTTACAGGAGTGACAACTGCCATCATGGTACTTAACAGAGAAATCTTAATATAACACTCATGTTATGGTAAGAATTAAAAGCAATCACTCGTGACACGACTGTTATGACCTCTGGGTTATCAGAGGTCACCCGTGTGTGTGTTTACTTATATTACCATTAATCAACATTCGAAGGATTCACATTTTTATTAAGAGATCTGTCATAAACGCTGTAGATATCTCGTGGGACAGTAATTGCCATGCAGCCTCGTGATCACATAGTCATGTATACTAAGGAGCTGTTTGTCTGACAACCAAGCGGTTATATATATTGTACTTACCTAGTTGTGATTGTGTTTGAGCATCTGCTCCTTAGTTCCGCATCTCAACTGTCAATCAACTGATTCACATGATTCTTGGCCTATTGAGCTCCTTAATATCTACATTTGTAACTGCATAGAGTCTGCTTCCATAACATTACTACCAAATGCTTTACATTTGTAAATAATCCACGCAAATAATTTATCTTAATAATACACGAATTTAGTCCTCCACAACAATCCACAAAAATAATATTCTAATTCACCAAAATACAGATTTGTAATAGTCAAACACAATAACGGTTTGTAATAATCCAACACAATAACTCTAAATAATAATCCAACACAATAACTAAATAATAATCCAACACAATAAATCTAAATATTAATCCTACACAATAAATGTCAATAATAATTATTCATAATAACCATCAATAATTATCTACTACAATAAACGAATATAATAATCCACAACAATCTCCCTCCGTAATAGTCAACCAAAATAGCCGTCCACAATAATCACAAAAATGACTCTCCAGATATAAGCCACAATAATATCCATCCATAATAATTCTCAACAATAACACTTTTTAATAATCCAGCACTATGACCCTCAATAATAACCTACCAAAGTAATCCTTCATAATAAGCCTAAAAAAAACTACAAGAGAACAATCCTCCATGAATATCCACCACAATACCTCTCCATAGTAATCTTCAACAGTAACCTTTCATAATTAACCTCTAGAATAACTCTATCCACAAAATTTTTCCTCATAATTATTCACCCCAATAAAATCCAAAATTATGCAATATAATAATCCACTTAATAATCATCCACAAACACTCACCAAAATAACCATCTGCAATAACTCACAATAATCATTTCTTACAATAACCTCCCTCATGATATTTCACAATAACCCTCCGTATTAATTCACCAAAATAACCATCAACAATAATCCCCCCACAATAACTCTCCATAATAATTCCCCACATTAACCCTTCCTAATAAGCCACTACAATAATCCTCAATTATATTAAACCACAATTGCCCTCCTCAATAATCTACAACAATGACTCTCTGTAATAATCCACCACAATAACCTGTTATAATAACCAATAACAATAACTTTCCAGAATAATCCACCAAAATAGACCTCAATAATAATCTACCACAATAACTCTTGGAAATATTCCACCACAATAATCATTCAAAATAATTTTCTGAAATAATCTTCTAAATAATTACCACTAACACAATTAATAATAATTCACCACTTTAACTTCCAAAATTATTTACTACAATAACCCTCCCTTAAAATTCACCACCATCACCCTCATTGTAGTAAAATCACAATGGCGTCATATATGAATGAAAATAATTTTTGGGTAATGTAGTGACTTGTGGAGTTCAAGTCACTCCATTGTCTCAAAATGATATTCATTGATATATCACGTCATTGTGATTTCATTGTGATCTGAGTCTAATGTAAGAGTGTGAACGTCATTACGGAAGGTCAGAGTGTGGTCGGGTTGGCTGTAAAACTCTGGTTGGGCTCCGGTTTTGGGCTTTCAGAACCTTGCATTAAATTCTGTGGAGTTCTGACTTGGTCGACTTATCTTTCAGTAATAATCTTTTTCAACATCAGTATGTGTTATTGTAACCCGTTTCTTTGTTATTGAATAAGAAATAAAAGTTTTTCAATATAAAATATTATGAGAAAATAATTATAATATGGAACCATGTTGCAGCTCCTTCAGTCTACTTATTAATATATTTCCTGTGTTTGGAATTAATATTTATAGGTTGAAATAAGAAAAGGGAAGAAGTGTTCGTGAAGTGGGCTCCAAAATAACCCTTCAAAATAATCTACTGGAATAATCTTCTAAATAATTGACACTAACACTATTAATAATAATTCACCACTTTATTTTTCAAAATTATTTACTACAATAACCTTTCCTTAAAATTCCTCACAATAATCCACATCGCAGTAAAGTCACAATACCTCTATATATCAATGAAAATAATTTTGGAGTAATGTAGTGACTTGTGGAGTTCAAGTCACTCCATTGTCTCAAAATGATATTCATTGATATATCACTTCATTTTAATTTCATTGTGATCTGAGTCTACTGTAAGAGTGTGAACGGTATTACTGAAGGCTTGAGTGTGGTCGGGTTGCCTGGAAAATCCTGGTTGGACTCCAGTTTGGGGATTCCAGAACATTCCATAAATTCAGCAGAGTTTTGGCTTGGTCGACTTACCTTTCGTAATAATCTTTCTCAACACGTGTATGTGCTATTGCGACCCGTTTCTTTGTTATTGAATAAGAAATAATACTTGTTCCTTTTGAAATATTACGAGAATTTGTTTTAATATGGAAGCATGTTGCAGCTCCTTGTGTTTACTTATTAATTGATTTCCTGTGTTTGGAATTTATATTTATAGGTTGAAAAAAAAGGGAAGAGTATCTCATGACTAGGGCTCGTGCTGATTACAGTCCGGTCACCGGCGGCAGACCCCACTCTGAGGCCGTGACTCTTCCTAATTAGTCAAGACTCACCAAGTATTATATAGACCTTCACCTCAAGTGACCCAGAGAGACCTATGAATACGCTTTAATATCCAGTGACACCAAGAACATTCATCTGAAGGAAGTGATAACCTTACAGGAGTGAAAACTGTCCTCATGGTACTTAACAGAGAAATTTTAATACAACACTCCTGTTATGGTAAGAATGAAAGCAATCACTCCTTACACGACTGTTATGACCTCTGGGTCATCCCAAGTTACCCATCCCACCAGGAAGCAACTCATGGACAAAGGAGGAACTCTTTGACAACAAGAGGGGCCTCATGATGGTCATGAGAGAGATAATAGTAAAAACAGATAAAGATATATGACCTTTGTTGATCCTTGGGAACTTCAACATCAAACCAATAGACTGGGAGGCGTACGAAGCAAGAATCGAGAACATTTCGGCAATCGGATTTGTAAGCCTCATTCTGGAGACATTCATGTATCAACACGTCAAGCAGGCCACAAGAATGAGGGAAGGGGATGTTCCGTACATCCGTAGGTATCTAAAGACAAAGTGAAAAAATTACTCAAAGAGCTAGGAAGAAATAAAGCAGTTGGCTTGCTGCGAGAATGTGAAAATGAGCTGAGCATTCCACTCCAATTAATATTTTAGAAATCATTGTGCACAGGAATCTTAGCAGATATATGGAAATAGGCAAACATAGTACCAGTACCAGTACATATCAACACATATCTCTCAGGCAGCTATCCAAACTCTCTACTCCTTTCAGCAGTCAGCCCTACAGATATTGTGTCCATCTTACACTCACTAAAAACCAAAGCTAGGAACACCAGTGAAATACCATCCATTGTATACAAGAGAGCCTCCCACGCCCTTGCGCCACCTATAGCTCTGCTGTTCAACAAATCCCTTGAGTGTCATACCTTCCCTGATATCCTAAAAAAAGCAAGAGTAACGCCAGTTCATAAAGGAGGTAATCCGGCAGACATAAACAATTATAGTCCAATATCAAACCTACCCATACTATCAAAAATATTTGAAAAAATTATCTACAAACAGCTCTACTCCTAACTCGTAAAATTCGACATTCTTAGTCCCTGTCAGTTTGGCTTCCGCTCCCAAAAGAGTACCAACGATGCAAATATTAGTCTCCTTCATATAATTTACTCAGCCCTTGACAAAAATGAGTTTCCGATTGGACTCTTCATTGACATGAGAAAGGCTTTTGATGCTGTTAATCACAATTACCTCTTACGTAAACTCCATCATTATGGAATCCGAGGCCATACACTGGACTATATCTAATCCTATCATAGTGATAGACACCAATGTGTTGCCATCAATAATATAACCTCTCCTACTCTACCAATAACCGTTGGAGTGCCACAGGGCAGCATTTTGGGACCTCTCCTATTTCTTATATACATCAATGATCTGCCTAATGTCTCTGACATTATGAAACCTATTTTGTTTGCTGATGATACCACCCTCATGTACTCAAACCCCAACCCACATACACTAAATAATGAACTAAAAAAAGTCCACTTATGGACGTCAACCAACAAACTAACACTTAACATAGAAAAGACCTACTACATCTTATTTGGAAGCAAATCTACAAATGCAATTCAGCTTCAGATAGACAATGTAAACATTAGCAATAAAAATGATGGAAAGTTTCTCGGACTATTCCTAGACAAGAGACTCAACTTCAGTACCCACATACAACACATAACTAAGAAAGTCTCTAAAGCAGTTGGTATACTCTCCAAAATCAGATATTTTGTACCTAACTCTGCTCTCATCTCTCTATATTATGCACTAATCTATCCCTATCCTAATTATGGTATCTGTGCATGGGGTTCAACCACTGCAAACCACCTCAGGTCCATCATCACCCAGCAAAAGTCTGCTATCAGAATAATAACAAATTCTGCTTTCAGACAACACTCAGCCCCCTTGTTTAACTCCCTAGACATGCTAAACATAATCTCACTCCACAAATTCTCTTGTGTCAACTACATTTACAAAACCCTGTTCTTAAATGCAAATCCTGCTCTGAAACTCTCCCTGGACAGATGTATTAGGATCCATTATCACCACACCATAAATAAATATCTCTGTGATATCCCCAGAGTCAAACTTAATCTGTGTAAACACTATATGCAAATAAAGGGACCCAGTTTATGGAACTCACTCCCTATTGAATTGAAAAGCTGTCCAACTTTTGCGTCATTCAAAAACAATACTAAAAAGTACCTAATTTCATCTTCATAGTTTTTTACCTTTTGTTTAAAATTGCACTGTATCTATTGCTACTTAATCTCCCAATCTTTATGTACCTAATATGAATATCTTTATCATTGCGATCAGTGCTGTCTTCTTATATGTGCGGTCAATCTGCTGTATGGTGTCTATTAATCTTGTTTAAATTACCAATCAAGCTGTCAATGTAATCAATCAGAGCTTTAATATACCAATGTGCTTTAATATACTTACTAATCTTTCTCATCTCATTTTTTTCTTGCAATGTATTTGTTATCATTTTATTAATTCTGATAGAATTTACCTACTTAAAATTATCTGTTAGATTAAGGACCTGCCCGAAACGCTGCGTGTACATGTGGCTTTCCAAGAGTGTAAATACTGTACTATGCTATGTATTCTCACAAACCCAATGTACCTTCTTGTATATAAATAAATGAATAAATAAATAAATAAATAAATAAAATAAATAAATAAATCTATAAAAATGATAGTCGAGAGGATCCTCTAAATTATATACCCGTATCATTAACAGGCGAAGTAGTCAAAACACTACAAAAAATAGTTAAAGCTATATGGATTGAACACCTCGAGAGTAATGACATAAAAACGGACAAAAAAAATGGTTTTCGAACCGGATGATCCTGTGTAACAAATCCTATTACGTTTTATGATAGAGCCACAGAGATAATATAGGAAAGCGGTGCCTGGGTGTATTGTGTCTCCCTCTGGACCTAAAAAAATATGGCTTTTGACAGAGTCCCACATAAGAGGCGGTTCTGGAACCTGGAACATACCGGCGGGGTGACAGGGAGACTTCAGTCATGGATGAAAAATTTTGTAACTGACAGATTGATGAGGGCGTTAATCAGAGACAATGTATCTGACTGGAGAAAAGTTACTAGTGGAGAACCACAGGGTTTAGTTTCTGAACAAGCGTCGTCTTACCTCCTTAATAATCCAGCACAGTAAACCTACAACTTAATCCACCAAAATAAGCCCCATCATAATCCTCAACATTATCCTTCAATAATAAACTTCAACATTAACCTTCAATAATAAATTTCAACATTAACACATTATAATCATCCTCAACAATAACGTTAAATATTTATCTATATCAATAATCCTCCATAATTTTCCAATAGGATAATCATCAAAATAATCCTTCACAATAATCCTTAATAGTAATCCACAACAATAACCCCATATATTAATAATACTCAACAATTACCTCTATAATAATAATCAACAATAACTCTCTCTCTAATAACACACAACAATCACCTTCCATAATAATAACCCACAATAATCCTCCTTAATAAATCACGAAAATAACCCCCAATAATAATGAAGCACAATACTCCTTCATATTAATTCATCACAATAACCACACATAATAACCCTCAAGAGTAAACCTCCATAATAACCCTAAACAATGACCCTCCATGTTTATTTCCCACAATAACTTCAATAATTTACCAAAATCACCGTCAATAATAATACAATTCTAATAATAAATTCACTACAAAAAAACTTCCATAATAATCTAACAGAATAATCCTACATAGTAATCCATTATAATACTTATCCAGACATAGGATGAAAAAAACAAAAAGGGAGAATTGTTCACTTGTTTGGCCTGGAGCTGACGACGGTCCGGCCACCGGCGGCAGACCCCACTCTGAGGCCGTGACTCTTCCTAATTAGTCAAGACTCACCAAGTATTATATAGACTTTCACCTTAAGTGACCCCGAGAGACTATGAATACCCCTTAATTTCCAGTGACACTAAGAACATTCATATGAAGGAAGTGATAACCTTACACGAGTTAAAACTGCCCTCATTGAACTTAACAGAGAAATCTTAATACAACACTCCTGTTATGGTAAGAATAGAACTGTTACGGACCCGAGCCCAGCGTCCGAGCACGGAGCAGTGACGACCGCGCCATCTGTGGGTCAGCTCCCGAAACCCCCTCCAAATGGACGATGCCATCTAGTGAGGACGAGATATACTGGCCACAAGGGCTAGTTTCCCGTCCTGATCAGCTCCTAACACAGCCGCTGCTGACCTCTGGTGAGGTGACGCTTAGACAGCAACGCCATCTATGGAGTGGATAGGTGGGCGTTTGTGTCTAAGCCTGTAAGTGAGGTGCCCTAGGTTGTCCCTATTACTGATGACGTGTCTGATTACAGAGTCGACCTGGGACTGATGTAATGGAAGGTGGATCAGTCTACCCAAGGCAGCCGAGTAACCTCCACGCATTTGCCGCTGAATCTGTGAGTCACCCCCCGGATGAACACTGTTGTGTTAGTCTGCCTGTGAGGTGGCAGATCCAGGGATTGTCGTACCCGGGGCTGATTAGTGGAGAAGACTAACCACTGGGGTGTTGTGGTGAGGAGAGTGACCTGTGAAGTCACACGAGGCTCCTGCCTAGGGCTCGCAACCCTAGTCATCGATCGTGGAGTGGCCTAACCAGCGGAGCTGATTGGTAACCTGCCAGCTACAGGCTGGATTTGTGGTTGACGGCCTCCACGACGGTGCCCACAGTGGAGCTGTGATTTGGCTGGCCTGTGGCCAGGGTTGACTCGAGAGTATCGAAGGATTCATCGTGAGGCCACTAGAGGACCGAGGGCTTAGCATCGTTGAGCACCGTGAACACTCCGCGTCTTCAGAGGAAGACCAGATTGTATATAATAGTGTTTATACCTCCCCCGTGTGATAAGATATATATTATTTATGGTGACGGTGATAATTATATATATTAGGTTTTTGCCTTTGTCTCCCTTCCCCTTTAATTTACTTGCATTACGGAGCACATCCCTTGAAAGCCACTACTAGCTTGGGGCCGGATACCCAAACTCTATTAACATCAGAGAAAGAACCCCATTGCGACCCAATAGGGCCGTAACAAGAACGATCACTCCTGACATGACTGTTATGACCTCTAGGTCATCAGAGGTCACCCTTGTGTCTGTTTACTTTTATTACCAATAATCAACATGCGAAGAACTTACTCTTTTTATTAAGATATCAGGCATAATCAAGGTTAATCATATCACGTGATATCTAGTTTCACGTGAATTCATTTAGCCAGTTTATTGTCAGGAACCCAGGAGATCATATAGTCATGTATACTGTAGAACTCTCTGGACTGACAGCCACGTGGTCATGTGGAGTTGTTGCTGCTGCATCATCAAGGACATATGCTTTTGTAATTAACTTGTCTGACAACCAAATGGTCATGTATACTGTGGAGCTGGTTGTCTGACAACCAAATGGTCATGTATACTGTGGAGCTGGTTGTCTGACAACCAAATGGTCATGTATACTGTGGTGCTGGTTGTCTGAGAACCAAATGCTCATGTATACTGTGGAGCTGGTTGTCTGACAACCAAATGCTCATGTATACTGTGGAGCTGGTTGTCTGACAACCAAATGGTCATGTATACTGTAGTGCTGGTTGTCTGACAACCAAATGGTCATGTATACTGTGGAGCTGCTTGTCTGACAACCAAGTGATCATGTATATTGTTCTTACCAAGTTGTGATTGGGGGGTTGAGCTTCTGCTCTTTGGTCCCGCATCTCAACTGTCAATCAGCTGATTTACATGTTTGTGGGCCCTATGGGCTCCATCATATCTACATTTGTAACTATATGGAGTCTGCCTCCACACGTCACTTCCAAATGCATTCCATTTATAAATAATCCACGCAAATAACTTATCCGATTAATCAACGAAAATATTCATCTACAATAATCCACAAAAATACTACTCCATATTAATCCACCAAAATAACGTTTAGTAATAACCCAAGACAATACCTCTAAATAATAATCTAATACAATACCTCTAAAAAATAATCCAACACAATAACTCTAAATAATAATCCAACACAATAACTCTAAATAATAATCTAACACAATAACTCTAAATAATAATCCAACACAATAACTCTAAATAATAATCCAACACAAGAAATGTCCATAATAATTATTCATAAAAATCATCAATAATTATCTATTACAATAAACGTACCTAAGAATCCACAACAATAACCCTCCGCAATAGTCAACCAAAATAGCCCTCCAGAATAATCACACAAATAACTCTCCTGATATAAACCACAATAATAACCATCCACAATAATCCTCAACATTAACCCTTTTTAATAATCCATCACTATAACCCTCAATAATAACACACCAAAGTTCTCCTTCATAATAAGTCTCCAAAAATTTCATAATGATACAAGAGAATAAGCCTTCATCATAATCCATCACAATAACCATTCATAGGAATCTACCACAATACCTCTACATAGTTATCTTCAAGAGTTACCGTTCATAATAAGCCTCAAGACTAACCCTCTATAATAATCCACCAAATTTTTCCTCATAATAATTCACCCCACTAAAATTCATGATTATACTATATAATAATCCTCTTAATAATCATCCACAATAACTCCCTATAATAATTTCTTACAATAACCTCCTTCATGATATTCTGCAATAACCCTCCATATTAATTCACCAAAGTATCCATCAATCAATAATCCACCACTATAACTCTTCATTATAATTCTCCACATTAACCCTTCCTAATAAGCCACTACAATAATCCTCAATTATATTAAACCACAATACCCCTCTTCTATAATCTACAACAATAACTCTCCGTAATAATCCACAATAATAACCTGTTATAATAACCAATAACAATAACTCTCCAGAATAATCAACAAAAAGTAAACCTCCATAATAATCTACCACAATAACTAAGAA
Organism: Procambarus clarkii; assembly: GCF_040958095.1. Lineage (NCBI taxonomy): Eukaryota > Metazoa > Arthropoda > Malacostraca > Decapoda > Cambaridae > Procambarus > Procambarus clarkii. The sequence goes on from NC_091153.1 coordinate 55,974,263, forward strand.
TTAATCCACCACAATAACCCCTCAAAATAATCTTCTGAAATATTCTTCTAAATAATTGTTACTAACACTATTAATAATAATTCACTACTTTAACTTTCAAAATTATGTACTACAATAACCTTTCCTTAAAATTCCTCATAATAATCCACATCGCAGTAAAATCACAATAATGTTATATATCAATGAAAATAATTTTGGAGTAATGTAGTGACTTGAGGAGTTGAAGTCACTCCATTGTCTTAAAATGATATTCATTGATATATCACGTCATTGTGATTTCATTCTGATCTGAGTCTATTGTAAGAGTATGAATGGCATTACCGAAGGCCAGAGTGTGGTCGGGTTGGCTGTAAAACTCTAGTTCGGCTCCAGTTTGGGGATTCCAGAATCTTCCATTAAATTCAGCAGAGTTCTGGCTTGGTCGACTTATCTTTCGTAATAATCTTTCCCAACATCAGTATGTGTTATTGCAACCCGTTTCTTTGTTATTGAATAAGAAAAAATACTTTTTCTATATGAATTATTATGAGAATTTTTTTTTAATATGGAACCATGTTGCAGTTTCTTGTGTTTACTTATTAATTGATTTCCTGTGTTTTGAATTTTTATTAATAGGTTGAAAAAAGAAAAAGGAAGAGAATCTCATCATAGGGCTCGTGCTGATGACCTTCATGCCACTGGCGGCAGACCCCACTCTGAGGCCGTGACTATTCCTAATTAGTCAAGGCTCACCAATCATTATATAGACCTTCACCTCAAGTGACCCCGAGAGACCATGTATACGCTTTAATTTTCAGTAACACCAAGAACATTCATATGAAGGAAGTGATAACCTTACAGGAGTGAAAACTGCCCTCATGGAACTTAACAGAGAAATCTTAATACAACACTCCTGCTATGGTATGAATAAAAGCGATCACTAGTGATACGACTGTTATGACCTCTGCATCATCACAGGTCACCAATCCCACCAGCAAGCAACATACGGACAAAGGAGGTACTCTATGAGAAACGAGAGGGCCTTATGATGGTTATGAGAGAGATTATATTAAAAACTAGATAAAGATCGATGACGATCGTTGGTCCTCGGGGATTTCAACTTGCAAGCAATAGAATGGAAGGCGTACGAAGCAAGAACGGAGAACATTTCGACAATCAGATTTGTAAGTCTCATTCTGGAGACATTCTTGTATCAACACGTCAAACTGGCCACGAGACCGAGGGAAGGGGATGTTCGTCAATACTGGATTTAATAATCATCATTAAAGAAGAGGAAGAGATATTTGACATCTAGTACCGCCCTTCCTTGGGGAAGAGTGATCCTGTCCTGTTGTGAATTAAATATGCCTTGCGATATATTCTATAATTGAATTGGAACATTGAAACAGTTATTAATAGGGAACTTAGAAAATTCTTTAATGAGTTTAAATGGACAGACGTCTTGCTAGGCAAGGAAGTCAGTGAAATGTATTCCAAATTTTCCGAAATATACGATGAAGGAACATACCTATTCACCAAAACAGAGATGCAGGACCAGAAAACAGGATTGGTTCAACATGAATTGTAATAGGGCCAGAGAGGACAAGGAAAGAAAATTGGTTCAATATCGGAACAGGTTCAATACCTGCAAACATACCAGCAATTACAAGCAAGGGAGAAACAATTACACAGCGGCGAGGAGGTAGAAAAGAACTTTGGGAAAGGTATAGCGGACAAATATAAAACAGATCCAGACATTTTTTTAAATTAATTAAAATCAAGCTGCATGAAAAGGATAAAATCCAGAGAGTGATAACGGGGAACAGGGCAATTGAGAATGGAAAAAGAAATGTATGAAATGCTAAATCAACAGTTCCAAAGTGTGTTTGTACAAAAAGGGGAATTTCAGAGAGCTGGACCAAATACCAGTTCCAGAACACGCAATTGAGGTATCTCAAGACAAAGTGAAAAAATTACTCTAGGGGCTAGGAAGAAATAAAGCAGTAGGCATTAATAACTCCAATTAATATTTCAGAAATCCTTGTGCACAGGAATCTTAGCAGATATATGGAAAAAGGTAAACATAGTACCAATCTATAAAAATGATAGTCGAGAGGATCCTCTAAATTATAGACCCGTATCACTAACAAGCGAAGTAGTCAAAACAATAGAAAAAATAGTTAAAACTAAATGGGTTGACCACCTCGAAAGTAATGAAATAATAACCGACAGAAAGAACGGTTTTCGAACCGGATGATCCTGTGTAACAAATCTACTAAGTTTTTATGATAGAGCCACAGAGGTAATACAGGAAAGTGGTGCCTGGGTTAACTGTGTCTCTCTTGACCTAAAAAAATGGCTTTTGACAGAGTCCCACATAAGAGGCGGTTCTGGAACCTGGAACATGCCGGCGGGGTGACAGGGAGACTTCTGACAAGGATGAAAAATGTTCTAACTGACAGACAGATGAGGACAGTAATCAGGGACAAAGTATCTGACTGGAGGAGAGTTACTAGTGGAGAACCACCGGGTTTAGTTCTTGAACAAGCATCGTCTCACCTCCATAATTATCCAACACTATAAACCTACAACATCATCCAGCAAAATAAACCCCAATAATAAACCTCAGCATTAACCTTTAATAATAAACTTCAATATTAACCTTCAATAATAAACTTTAACATTAACCTTTAATAATAAACTTCAACATTCACCTTTGTAGAGGTTTTCTATTTTGCTTTCCCGACTGCAATGCGTACGTCGCCAATGTACATGTGGCAGACGCTTCACGAAGCTGTCGGAATCAGCAGAGAAAATACGAGAGCAACCGTACAGGGCCTGAGAGCAAGGTCGAGTTAGAGTTCTTGAGGGTCTCTTCTCAGACTAGCCTCACCTGGTCCTGGTCTGCGTTGATCGTCGGAATCTCCTCAATGATTTAACACTTTAAGGGACTCCTAGGGTCCTCATCACATTTATAGTTTAGTGAATATAGGCAACTCGGTGTTGAAGACATCTAGAGCTGAAGGCTTGAGTAAATGGTTGGCAGTATTCAGAAGTGGTTCAACGGAAACACCGCATAAAGCTTAACAGTAGTTTATTTACTAACTTAACCACTAATACAAAGGGTGCTTGATTTACTTTAGATTGGTGTCAGAAAGTCTATGGTTGCATTAGCGAGACTCTTGACGTCTGGCTAATCGTCTCGGATCCTCTCATGGAGTAACACCTACCTTAACACAATTGACAGCCAATCATTAACACGGGCAACCTAACTGCCGGTATGCAAAGGGATCACAAGATTTCCAACTGGATACTCGGGTAACGATGATATGCAATAAACTCAATGCCACTGTCAATGGGACAGGCAATAACATGCACAATAATAATATCACACAATACTAAATGTGTGGTGTATGTGAAGCTCACATTCACAGACGAGTGTAATGCCGTGATACCACACAGATAAACATGCATACACCGTCGAGTGCCTTCACCTATACTTGTGCCAGATATGAGAAGGTGAGAACTGTAGTCGATACCTCAGATCAACACAGACAGACACAATAAAACAATGACAAGATCTTGTACCTACAGGTACTCTTATTCACTCACTCAGGCAGGCATATTTATGCAAGAACTCATAGGTAGCCTGACAGCTGGTTCTGCTCGTCACGACGTGAGACCATTGACGACAGGCTTTCCCACAAACCGTACTTGACACGGGGATACTCGCAGGAGGGCGCGCTGTATGTCAACAGACACACACACACACACTTGATGGCACTGGCGGTGAGTAAGGTGGTGACGTCACGTAGTACAGTGAGGGCGGCGGCTGCCTGGCTACACGCTCGGGACAGAGTGGCGGCTGATTATATGGTACAGTGCAGGTATACTGTGGTAAAAGTCACATACAGATTACTTAGGCGGCGGCACTGCCTTAGTACACTCTAGGTCACTCACAGACGGTCTCCACTTGTCGCCAGGGGTTACCTGATACCAGTCTGTTTCACTCTTGTGATTTGTCACCTAGGCTTCTGAACAATATAGTCACAGTCGCGATACCGGGCGAGTGTTGGTATATCGAAAAGACGCTGAGTTTAACTTGACGGTGAGGAATAGACGGTGTTCTTCTGTCTATTGACCAATAGACAAAACAGGACACGTCCTCTATGCAAGGGCTTCCTCATGTGAATGCTCTTGCCTGGGGCTCAGGGCTCCTCGTGGGACACAACATAAAGAATTACAATTTGACCAATAGCATTGCAGCAAATGAGCGGGAACCAATCATATTGATGGTTCCCTGATCAGTAACAGAGGTGACGTCATGAACACGTCACGACCACGTCACAGTTGTTATTCTCTATCCGCCGGTTGAGGCTGACCCCAGAGGTCAGACTCTGCCCTGTTGCCTCGCTGGCGTCTCTCTCACGCTGGCCAATGTACTCTCTGACCTTATGGAAAGTAACTTCTCTGTATCTGCTTTCTGCCTGAACATACAGCTGCCTCCGTATTATAAACGTATTCCTGGCTAAGTGGGCATTCTGTAGATACCCAACATGCCAGTTTACTATCCAGGGTTAACAGAGATAGGGCTTGTGCACGAAGATCGGTGCACTGTGCACTGAAATGAGCAATTCGAATCAGCTGTGGGAGATCCCTGAGAGACCATTCTCTCACAACCTTTAATAATAAACTTCAACATTAACATTTAATAATAAACTTCAATATTAACCTTAAATAATAAACTTTAACGTTAACATTCAATAATAAATATCAATAATAACCCTTCATAATCTTCCTTAACAATACCCTTCCATAATAATCCATAGCAATAACCTTCCATAATAATCCATAATAATAATCCTCCATAATTTCCAAAAGAATAATCATCAAACTAATCCTTCACAATAACCCTTAACAGTAATCCACAACATTAACCCTATACAATAATAATAATACTCAACAAATACCTCCGTAATAATAATAAGCAAGAATAACATCTCTAATAACACACAACAATCACCCTCCATAATAATAATCCAATATATTCCTCCTTAATAAATCACCAAAATAACCCTCAATAATAATCAAGCACAATACTCTTTCATAATAATCCATCACAATAACCCTACATAATAACCCTCAACCATAAGCTTCCATAATAACCCTGAACGATAACCCTCAATGTTTATTTCCCACAATAACTTCAATTATCTACCAAAATCACCTTCAATAATAATACAATTCTAATAATAATTCACCACAATAAACTTCCATAATAATCCAATAAAATAATCCTCCATAGTAATCCATTATAATAAGATTCCAGACATAGGTTGAAAAACAAAACAAAAGGAAGAATTATAAAGTTTTTTGGGCTCGAGCTGACGACTGTCTTGCCACCGGCGGCAGACCCCACTCTGAGACCGTGACTCTTCCTAATTAGTCAATACTCACCAAGTATTATATAGACCTTCACCTCAAGTGACCCCGAAAGTCCATGTATACCTTTTAATTTCCAATGACACCAAGAACATTCATCTGAAGGAAGTGATAACCTTACATGAGTGAAAACTGTCCTCATGGTATTTACAGAGAAATCTTAATACAACACGCATGTTATGGTAAGAATGAAAGCGATCACACGTGACACGATTCTTATGACCTCTGGGCCATCACAGGTCACCCGTGAGTGTTTACTTATATTACAATTAATCAACATTCGAAGGATTTACATTTTAATAAGAGATCAGTCATAAACGTTGTAGATATCTCGTGGACAGTAATTGCCATGCAGCCACGTGATCACATAGTCATGTATACAGGGGAGCTGCTTGTCTGACAACCAAGTGATCAAGTATATTGTACTTACCTAGTAGTGATTGCGGAGGGGGTTGAACATCTGCTCTTTGTTCTCGCATCTCAACTGTCAATCAGCTAATTCACATGTTTCTGGGAGTATTGGGCTCCATAATATTTACATTTGTAACTCTGGAGTTTGCCTCTACCACATCACTTCCAAATGCATTCCATTTGTAAATTATCCACGCAAATAACTTATCTTAATAATCCACAAAAATGGCCCTCTACAATAATACTCGAAATTAATCTACCAATATAACGTTTTGTAATAATCCAACACAAAAACTCTAAATAATAATTCAACACAATAACTCCAAACAATAATCCAACACAATAATTCTAAATAATATTCCAACACAATAACTCTAAATAATAATCCAACACAATAACTCCAAATAATAATCCCACACAAGAAATATCCATAATATTTATTCCTAATAACCTTCAATAATTATCAACTACAATAAACGTACCTAATAATCCACAACAATAACCCTCCGAACTAGTCAACCAAAATTGCCATCCAGAATAATTACACAAATAACTCTCCGGATATAAGCCACAATAATAACCATCCATAATAACCCTCAACAATAACCCTTTTTAATATCCAGCATTATAACCCTCAATAATAACCCACCAAAGTAATCCTTCGTAGTAAGCCTCCAAAAAACTCCATAATAATACAATAATAAATCCTCATAATAATCCACCACAATACCTCTCGATAGTAATCTTCAACAATTACCGTTCATAATAAGCCTCAAGATTAACCCTCTATAATAATCCACCAAAATTTTTCCTGATAATAATTCAACCTAAATATAATACATAATTATGCAATATAATAATCCTCTTAATATTCATCCAAAATACCTCACCATAATAACTATCCACAATAACTCACCATAATAATTTCTTACAATAATCTCCTTCATGATATTCTACAATAACCCTCCTAATTAATTCACCAAAATAACCATCAACAATAATGCACCACAATAACTCTCCATAATAATTCCCCACATTAACCCTTCCTAATAAGCCACTACAATAAGCCTCAATTATATTAAACCACAATAACCCTCCTCAATAATATACAACAATAACTCTCCTTAATAATCCACCAGAATAACCTGTTATAATAACCAATAACAATAACTTTCCGGAATAATACACCAAAATAAACCTCCATAACTGCCCTCATAACTAAAAAAAACCTCACTTAAAATTCACCACAATAACCTTCATTGTAGTAAAATCACAATGGCGTCATATATCAATGGAAATAATTTAGTGACTTGTGGAGCTAAAGTCACTTGATAGTCTCAAAAAGATATTCATTGGTATCACGTTATTGTGATTTCATTGTGATTTGAGTCTATTGTAGGAGTATGAACGTCATTATCAAAGGCATGAGTGTGGACGGGTTGGCTGTAAAATCCTGGTTAGGCTCCGGTTTGGGGCCTCAAGGACCTTCCATTAAATTCACATGAGTTCTGCTTTGGTCGACTTATCTTTCGTAATTATCTTTCTCAACATCAGTATGTGTTATTGCAACCCGTTTCCTTGTTGTTAAATAGGAAATAATACTTTTTCTATATCAAATATTATTAGAAAAAATTAATAATAAGGAACCATGTTGCAGCTCATTGTGTCTACTTATTAATTGATTTCCTGTGCTTGGAATTTATATTAATAGGGTGAAAAAAGAAAAAGGAAGAGGTCCAATTGGCATGGGCTCGAGCTGACGACCGTCCGGCCACCGGCGGCAGAACCCACCCTGAGGCCGTGACACTTCCTAATTAGTCAAGACTCACCAATTATTATATAGACCTTCACCTCAGGTGACCCCGAGAGACCATGTATAAGCTTTAATTTCTAGTGACACCAAAAACATTCATCTGAAGGAAGTGATAACCTTAAAGGAGTGAAAACTGTCTTCTAGGTTCTTAAAAGAGAAATCATAATACAACACTCCTGTTATGGTAAGAATGAAAGCGATCACTCGAGGACACGACGGTTATGACCTCTGGGTCATCACAGGTTGCCCGTGTGAGCGTTTACTTATATTACCATTAATCAACATTCGAAGGATTTATGAAGAACGTCATAAACGTTGTTAATATCTCGTGGACAGTAATTGTCGTACAGCCACGTGATCACATAGTCATTTATTCTGTGGAGATGCTTGTCTGACAAACAAGCGGTCTTGTCTATTGTTCTTACCTAGTTGTGATTCGGGTGGGTTGAGCATCTGCTCTTTGGTCCCGTGTCTCAACTGTCAATCAGCTGATTCACATGTTTGTGGGTTTATTGGGCTCCATAATATCTCCATTTGTAACTCTGTTTGGGGTCTGCCTCCACCACATCATTACCAAATGCATTCCATTTATAAATTATCCACGCAAATAACTTGCCAATCCACGAAAATATCCCTCCACAATAATCCTCAAAAATAATACTCCATATTAATCTACCAATATAACGTTTTGTATTAGTCCACCACAATAACTCTAAATAATAATCCAACAAAATAACTCTAATTAATAATCCAACACAATAACTCTAAATAATAATCCAACACAATAACTCTAAATAATAATCCAACACAATAACTCTAAATAATAATCCAACACAATATCTCTAAATATTAATCGAACACAAGAAATGTCCATAATAATTATTCATGATAACCATCAATAATTATCTACTACAATACACGTACCTAATAATCCACAACAATAATCCTCTGCGAATAGTCAACCAAAATAGCCCTCCACAATAATCACAAAAATAATTATCCAGATATAAGCCACAATAATAACCGTCCAAAAAAATCTCAACAATAACCTTTTATAATAATCCAGCACTATAACCCTCAATAATAACCTACCAAAGTAATCCTTCGTAGTAAGCCTCCAAAAAAACTACAAGAGAACAATCCTCCATGGTAATCCATCACAATAAATTTTCATAGGAATCCACCACAATACCTCTCCATACTTATCTTCAACAGTTACCTTTCATAATAAGCCTCGAGATTAACCCTCTATAATAATCCACCAAATTTTTTCCTCATAATTATTCACCCCAATAAAATCCATAATTATCCAATGTAATAATCCCCTTAATAATCATCCACAATAACTCACCATAATAACCATCCACAATAACTCACCATAATAACCATCCACAATAACTCACCATAGTAACCATCCACAATAACTCACCATAACCATTCACTCACCACTTTAACTTTTAAAATTATTTACAACAAAAACTCTCACTTAAAGTTCACCACAATAACCTTCATTATAGTAAAATCACAATAGCGTCATATATCAAAGGAAATAATTTTGGGGTAATGTAGTGACTTGTGGAGCTGAAGTCACTTGATAGTCTTAATAAGATATTCATTGATATATCACGTCATTGTGATTTCATTGTGATTTGAGTCTATTGTATGAGTGAACGTCATTACCGAAGGCCTGAGTGTGGTCGGGTTGGCTGTAAAACCCTGGTTGGGCTCCGGTTTGGGGCCTCCAGGAGCTTCCATTAAATTCAGATGAGTTCTACTTTTGGTCGACTTATCTTTCGTAATTATCTTTCTCAACATCAGTATGTGTTATTGCAACCCGTTTCCTTGTTATTAAATAGGAAATATTACTTTTTCTATATCATATATTATGAGAAAGAAATTATAATATGGAACCATGTTGCAGCTCCTTGTGTCTACTTATTTTTTGATTTCCTGTGTTTGGAATTTATATTAATTGATTAAAAAAAGAAAAAGGCATAGGTTCGAGCTGACGACCATCGGCGGCAGACCCCACTTTAAGGCCGTGACTCTTCCTAATTAGTCAAGACTCACCAAGTATTATATAGACCTTCACCTCAAATGACCCCGAGACACCATGTATACGCTTTAATTTCCAGTGACACCAAGAACATTCATCTGAAGGAAGTGATAATCTTACAGGAGTGACAACTGCCATCATGGTACTTAACAGAGAAATCTTAATACAACACTCATGTTATGGTAAGAATGAAAGCGATCACTCGTGACACGACTGTTATGACCTCTGGGTTATCAGAGCTCACCCGTGTCTGTGTTTACTTATATTACAATTAATCCACATTCGAAGGATTCACTTTTTTATTAAGAGATCAGCCATAAACGCTGTAGATATCTCGTGGGACAGTAATTGTCATACAGCCTCGTGATCACATAGTCATGTATACTCTGGAGCTGCTTGTCTGACAATCAAGCGGTTATGTATATTGTACTTACCTAATTGTGATTGCGGGGGTTGAACTTCTGCTCTTTGGTCCCGCATCTCAACTGTCAATTAGCTGATTCACATGTTTGTCGGGCTATTTGGCTCCATCATATCGAAATTTTTAACTCTGGAGTCTGCCTCCACCTCGTCATTTTCAAATGCATTCCATTTGTAAATTATCCACGCAACTAACTTATCTTAATAATCCATGAAAATAACCCAAAACAATGATCCTCAAAAATAATACTCCATATTTATCTACCAAAATACCGTTCTGTAATAATCCAGCACAATAACTTTAAATAATTATCCTATACAATAACTCTGAAAAATAATCAAACACAATATCTCTAAATATTAATCCAACACAATAACTCTAACTAATAATCCAACAAAAGAAATGTCAATAATAATTATTCATAATAACCATCAATAATTATCTACTACAATAAACGTACCTAATAATCAACAACAATAACCCTCTGCAACAGTCAATCAAAATAGCCCTCCAAAATAATCACAAAAATAACTCTCCAGATATAAGCTACAATAAAAACCGTTTATTTCAATCCTCTACTAAAACCCTATATTATAATCCAGCACTATAACCCTCAAAAAAAAAATCCGTCAAAGAAGTCCTTCATAATAAGCCTCCAAAACCCCTGCCAAATAATACAAGAGAATAATCATCCATAATAATCCATCACAATATCACTTATAAGAATCCACAACACTACGTCTCATAGTAATCTTCAACAGTTACTCTTCATAGTAAGCCTCAAGAATAACCCTCCATAATCATACACCAAATTTTTTTCTCATAATAATTCACCCTAATAAAATCCATAATTATGGAATATAATAATCCTCTTAATAATCATCCACAATAACTCACCATAATAACCATCCACAGTAACTCACTATAATAATTTCTTATAGTAACCTCCTTCATGATATTCCACAACAATCCTCCACATTAATTCACCGAAATAACCATCAACAATAATCCACCACAATAACTCTCTATAATAATTCCCCATTTTATCCCTTCCTAATGAGCCACTTCAATAATCCTCAATTATAGTAATCTACAATAACCGTCCTCAATAATCTACAACAATAACTCTTCGTAATAATCCGGAACAATACCCTGTTACAATAACCAATAACAATACCTTTCCAGAATATTACACCAAATTAAACCTCTATAATAATCAACCACAATAACTGTAGGAATTAATCCACCACTATAACCCTTCAAAAAAATCTTCTGAAATAACTTTCTAAATAATTACGACTAACACTATTATTAATAATTCACCACTTTAACTTTTAAAATTATTTACTACAAAAACCCTCACTTAAAATTCACCACAATAACCTTCAATATAGTAAAATCACAATAGTGTCATATATCAATGGAAACAATTTTGGTTTAATGTAGTGAAATGTGGAGCTCAAGTCACTTGATAGTCTTAATAAGATTTTTATTGATATATCACGTCATTGTGATTTCATTGTGATTTGAGTCTATTGTAAGCGTGAACGTCATTACCGAAGGCCTGAGTGTGGTCGGGTTGGCTGTAAAACCCTGGTTGGGCTCTGGTTTGGGGCCTCCAGGACCTTCCATTAAATTCAGATGAGTTCTGCTTTGGGCGACTTATCTTTCGTAATTATCTTTCTCAACATCAGTATGTGTTATTGCAACCCGTTTCCTTGTTATTAAATAGGAAATAATATTTTTTCTATATCAAATATTATTAGAAAGAAATTCTAATATGGAACCATGTTGCAGCTCCTTGTGTCTACTTATTTTTTGATTTCCTGTGTTTGGAATTTATATTAATAGGTAGAAAAAAGAAAAAGGAAGTTGTTCACTTGGCTTGGGCTTGGGCTGACGACCGTCCGGCCACCGGCGGCAGACCCCACTCTGAGGCCGTGACTCTTCCTAATTAGTCAAGACTCACCAAGTATTATATAGACCTTCGCCTCTAGTGACCCCGAGAGACCATGTATACGCTTTAATTTCCAGTGACACCAAAAACATTCATCTGATGGAAGTGATAACCTTACAGGAGTGAAAACTCCCCTCATGGCACTTAACAGAGAAATCTTAATGCAACACTCCTGTTATGGTAAGAATGACAGCGATCACTCGTAACACGACTGTTATGACCTCTGGGTCATCACAGGTCACCCGTGTGCGTGTTTACTTATATTACCATTAATCAACATACGAAAGATTTACATTTTATTAGGAGATCAGTCATGAACGTTGTAGATATCTCGTGGACAGTAATTGCTATGCAGCCACGTGATCACATAGTCATGTATACTGGGAGCTGCTTGTCTGACAACCAAGTGATCAAGTATATTGTACTTACCTACTTACCTAGTTGTGATTGTGGGGGGGGGGGTGGTTGAACATCTGCTCTTTGGTCATGCATCTTAACTGTCAATCAGCTAATTCACATGTTTGTGGGCCTATTGGGGTCCATAATATCTACGTTTTTAACTCTGGAGTCTGCCTCCACCACATCACTTCCAATTGCTTTACATTTGTAAAATATCCAAGCAAATAACTTTTCCTAATAATCCACGAAAATATCCCTCGACAATAACCCTCAAAAATAATACTCCATAGTAATCTACCAATATAACGTTTTGTAATAATTCAACACAATAACTCTAAATAATCATCCAACACAATACCTCAAAATAATAATCCAACACAAGAAATGTCCATAATAATTAATTATAATAACCATCAATAATTATCTACTACAATAAACGTACCTAATAATCCACAACAATAATCCTCCTACAATTGTTAACCAAAATATCCCTCCACAATTATCACAAAAATAACTCTCCAAATATTTGCAACAATATTAACCGTCCGTAATAAGAGTCAACAATAACCCTTTTTATTAATCCAGCACTATAACCCTCAGTAATAACCCACCAAAGTAATCCTTCATAATAAGCCTCCAAAAAACCTCCACAATCATACTAGAGAATAATCCTCCATAATAATCCGTCACAATAACCATTCATAGGAATCCACCACAATTCCTCTCCAAAGTAATCTTCAACAATTACCGTCCATAATCAGTCTCCATAATAACCCTCTGAAATAATCCACCAAAATTTTTCCTCATAATAATTCACCCCAATAAAATCCATAATTACGCAATATAATAATCCTTTTAATAATCATCCACAATAACTGACCATAATAACCATCCACAATAACTCACCATAATAATTTTTTACAATGCCCTCCTTCATGGTATTCCACAATAACCCTCCATATTAATTCACCAAAATAACCATCAACAATAATCCACCACAATAACTCTCCATAATAATTCCCCATATTAACCCTTCCTAATAAGCCACTACAATAATCCTCAATTATAGTAATCTACAATAACCGTCCTCAATAATCTACAACAATAACTCTTCGTAATAATCCACCACAATAACGTATTATAATAACCAATAACTATAACTTTCCAGAATAATCCACCATAATAAACCTCCATAATAATCTACTACAATAACTCTAGGAATTAATCCACCACAATAACACTTCAAAATAATCTTCTGAAATAATCTTCTAAATAATTTTTACTACCACTCTTAATAATATTTCACTATTTTACCTTTCAAAATTATTTACTACAATAACCCTCCCTTTAAATTCACCTCAATAACCTTCATTATAGTAAAATCACAATGGCGTCATATATCAATGGAAATAATTTTGGTTTAATGTAGTGAAATGTGGAGCTCAAGTCACTTGATAGTCTTAATAAGGTTTTTATTGATATATCACGTCATTGTGATTTCATTGTGATTTGAGTCTATTGTATGAGTGAACGTCATTACCGAAGGCCTGAGTGTGGTCGGTTTGGCTGTAAAACCCTGGTTGGGCTCCGGTTTGGGGCCTCAAGGACCTTCCATTAAATTCAGATGAGTTCTGCTTTTTTCGACTTATCTTTCGTAATTATCTTTCTCTACATCAGTATGTGTATTGCAACCCGTTTCGTTGTGGTTAAATAGGAAATAATACTTTTTCTATTTCAAATATTATGAGAAAAAATTATAATATGGAACCATGTTGCAGCTCCTTGTGTCTACTTATTAATTGTTTTCCTGTGTTTGGAATTTATATTAAAAAAGATTGGTTGGGTGGTTGGTAGGTTGAAAAAAGAAAAAGGAAGAGGTCCAATTGGCATGGGCTGGAGCTGACGACCGTCCGGCCACCGGCGGCAGACCCCACTCTGAGGCCGTGACTCTTCCTAATTAGTCATGACTCACCAAGTATTATATAGACCTTCACCTCAAGTGACCCCGAGAGACCATGTATACGCTTTAATTTCCAGTGACACAAAGAACATTCATCTGAAGGAAGTGATAACCTTACAGGAGTGAAAACTGCTCTCATGGTACTTAAAGAGAAATCTTAATACAACACTCCTGTTATGGTAATAATGAAAGTGATCACTCGAGATATGATGGTTATGACCTCTGGGTCATCACAGGTCACCCGTGTGAGCGTTTATTTATATTACCATTAATCAACATTCGAAGGATTTACTTATTCATTAAGGGATCAGTTATAAACGTTTTAGATATCTCGTGGAGAGTAATTGTCGTACAGCCACGTGATCACATAGTCATTTATTCTGTGGAGCTTCTTGTCTGACAAACAAGCGGTCTTGTCTATTGTTCTTACCTAGTTGTGATTCGGGTGGGTTGAGCATCTGCTCTTTGGTCCCGCGTCTCAACTGTCAATCAGCTGATTCACATGTTTGTGGGCCTATTGGGCTCCATAATATCTACGTTAGTAACTCTGTTTGGAGTCTGCCTCCAGTACATCACTTTCAAATGCATTACATTTGTAAATTATCCACGCAAATAACTTTTCATAATAATACAGGAAAATAGCCTCTACAATAATCCTCTAAAATAATACTCCATATTAATCTACCAAAATAACGTTTTGTAATAATCTAACACAATAACTCAAAATAATAATGCAATACAATAACTCTAAATAATAATCCAACACAATAACTCTAAATAGTAATCCAACACAATACCTCTAAATAATAATCTGACACAATAACTCTGAATAAAAAACCTACACAAGAAATGTCTATAATAATTATTCATAATAACTATCAATAATTATCTACTACAATAAACGTACCTAATAATCCACAACTATAACCCTCTGCAATAGTCAACCAAAATAGCCCTCAACAATAATCACAAAAATAACTCTCCAGATATAAGCCACAATAATATCTGTCAATAATAATTCTCAACAATAACCCTTTTTAATAATCCAGCACTATAACCCTTAATAATAACCTACCAAAGAAATCCTTCATAATAAGCCTAAAAAAACTACAAGAGAATAATCCTCCATGATAATCCATCACAATAACCTTTATTAGTAATCCACCACAATACCTCTCCATAGTAATCTTCAACAGTAACCTTTCATAATAAGCCTCAAGAATAACCCTCTATAATAATCCATCAAAATTTGTCCTCATAATTATTCTTCCCAATAAAATCTATATTTATGCAATATAATAACCCTCTTAATAATCATCCATAATAACTCACCATAATAATCATCTACAATAACTCACAATAATAATTGCTTTCAATAACCTTCTTCATAATATTTCACAATAACCCTCCATATTAATTCGCCAAAATTCCAGTAACAATAATCCCCCACAATAACTCTCCATAAAAAGTACCCACATTAACCCTTCCTAATAAGCCACTACAATAATCCTCAACTATATTAAACCACAATAACCCTCCTCAATAATCTACAACAATAACTCTCGGAATTAATCCACCACAATAACCCTTCAAAATAATCTTCAGAAATAACCTTTTAAAAAATTACCACTAACACTATTAATAATAATTCACCACTTTAACTTTCAAAATTATTTACTACAATAACCCTCACAGTCTTACCTGGGACGCGGTCGGGTCAAGAAGTACCTGCTCCGCGACTAGGGGTGAGTTTAGTGTTGGTGTTTAGCTCAGTCTACACATAAGGAGACTGACTAGTATCAATCACCTTCTACACATCCCCCCCCCCCATGCTGGGTACTGAGATGGAGACTCAGTCACCAGAAGAACTGGCTACTTCCCACGGCAATATTAACATGGAGTCAAAAAGCAGCCAGTCAGTCGAGGAGGGTGAGTTTCAAAATGTCGTTTTTGTCGATGTCGTTTCTGCGGAAAGTCTCACCTCTCTAATGTGTGTAGAAACAGACTTAATCTGGGTGAGAAAATAGTTCCCAGATGTTGCAACTGTGGAGGTGTTCACAATGCCAGCTCGGCTGTGTGTAGCAAGAGGCCGAGTATGGATGTTCTCCGGCCGGTGAATGTTACAGAGCAAGGAAGAGCTCTTACTCAGACACCGGGAGCACAGCAAAACAGTCTGCCCTAAACAGCGCCAGTGAACCGGACGAATGCGTGGGTAAGGGAGTCACCTTTACTTCGTCAGGCTCAAGCAACACGCAGCCACGCCAACACTCAGGACTCCGGCAGTGACAGTGTAACGGTGAGTGAAGTGGCTACTGTGGCTCAGAAAGAAGGCCATAATAATATGGTCAAGGAGGTTTGGGCTGAACTAAGAAAAGTGGGCGAGTTCCTCCGAAATCTTGGGCAAAGAATCGAATCCATCGAGGCGAAATTAAACGTTCAGGTGAAGGTCAAGGAAAGTCACAAAACAGTGAAGGAAAGTCAGGATATATTGTTTGAGGACAATAATGAAATATTGAGTGATGAAATGAAGGAAAGTGAAGTGTGTGTGAATGATGATAGTCGTAGTGAAAGGAAGAATCCTATAATTACACATAAAATGAAGGAATCATTTGGGCCAATAATGGACGTCACAGGACTGAAAAAATCTCTTGAGAAACGCAATGTTGCTTTTACTGGTGAACTTGGGAGGAGGTGGGAGATGTTATACGAGGTATGGCTATCATTTAGTGAACTTATTGGGGATGACTTAGAAAGTGAATTGTTTAATAATGGATTACCCTAGACTGAAAGTGTTGTCATGGAATGTTAATGGTTTAAGAAACAGGGTTACAGATGTTCATTGTTATGTGATGGGAAATGATATTGATGTAGCTCTCCAGGAGGCAGGGGATAGGAATGAAGTCTTATTGAAATTAAATGGCTATAAAGGGTTTCACCTCTTCGCCGCAAATAACATCAGAGGCACGTCGATTTATAAATTGGCAGATGCAGTTTAATGCTGATAAATGTAAAGTTCTGAGGCTAGTTAATGATGATAGAGTTACAAGATACGAACTAGATGGTGTTGAGATTGAGAAGTCGGATTGCGAAAGGGATCTGGGAGTTATGATTAGTAAGAATTTAAAACAAAAGGATCAATGCATGAATGTTCATAATAAGGCAAATAGGACACTGGGATTTATTAACCGAAGCATAAGTAACAAGACACCTGGTGTGGTTCTTCAGCTATATCTTGCTCTGGCTAGGCCCCATTTAGATAATGCAGTTCAGTTTTGGTCGCCGTACTATAGAATGAATATAAATTCACTTGAACGTGTCCAGCGTAGGATGACTAAGTTAATTCCCCAAATTAGAAATCTTTCATGTGAAGAAAGATTAAAAAAGCTTAAATAGCATTCACTGGAAAGGCGAAGAGTTATATATTACCATGATAGAGGTTTACAAGTGGATGAATGGACACAACAAAGGGGATATTAATAGGGTATTAAAAGTATCAACACAAGACAGAACACGAAACAATGGGTATAAATTGGATAAATTTAGATTTAGGAAAGACTTGGGTAAATACTGGTTCAGTAACAGAGTTATTGATTTGTGGAACCAATTACCGCGTAACGTGGTGGAGGTGGGGTCCCTCGATTGTTTCAAGCGCGGGTTGGACATGTATATGAGTGGGATTGGGTGGTTATAGATAGGAGCTGCCTCGTATGGGCCAATAGGCCTTCTGCAGTTGCCTTTGATCTTATGTTCTTATGTTAAGAACTCCATACCAGCAGAGTTAGTAGAACCGCCGTCAAAAATGCAAGGTATGGAGAATGTCTGTGTTAAATTATCATTAAGGGAAGGGGAATTTATTGTAGTTAATTTGTATGTATCCAGGAACTACTTCGACCCTCACTATCTGCCTGACTGCATTTATACTAATCCTTCACTGGTCATTGGGACCTTAATGCTCGGCACACAAGCCTTGGGACAGTGGGTGGTATTAATGCTAATAGGGTCAAGTGGTTAAAATTTCTACAAGATCATCCAGATACCTGTCTCTTGGGAAACAATGAACCAACTCACATCAGGGGAGGACGGCTTGCCAATGCCTTTATTGTAAACTCTCAGGGGAATAGGGGGGGAGGTTGGGCTGTTCGGGAACTACTTAGTGACCACTTTGCCTGGAACGTTGAATTACCACTGGGGAAAAAACAAGTCCACTTTCAAAGGAAAAGGCTAACTATTAATAAAGGTATGACAAATTATTTTATTCAAAATATGGGAGATTGGTATCAACAATACACGCCGCTCTGCGTTGATAATTTTTACGAGGACATGATCGAGAACATAGAGAAATTAGTACAGAGGGAAAATAACGAGGGCAGGGGAAGCAAGACGCATGGACCTAAGAAATTTAAATATTCCAATGATCAGCAAGGTAAGGGGTGGTAGAAAATGCTACGGAGTGCACATAAAGAATGGTTGAAAATGGAATGAGGGAGGGAGAGAAAAATACAATGTTGGAAGTTGCTAGGGAATGCAGTCAGGTGAGTAAGGAGGCGCAGGACAGATACTGGCAAGACTTTGCTCAGTTCATTGGTAATACTAAAAATCTTAAAGATATATGGAGAGCAGTAAATAAAATCAGGGGTTTAAGACCAAAATCATTGCTCACTCAGATCCAGGGAAGGTTGCTAATGAGTTAGTAGATAAATGAGCTAATGCTGCTGGTATGGAGTCCTTACCTGAAGACACGAGAGTCACCATTGAGTCATGTGAAAATATTAGAAATGGAGTAACTTTATGTGCCTTAAATACAAGATCTGCAACATGCACTGAGATAACTCCCGATGAGCTACTGAATGCTATAAAAAGTGGCAGCTCTACTGCTCTGGGAAAGATGGAGTAACGTATGACATTCTTAATTATTTAACCGGTATGATACCTAGTCCCTTACTTGATTTGTTTAATATGAGTTACAGAGAGGGAAAGTTACCAAGAAAATAGAAAGAGGCTATCATCATTCCTGTCCCTACGTCAAACGGAGGCAACAGCCCTGTCACCTTAATATCCTGCTTTTGTAAAATGATGGAAAGGATTTTGTTAAATAGGCTACTCTACCTTGTAGGTGATAACATGTCCAGTAATCTCTTTGATTTTATCAAAGGCAAAAGCACTGCGGATTGTCTCTTAAAGGGTTTGTCTAATGTGGATGACAATTGTAGAGTTTTTGTTGATCTGCAAGGAGCTTTTGATAAAGCCAATGGGAAAGTAATTTTATACGAATTAGCCAATCTGGGAATAACAGGGAGATAGCTACATTGGATAAGGGATTATCTACAAGGCAGAAAAGGTCAGGTGTATTACCAGGGATACATGTCTGAGGAACGGATGTTTCAGTTAGGTACCCCCCAAGGGGGAGTTTTAAGTCCCACCTTATTCAATGTATTAATGAACAGATTAGCATCAGAGATGTATCCTCCAGGGGTCACGACGATCAAATATATGCTGATGACATTCTTATACAAGGCATTTCTGGGAACAAATTTCAAACTGCTCTTAACATGCTTGGTACAACCTGTCACAAGTTAGGCTTAGCTATAAATGCTGACAAAACCAAATATGAGTATAGGAAACGAAGAAATATAACACTTACTCTAAATGGTGTGGAACTGAGCCGTGTTCAGAAGTACAAGTATCTGGGCATGTATGTTGGATACACATGTGAGAGTAAAAATGCTGAAATAAATCATATCAGCACCTTATGTAAAGCCTGTCTGCATCCTCTAAAACCACTGGCTCTTTCTGGTAAAGGTGTTAGGGTACCTACCTTGCGGATGTTATACAGAAGCACTGTTTGGTCCCTGATAGACTACGCAGCACCCGTTTTGTCTTACACAGTCCAAGGCAGAATTAAAAAAATAGAGCTGATACAGAACGAGGCTATGATGATTATTCTTGGATGTCAAAGAAATGCATTGATTGAAATAATGAGAATGGAATTAAATTTACAGAGTGTGTATGATAGAGTCCGTGATATTAACACTAGAGTATCTATTCGTTTCATGCGGAGAAAAGGAGGGGATAAGCTGTTTGAGAGCGTTCAGACCTGCTTGAGTGACGTACACACTTCCAGGAAACTGAGGGAGACACGCTACACGAGGGAACTAGCTCATGACCTCAGGGAATACGATGTACTTGACTGCTGTAAACCTTCTCACCATTGTAATAGATCTGCTCCCTGGAAAGTACAGAAAATAGACGTCGAAATTGTACCCCTCAAGGTGAAAAAGATTCATCATGAACCGGGACAATTACGGTGTTTGTATAGAAGCATGATATCTCGGTTACCAAGAGGCAATAGTTTACATGTATATTGTGACGGGTCGGTGGCGGAGGATGGCAGGGCAGGGTGTGGTGTCCTAATAAGGGAATATGCTGAGTTCGGGACTATGGACAGGATAATTGAACTTCGACTTAGTAATTATATATCATCCACACAAGCTGAACTGCAGGCCATTCTGGCGTGATTGGAGGAAGTGTGTCATGATGACAAAAATGTTTTTGTATTTGTCGATAGCCGAGGAGCACTTGATTCCTTACAGCTGAATTATCCCTTTCCCTTATTCCTTTCAGCTGTATCCTTACAGATACAGCTGAAAGGTCATAGTGTGAAATTCATGTGGATTCCATCTCATGTTGGAATAGTGCTCAACGAAGTGGCGGATGACTTGGCCAAACGTACCTCATCAAAACCACAAGTTGACATTGAATATGAATTCACAATGAGACAAATAAGAAGCAAAATCAGAAATATTCAGGCACAGGCAAAAATGGAGAGGAGAAGTATAATGTATGAGAGAAGTCAAACCATACAACACTCCATGAATGCGAGTCAAAACACCCATTTCACTTATGGTAAAAGGAGAAATGCTTGGAGTGACTCTGTGTACATGCGGCTCAGGCTTGGGTACAAATATTACTGGGAATATGGGATAGATGTTCATGATAATGACACGAAGTGTAAACTATGTGGAATGTTAAGGTCTCACACCCTTGCCGATTATGTTCTTGATTGTCCGTTGATTAATGTATATAGAAACACTGAGATAAGGACTGTTCCTGAACAAATAGCCTGGATGAGTCACAATGGAAAGGTTGATGATATTCTTGAGAGATATAAGAATTTTGCACCAAGACTGTAATTTTTTTGTTGAATTATCTGCATGTCTTGCCAATTGTCTATACAGTATACCTAGGTCATAAAAGTATTTGTGTACGTCTTGTACAATACTACTTGTGTAAAGGAGGAAATGTAGATGTTTATCTCTCAGAATGTTTGGTAATATGTTTATTGTTTGTGATGTGTGTATATGTATGTATTAACACGATGTACTGAACGGGGTGAGAATAGTTTGAGCTACTTCATCCCCCTTTGTGTGTATTTTACCTCAATAAACTTATTTCAATTTCAAATAAATTTCACAATAACCCTCCCTAAAAATTTACCACAATAACCCTCATTGTAGTAAAATCACAATGGCATCATATATCAATGGAAATAATTTTTGGGTAATGTTATATTACCCAAAATTTTGTAAAGGAGGAAATGTAGATGTTTATCTCTCAGAATGTTTGTTATTATGTTTATTGTTTGTGATGTGTGTTTATGTATGTATTAACATGATGTACTGAACGGCGTGAGAATAGAATTGAACTCCACTGACCTGTGGAGTTCAAGTCACTCCATTGTCTCAAAATGATATTCATTGATATATCTCGTCATTGTGATTTCATTGTGATCTGAGTCTATTGTAAGAGTTTGAACGTCATTACCGAAGGTCCGATTGTGGTCGGGCTGGCTGTAAAACCCTGGTTGGGTTCCGGTTTGGGGCATTCAGAACCTTACTTTAAATTCAGTAGAGTTCTGGCTTGGTCGACTTATCTTTCGTAATTATCTTTCTCAACATAGTATGTGTTATTGCAACCCGTTTCTTTGTTATTGAATAAGAAATAATACTTTTTCCATACGAAATATTATGAGAAAAACCTTATTATATGGAACCCTGTTGCATCTCCTTGTGTCTACTTATTAATTGATTTCCTTTGTTTGGAATTTATATTATTAGGATGAAAAAAGAAAAAGGTCTACATGAAATGGGCTCGAGCTGACGACCGTCTGGCCACCGGCGGCAGACCCCACTCTGAGGCCGTGACTCTTACTAATTAGTCAAGACTCACAAAGTATTATATAGACCTTCACCTCAAGTGACCCCGAGAGACCCTGTATACGCTTTAATTTCCAGTGACACCAAGAATATTCATCTGAAGGAAGTAAAAACCTTACAGGAGTGAAAACTGTCCTAATGGTATTTACCAGAGAAATCTTAATACAACACTCCTGTTATGGTAAGAATGAAAGCGGTCACTCTTGACACGACTGTTATGACCTCTGGGTCATCACAGGTCTCCCGTGTTTGTGTGTACTTATATTAACATTAATCAACACTCGAAGGATTTACTCTTTTTATTAAGATAGTCATAATCACTGTTTATGATATTACGTAAAAATTAGTTTCACATTATATCACTTAGCCAGTTTATTTTCAGGCTACCACGTGATCACATAGTCATGTATACTGTAGAGCTCTCTGGACTGACAGCCACGTGGTCATGTGGAGTGGCTGCTCCTACATCAACAAGGTCATATGTTTTTGTAATTAGTGCGTCAGACAACCTATTGGTCATGTATACTGTGGAGCTGCTTGTCTGACAGCCAAGTGATCATGACTATTATACTTACATAGTTGTGATTGCGGGGGTTGAGCTTCTGCTCTATGGTCCCGCATCTCAACTGTCAATCAGCTGAGTCATATGTTTGTGGGCCCATTGGGCTGCATCATATCTACATTTGTAACTCTGTTTGAAGTCAGCCTCCACCACATCATTTCAAATGCATTCCATTTGTAAATAATCCACACAAATAACTTATCATAATAATCCACGGAAATAGCGTACCACAATAATCCACGAAAATAATACTCCATATTAATCTACCAAAATAACGTTTTGTAATAATCCAACACAATAACTCTAAATAATAATCCAACACAATATATGTCCATAATAATTATTCATAATAAGCATCAATAATTATCTACTGCAATAAACGTACCTAATAATCCACAACAATAATCCTCCGCAATACTCAACCAAAATAGCCCTCCACAATAATAAAAAAATAACTCTCCTCATATAAGCCACAATAATAACTTTCCATAATAATTCTCATCAATTACCCTTTTTAATAATGCAGCACTATAAATCTCAATAAAAACCCACTAAAGAAATCTTTCATAGTAAGCCTCCAAAAAACCTCCATAATAATACATGAGAATAATCCTCCATAATAATCCATCACAATAACCTTTCACAGGAATCCACCACAATGCCTCACCATAGTAATCTCTAACAGTTACTGTTCATAATAAGCCTCAAGAATAACCCTCTATAATAATCCACCACAATTTTTCCTCATAATAATTAAATTATTAAAACCCATAATTTTGTAATATAATAATCATCCTAATAATCATCAACAATAACTCACAATAAGAATTGCTTATAATAACCTCCTTCATGATATTTTACAATAACCCTTCATATTAATTCACCAAAATAACCATCAATAATAATCCACCACAATAACTCACCATAATAATTCCCCATATTAACCCTTCCTAATAAGACACTACAAAATCCCTCAATTATATCAAACCACAGTAACTCTTCCTCTATTATCTAAAACAATAACTCTCAATAATAATCCACCACAATAACCTGTTATAATAACTAATAACAATAACTTTCCAGAAAAATCCACCAAAATAAACCTCAAAAATAATCTACCACAATAACTCTAGGAATTAATCCACCACAATAACCCTTCAAAATAATCTTCTGAAATAACCTTCTAAACAATTACCGTTAACACTGTTAATAATAAATCACCACTTTAACTTTCAAAATTATTTACTGCAATAACCCTCCCTTAAAATTCACCACAAAAACCCTCATTGTAGTAAAATCAAAACGGCATCATATATCAATGGAAATAATTTTGGGGTAATGTAGTGACTTGTGGAGTTCAAGTCACTCCATTGTCTCAAAATGATATTTATTGATATATCACGTCATTGTGATTTCATTGTGATCTGAGTCTATTGTAGGAGTGTGAACGTCATTACCGACTTCCTGAATTTGGTCGGGTTGGCTATGAAACCCAGGTTGGGCTCTGGTTTGGGGTCTTCAGAACCTTCCAATAAATTCTGTAGAGTTCTGGCTTGGTCGACTTATCTTTCGAAATTATCTTTCTCAACATCAAGATGTGTTATTACAACCCGTATTTTTTTGTTATTGAATAAGAAATAAGAATTTTCCATATGAAATATAAGGAGAAAATAATTATAATATAGAACCATGTTGCAGCTCCCTGTGTCTACTTATTAACTGATTTCCTGTGTTTGGAATTAATACTTATAGGTTGAAATAAGAAAAAGGAAGAGTAATTCATCAAGTGGGCTCGAGCTGACGACCGTCCGGCCACCGGCGGCAGACCCCACTCTGAGGCCGTGACTCTTCCTAATTAGTCTAAACTCACGAAGTATTATATAGACCTTCACTTTAAGTGACCCTGAGATACCAGGTATACGCTTTAATTTCCAGTGACACCAAGAGCATTCATTTGAAGGAAGTGATAACCTTACAGGAGTGAAAACTGCCCTCATGGTACTTAACAGAAAAATCTTAATACAACATTCCTGTTATGGTAAGAATGAAAGCGATCACTCGTGACACGACTGTTATGACCTCGGGTAATCACAGGTCACCCATCCCACCAGCAAGCAACTCACGGACAAAGGAGGAACTCTATGAGAAACGAGAGTGGCCTCATGATGGTTATGAGAGAGATTATAATACAAAACATATAAAGATCGATGACGATCATTGGTCCTTGAGGACTTCAACTTGAAAGCAATAGACTGGGAGGCGTACGAAGCAAGAACGGAGAACATTTCGACAATCAAATTTGTAGGTCTTATTCTGGAGACATTCCTGTATCAACACTTCAAGCAGGCCACGAGAATGAGGGAAGGGGATGTTCCGTCAATACTGGATTTAATATTCATCATTAAAGAAGAAGAAAATATATTTGACATATAGTACTGCCCTCCCTTGGGAAATATTGATCGTGTCCATTTGTTAATTAAATATGCTTTGCGATATATTCTATAATAAAATTGGGACATTGAAACAGTTATTAAACTCGATTTCAAGAGAGAACACTGTGGGGAACTTAATTCTTTAATGTGTTCTTTCTTTACAGAGATAAGAAAAATTCTTTAATGTGTTTAAATGGACAGACTTGTTGCTAGGCAAGGAAGTAAGTGAAATGTATTCCAAATTTTGCGAAATATACGATGAAGGAACACAACATTTATATCAAAACAGAGATGCGGGACCAGAAAACAGGATTGGTTTAACTGAAATTGTGATAGGGCCAGAGAGGACAAGGTAAGAAAATTGGGTCAATATCGGAACACGTTCAATACCTGTAAACATACCAGCAATACAAGCAAGGAAGAAACAATTACACAGCGGTGAGGAGGTAGAAAAGAACTTTAAGAAAGGTATAGTGGACAAATATAAAACAGATCAAGGAATTTTTTTAATTTAATTAAAAGCAAGCTGCATGTAAAGGATAAAACTCCAGAGATTGAGAACGGGGAACAGGACAATTGAGAATGGAAAAAGAAATGTGTGAAATGCTAAATGAAGAGTTCCAAAGTGTGTTTGTATAAAATGAGGATTTCAGAGAGCTGGACCAAATACCAATTCCATAGCACACAATTGTGGTATCTCAAGACAAAGTGAAAAAATTACTCAAGGGGCTGTAATGGCGCCTGAATCTTGCCTTGAATGAATCTTTTCTACCCTCCTTCTTCTTCACTCAATACCCCAGATTAACACTGTTACAGTTCGGTATGACCCCCTCACTGAACTGCCACGGATATGTGCTGAATATATAATGAAGAGGGCACAGCAAGAATTAGGGTTATTAATTTATAACTAATAATTAACACCTCATTAGACACTGCCACCACCTTCCCGATCAACCATACCTGAATGTGTCTATCACCGATCCCCCAGGAAGGCAAGGAATCAGCAATCAAAGAACTCCCGGGTAATAGGTACTTTAGTAACAAATCTTAGGAATTTGTTTGTTTAATTTACTTTGCTTATTTAAATCTAAGGGCAATTTTAATATCTAATAAATGGAGGAGAACATGGGGGTTTCCAAGTACCACACATATATATACCGCAATTGAAAAATTGAAAAACTTTAAGTACATAAGGTACGGAAATTACTAAACAATCAAAAACTTTAATACTATATTTAAATTAAATAAATTTCACACATATATTGAAATCAAATGAACATATACTCTACTCTATTATCCTAAGAGGCAAAGTGGATATCTACCGAGGACATGAATACAGCCCCTTTGATGCGGGCCCGAGTCCCTATTCCCCATACACTCCCATAACACACTACAGAAATTATGTTTCACCAACTTACCGGTGACAAGGATTGCTCCTCCCAAAATCTAGTACAGCCCTCAGGGCTCCTCCCATTATTTGACTATGGTCAACCATTTAAAACTAGGCCTGAGGTCTGGCT
This sequence comes from Procambarus clarkii, assembly GCF_040958095.1. NCBI lineage: Eukaryota > Metazoa > Arthropoda > Malacostraca > Decapoda > Cambaridae > Procambarus > Procambarus clarkii. The sequence continues at coordinate 56,001,428 of NC_091153.1, forward strand.
CTCTAGGGCCAATAAAGACTTGGCACTTATTTACCGCCAATCACCTTATTTGATCAGCGGTGAAAGGATACATGAAATTCTTGAAGATTGAGTCAGCTCTCACCAGATAATTGAAGGGAACAAGGTGCCTCTATATTGGACTACCCGAGCCTAGTGTACCTCCGAGCAATGTTTACAAAACTGAAAAATTATGTTTAACCCCGTCTCCTCCAAGATAAAGTGTAGGGACATTTGACTCGCCTGGTATGGAGGGAGGAACCGGTGAGAGGGGAAGAAAGGGAATTGAGAGGTGGATGGAGAGGGAAATATGAGTGGGGAGAACTGAGTGGGGAACCAAATGTACCACGAGGGCCAGCTAGCATGACCACCCTCAAGTCCCTCCCACCCTATTGGCCCTTGACAAACTGGCGAATGGGGGGTGAAGAGGAGGAGACGAATAACGGGCAAGGGAAGGGGGAGAAAAGGAGAAGGAAGGAAGGGAGAGGGGAGAACCATGATCTGAGCACCAGATCATTACAACTAATCTCCTCGGAAATTAAGAAATTTGTGTTTAAAATGTTTTAAACCACAAATTTGTCATCCTGAAAATCCTGCCCTACCATAACCATTAACTCTAAAAAGAAATCTTTGCAGATATAATGAAAAAGGTAAACATAGTACCAATCTATAAAAACGGTAATCGAGAGGATCCTCCAAATTATAGACCCGTATCATTAACAAGCGAGGTAGTCAAAACACTAGAAAAAAATAGTTAAAGCTAAATGGGATGAACACCTCAAGAGTAATGACAAAATAACGGACAGAAAGAATGGTTTTCGAACCGGATGATTCTCTGTAACAAATCTACTTACTTTTTATGATAAGACCACAGAGATAATATAGGAAAGCGATGCCTGGGTTGACTGTGTCTCTCAGGACCTAAAAAAATGGCTTTTGACAGTGTCCCACATAAGAGGAGTTTCTGGAACCTGGAACATGCCGGCGGGATGACAGAGAGACTTCTGTCATGGATGAAAATTTTTCTAACTGACAGACAGATGAGAATATTAATCAGAGACAATGTATTTGAGTAGAGTTACTAGTGAAGAGCCAAAGGGTTTAGTTTTTAAACTGTCATCGTCAGCCCTCCATAATTATCTAGCACAGTAAACATACAAATTAATCCACCAAAATAAGCCGCCATAATAATCCTCAACAGTAACCTTTAATAATAAACTTCAACAAGAACCCTTCATAATTATCCTCAACAATAACGTTCCATAATAATCAATAACAATAAGCATCCATAATTTTCCAACAGAATAATCATCAAAATAATCCTTCACAATAACCCTTAATAGTAATCCACAACAATAACCCTATATAATAATAATACTACTCAACAATTACTTTTATAATAATAATTATCAACAATAACTCTAATAACACACAACAATCTCCCTCCATAATAATAACCCACAATATTCCTCGTTATTAAACACCATAAGCCTCAATAATAATCAAGCACAATACTCCTTCATAATAATCCATCACAATAACCCTATATAATAACCCTCAACCATAAACCTCCATAATAACCCTAAACAATGACCCTCCATGTTTATTTCCCACATGAACTTCAATAATCTACCAAAATCACCTTCAATAATAATACAACTCTAATAATAGTTCACCACAATAAACTTCCATAATAATCCAACAGAATAATCCTACATAGCAATCAGTTATAATACTTTTTCCAGACATAGGATGAAAAAAAACTAAAATGGAAGAATTGTTCACTTGTTTGGGCTCAAGCTGACGACCGTCCGGCCACCGGCGGCAGGCCCCACTCTGAGGCCGTGACTCTTCCTAATTAGTCAAGACTCACCAAATATTATATAGACCTTCACCTCAAGTAACCCCGAGAGACCATGTATACGCTTTAATTTCCAGTGACACCAAGAACATTCATCTGAAGGAAGTGATAACCTTACAGCAGTGAATTCTGCCCTCAATACTTAACAGAGAAATCTTAATACAACACTCCTGTTATAGTAAGAATGACAGCGATCACTCGTGACACGACTGTTATGACCTCTGGGTCATCAGAGGTCACATGTGTGCGTGTTTACTTATATTACCATTAATCAACATGCGAAGTATTTACTCTTTTTATTAAGATATCAGTCATAATCACCGTTAATGATATTACGTGATATCTAGTTTCACGTAATATCACGAAGGAAGTGTATTGTCAGGCATCCACGTGATCACACAGTCATGTATACTGTAGAGTTCTCTAAACTGACAGCCACGTGGTCATGCGCAGTTGGTTGTCTTGCATCTTTAAGGTAATGAGTTTATGTAATTAGCTTGTCTGACAACCAAATGGTCATGTATACTGTACTCACCTATTTGTTCTCACCTATTTGTGCTTGCGGGGGTTGAGCTCTGGCTCTTTGATCCCGCCTCTCAACTGTCAATCAACTGGAGTACAGGTTCCTGAGCCTATTGGGCTCTATCATATCTACACTTGAAAATGTGTACGGAGCCAGCCACCACCACATCACTGCCTAATGCATTCCATTTGTCAACTACTCTGACACTAAAAAAATTCTTTCTAATATCTCTGTGGCTCATTTGGGCATTCAATTTCCACCTGTGTCCCCTAGTGCATGTGCCCCTTGTGTTAAATAGCCTGTCTTTATCTACCCTGTCAATTCCTCTGAGAATCTTGTACGTGGAGATCATATCTTCCCTAACTCTTTTGTCTTCTAGCAACGTGAGGTTTAATTCCCGCAGTCTCTCCTCGTAGCTCATACCTCTCAGCCCGGGTACTAGTCTGGTGGCAAACCTTTGAACTTCTTCCAGTTTGGTCTTATGCGTGACTAGATATGGACTCCATGCTGGGGCTGCATACTCCAGGATTGGTCTGACATAGGTGGTACACAAAGTTCTGAATGATTCCTTGCACAAGTGTCTAAATGCCGTTCTTATGTTAACCAACCTGGCATATGCTGCTGATGTTATCCTCTTGATATAGGCTTCAGGGGACAGGTCTGGCGTGATATCAACCCCCAGGTCTTTCTCTCTCCCTGACTCATGAAGAATTTCATCTCCCAAATGATACCTTATAACTGGCCTCCTGCTCCCTACACCTATCTTCATTACATTACATTTGCTTGGGTTAAACTCCAACAACCATTTGTTCGATCATTCCTTTAGTTTGTCTAGAACTTTTTGATGCCTCAAGCAGTCCTCCTCTGTCTTAATCCTTCTCATAATTTTGGCATCGTCAACAAACATTGAGAGAAATGAGTCTATACCCTCCGGGAGATCGTTCACGTATATCAGAAACAGGATAGGAACGATTACAGAGCCCTGTGGGACTCCACTGGTGACTTCACGCCAATCTGTGGTCTCACCCCTCACTGTGAGACTCTGCTTCCTATTGCTTAGGTACTCCCTTATCCACTGGAGCACCTTACTAGTTACTCCTGCCTGTTTTTCCAGCTTATATACCAGCCTCTTATGCGGTACTGTGTCAAAGGCTTTCCAACAGTCTAAAAAAATACAGTCCGCCTAGCCTTGTCTTTCTTGCTTAGTCTTTGTCACCTGGTCGTAGAATTCTATTAAGCCAGTCAGGCAAAGATTTACCCTCCCTGAACCCATGTTGTCGATTTGTCACGAAGTCCCTTCTCTCCAGATGTGTTACTAGGTTTTTTCTCACGATTTTTTCCATCACCTTGCATGGTATACAAGTTAAGGACACTGGCCTGTAGTTTAATGCCTCTTGTCTGTCACCCTTTTTGTATATTGGGTCCACATTCGCCGTCTTCCTTATTTCTGGTAGGTCTCCCGTCTCCAGTGACCTACTATACACTATGGAGAGAGGCACACAAAGTGCCTCTGCACACTTTTTCAGTACCCATGGTGAAATCCCATCTGGACAGACAACCTTTCTCACATCCAGATCCAACAGGTGTCTCTTGACCTCATCTCTCGTAATTTCGAACCCTTCCAAGGCCGCCTGGTTTACTGCCCCCTCTCCTAGCCCAGTGATCTCACCTTGTTCTATTGTGAAGACCTCTTGGAACCTCTTGTTGAGTTCTTCACACACCTCTTTGTCATTCTCTGTATACCTGTCCTCGCCTGTTCTAAGTTTCATTACCTGTTCTTTCACTGTTGTTTTCCTCCTGATGTGACTGTGGAGTAGCTTTGGATCGGTCTTGGCTTTGCTTGCTATATCATTTTCATAATTTTTCTCTGCTTCTCTTCTCACACTAACATACTCATTCCTGGTTCTCTGGTATCTGTCTCTGCTTTCTGGTGTCCTGTTATTTCGGAAGTTCCTCCACGCCCTTTTGTTCAGTTCCTTTGTTTCTATACATTTCCTATTATACCATGGATTCTTCTTTGGTTTTTCGAAATTTTCTTTTTGGTCCTGGATGAACCTGTTTACTGCCTCCTGACACTTTTGGGTGACAAAGTCCATCATATCTTGTACAGACATAGCTCTGAGGTCTGTGTTCCATGGTATATCCCTTATGAAACTTCTCATCCCTTCATAATTCCCCTTTCGGTATGCCAATCTTTTGTTTTCTAGTTGTTTTTGCAGAGAGATAAGTACTAGCTCTACCAAGTACTCAAAGATCACTGTGATCACTCATTCCTAACGATGCTTCCATCTTAACCTCCCTTATATTCCGCTCACTAGGGAAAAATATCAGATCAAGCATAGCTGGTTCATCCTCCCCTCTCATTCTTGTCGGTCCCTTTATATGCTGGCTAAGAAAGTTTCTTGTTGCCGCATCCAGCAGCTTAGCTCTCCATGTATCTGGTCCTCCATGCGGGTCTCTGTTCTCCCAATCAATCTTTCCGTTATTTAAATCTCCCATGATTAGTAGTCCAGATCCATTCCTACTAGCAAGAGACGCTGTTCTCTCTATTATGTTAATGGTGGCCATGTTGTTTCTATCATATTCCTGTCTGGGTTTTCCGTCATTTGGTGGCGGGTTATATATGACTGCGACTACAATTTTTTGTCCTCCAGTTGCTATTATATAGTCACCTCCTATTATATATATCTCCTGTTATATAGTCACTGAAACCTTAACAACCCTGAATAACAATTTCGTCAAAGGCCCAGCCTTTTCTTACCAGCAGAGATACACCACCACCTCCTCTTCCTTCTCTCTCTTTCCTCACAACACAGTAGTCCCGTGGGAACACTGCATTTGTTATGGTTTCGTTAGCTTTGTTTCTGTGAGTGCTATTATGTCTGGGTTTTCTTCAAGTACCCATTCTCTCCCCTGTCCTTTTTCTGTTGAGCTGCTTGTCTGACCACCAAATGGTCATATATACTGTGGAGCTGCTTGTTTGACAACCAAATGGTCATGTATACTTTGGAGCTAGTTGTCTGACAACCAAATGGTCATGTATACTGTGGAGCTGCTTGTCTGACAACCAAGTGATCATGAATACTGTGGAGTTGCTTGTCTGACAACCAAGTGATCATGTATATTGTACTTACCAAGTTGTGATTACGGGGGTTGAGCTTCTGCTCTTTGGTCCTAAATCTCAACTGTCAATCAGCTGATTCACATGTTTCTGGGCCTACTGCGTTCCATCATATCTACATTTGTAACTGTTTGGATTCTACCTCCACACATCACTTCCAAATGCATTCCATTTGTAAATAATCCACGCAAATAACTTATCCTAATAATCAACAAAAAAAGTCCTCCACAATAATCCACAAAAATACAACTCCATATAAATCCATCAAAATAACGTTTTGTAAAAATCCAACACAAAACCTCTAAATAATAATCCAACACAATAACTCTAAATACTTATTCAAGACAATAACTCTAAATAATAATCCAACACAAGAAATGTCCATAATAATTATTCATAATACCCATCAATAATTATCTATTGCAATAAACGTACCTAATAATCCATAACAATAACCCGCCGCAATAGTCAACCATAATAGCCTACCATAATAATCACACAAATAACTCACCACATATAAGCTACAATAATAACCGTCCATAATAATCCTCAACAATAACCCTGTTTAATATTCCAGCACTATAACCCTTAACATTAGCTCACCAAATTAATCCTTCATAATAAGCCTAAAAAAAACTTCATAATAATACAAGAGAATAATCCTCCATAATAATCCATCACAATAACCTTTTATAGGAATCCGTGGTGTAGTGGTAAGAAACTCGCCTGGCGTTCCGCGAGCGCTATGTCATGGGTTCGTGTCCTGGCCGGGGAGGATTTACTGGGCGCAAATCCTTAACTGTAGTCTCTGTTTAACGCAACAGTAAAATGTGTACTTGGATGAAAAAACGATTCTTTGCGGCGGGGATTGTATTCCAGGGACCTGCCCAAAACGCTACGCGCACTAGTGGCTGTACAAGAATGTAACAACTCTTGAATATATCTAAAAAAAAAAAAAAAATCCAACACATAATAAGTTCATAATAAGCCTCAAGATTAACCCTCTATAATAATGTACCAAATTTTTCCTCATAATAATTCACCCACTAAAATTAATAATTATACTATAAAATAATCCTCTTAATAATCATCCACAATAACTCCCCATAATAATTTCTTACAATAACCTCCTTCATGATATTCTGCAAAAACTCTCCATATTAATTCACCAAAATATCCATCAACAATAATCCACCACTATAACTCTTCATTATAATTCTCCACATTAACCCTTCCTAATAAGCCACTACAATAATCCTCAATTATATTAAACTACAATAACCCTCCTCTATAATCTACAACAATAACTCTTCGTAATAATCCACCACAATAACCTATTATAACCAATAACAATAACTTTCCAGAATAATCCACAAAAAATAAACCTACATAATAATCTACTACAATAACTAGGAATTAATCCACCACAATACCCCTTCAAAATAATCTTCTAAAAGAGTCTTCTAAATAATTGCCATTAACACTATTAATAATAATTCACAACTTTAAGTTTCAAAATTATTTACTACAATAACCTTCCCTTAAAATTCCTCACAATAATCCACATAGCAGTAAAATCACAATATCGTTATATATCAATGAAAATAATTTTGGAGTAATGTAGTGGCTTGTGGAGTTCACGTCACTCCATTGTCTCAAAATGATATTCTCTGATATATCACGTCATTGTGATTACATTGTGATCAGAGTCTATTGTAAGAGTGTGAACGTCATTATCGAAGGCCTGAGTGTGGTCGGGTTAGCTGCAAAACTCTGGTTGGGCTCCAGTTTGAGGATTCCAGAACTTTCCATTAATTTCAGCAGAATTCTGGCTTGGTCGACTTATTTTTCGCAATAATCTTTCTCGACATCAGTATGTGTCATTGCTACCCGTTTCTTAGTTAATGAATAAGAAATAACACTTTTTCCAAATGAAATATAACGAGAATTATTTTTTTATATGGAACCATATTGCAGCTCCTTGTGTTTACTTATTAATTGATTTCCTGTGTTTGGAAATTATATTTATAGGATGAAAAAATATAAAGGAAGAGTAACTCATGACTAGGGCTCGTGCTGACGACCGTCCGGCCACAGTCGGCAGACCCCACTCTGAGGCCGTGACTCTTCCTAATAATAATACATTAAATACTTTTCCAGACATTGGTAGAAAACAAAAAACTAAAAGGAAGAATGGTACCGTTTTTTGGGCCAAGCTGACGAACGTCCGGCCCGCAGCTGCAGACCCCACTCTGAGGCCGTGACTCTTCCTGATTAGTCAAGACTCACGAAGTATTATATAGACCTTCACCTCAAGTGACCCCGAGAGACCATGTATACGCTTTAATTTCCAGTGACACCAAGAACATTCATCTGAAGGAAGTGATAACCTTACAGGAGTGAAAACTGCCCTCGTGGTACTTAACAGAGAAATCTTAATACAACACTCCTGTTATGGTAAGAATGAAAGCGATCACTCGTGACACGACTGTTATGACCTCTGGGTCATCACAGGTCACCCATCCCACCAGCAAACAACAATGGAGCAAAGGAGGAACTATATGATAAACGAGAGGGGCCTCACGATGGTCATAAGAGAGATTTTAGTAAAAACAGATAAAGATAAATGACGATTGTTGGTCCTCGGGGACTTCAACTCGAAAGCAATAGACTGGGTGGCGTACGAAGCAAGAACGGAGAACATTTCGACAATCAGATTTGTAAGCCTCATTCTGGAGACATTCATGTATTAACACGTGAATGAGACCACGAGAATGAGGGAAGGGGATGTTCCGTCAATACTGGATTTAATATTCTTTAGGAAAGAGGAAGAGATATTTGACATCTAGTACCGCCCTCCCTTGGGAAAGAATGATCGTGTCCTGTCGTAAATTAAATATGCTTTGCCATACATTCTATAATAGAATTGGGAAATTGAAACATATATTAAACTCGATTTCAAGAGAGAACACTGCGGGGAACTTAGAAAATTCTTTAATGAGTTTAAATGGACAGAATTGTTGCTAAGCAAGGAATTAAGTGAAATGTATTTCAAATTTCGCGAAATATTCTATGAAGGAACACATCATTGATATCAAAAAAGAGATGCAGGACCAGAAAACAGGATTGGTTTACCAGAAATTTTATAGGGCCAGAGATGACAGGGTAAGAAAACTGGTTCAATATCGGAACAGGTTCAATGCCTGCAAACATTCCAGCAATACAAGCAAGGAAGAAACAATTACACAGCGGTGAGGAAGCAGAAAAGAACTTTAAGAAAGATATAGCAGACAAATATAAAACAGATCAAGGCATTTTTTAAATTAAAAGCAAGCTGCACGTAAGGATAATATCCAGAGAATGATAACGGGGAACAGGCCAATAGAGAATGGAAAAAAAATGTGTGAAATGCTAAATGAACAGTTCCAAAGTGTGTTTGTACAAAATGAGGATTTCAGAGAGCCGGACCAAATACCAGCTCCAGAGCACACAATTGAGGTATCTCAAGACAAAGTGAAAAAATTACTCAAGTGGCTAGGAAGAAATAAAGCAGTTGGCTTGCTGCGAGAATGTGCAACTGAGCTGAGCATTCTACTCCAATTAATATTCCAGACATCCTTGTGCACAGGAATCTTCGCAAATATATGGAAAAAGGCAAACATAGTTCCAGTTTATGAAAATGGTAGTCGAGAGGATCCTCTAAATTATAGACCTGTATCGTTAACAAGCGAGGTAGTCAAAACATTATAAAAAATAGTTAAAGCTATATGGATTGAACACCTCGAGAGTAATGACATAACAACGGAAAAAAAAGAATGGTTTTCGAACCGGATGATCCTGTGTAACAAATCTACTTACTTTTTATGATAGAGCCAAAGAGATAATACAGGACAGCGGTGCCTGGGTTGACGGTGTCTCTCTGAACCTAAAAATAAGCTTTTGACAGAGTCCCACATAAGAGGCGGTTTTGGAACCTGGAACATGCTGGAGGAGTGACAGGGAGACTTCTGACAAGGATGAAAAATTTTCGAACTGACAGACAGATGAGGACAGTAATCAGAGACAATGAAGCTGACTCGAGGAGAGTTACTAGTGGAGAACCACAGGGTTTAGTTCTTGAACAAGCATCGTCTTACCTCCATAATTATCCAGCACAGTAAACCTACAACATAATCCACGAAAATAAGCCCCAATAATAATCTTTAACAATAACCTTTAAGAGTAAAATTCAACAATAACCTTTAAGAGTAAAATTCAACAATAACCTTTAAGAGTAAAATTCAACAATAACCCTTCATATTCTTCCTCAACAATAACGTTAAATAATAATCCATAACAATAAGCCTCCATAATTTTCCAACAGAATAATAATAATAGTCAACAATGATTCTCTCTAATGAGACACAACATTCACCCCTACATAATAATAACCCACAATATTCCTCCTTAATAAACAACCAAATTAACCCTCAATAATATTCAAGCACAATAATCCTTCATAATAATTCATCACAATAACCCTCCATAATAACCCATCACAATAACCCTCAATAAAAATCCAAAATAATAACCCTCCATAATAATCCTCAACAATAGACCTCCATAATAACACTGAACGATCACCCTCCATGTTTATTTCCCATAATAACTTCAATAATCTACCAAAATCACCTTCAATAATAATAATACAGTTCTAATAATAATTCACCACAATAAACTTCCATATAATCCAACAGAATATTCCTCCATAGTAATCCATTATAATACTTTTTCAGATATACGCTGGAAACTCTTCCGTGGCCGTGACTCTTTCTAATTAGTCAAGACTCACAAAATATTATATAGACCTTCACCTCAAGTGACCCCGAGAGACTATGTATACACTTTAATTTCAAGTGACACCAAGAACATTCATCTGAAGGAAGTGATAACCTTATAGGAGTGAAAACTGCCCTCATGGTACTTAACAGAGAAATCTTAATACAACACTCATGTTATGGTAAGAATTAAAGCAATCACTCGTGACACGACTGTTATGACCTCTGGGTTATCAGAGGTCACCCGTGTGTGTGCTTACTTATATTACCATTAATCAACATTCGAAGGATTCACTTTTTTATTAAGAGATCTGTCATAAACGCTGTAGATATCTCGTGGGACAGTAATTGCCATGCAGCCTCGTGATCACATAGTCATGTATACAAAGGAGCTGTTTGTCTGACAACCAAGCGGTTATATATATTGTACTTACCTAGTTGTGATTGTGTTTGAGCATCTGCTCCTTAGTTCCGCATCTCAACTGTCAATCAACTGATTCACATGATTCTTGACCTATTGAGCTCCTTAATATCTACATTTGTAATTGTATAGAGTCTGCTTCCATAACATTACTACCAAATCCTTTCCATTTGTAAATAATCCACGCAAATAATTTATCTTAATAATACACGAATTTAGTCATCCACAACAATCCACAAAAATAATATTCCAATTCACCAAAATAAAGATTTGTAATAGTCAAACACAATAATGGTTTGTAAAAATCAAACAAAATAACTCTAAATAATAATCCAACAAAATAACTAAATAATAATCCAACACAATAAATCTAAATATTAATCCTACACAATAAATGTCAATAATAATTATTCATAATAACCATCAATAATTATCTACTACAATAAACGAATCTAATAATCCACCACAATAACCCTCCGCAATAGTCAACCAAAATAGCCTTCCACAATAATCACAAAAATGACTCTCCAGATATAAGCCACAATAATATCCGTCCATAATAATTCTCAACAATAACACTTTGTAATAATCCAGCACTATGACCCTCAATAATAACCTACCAAAGTAATCCTTCATAATAAGCCTAAAAAAACTACAAGAGAACAATCCTCCATGAAAATCCACCACAATACCTCTCCATAGTAATCTTCAACAGTAACCTTTCATAATAAACCTCAAGAATAACTCTCTATCCACAAAATTTCTCCTCATAATTATTCACACCAATAAAATCCAAAATTATGCAATATAATAATCCACTTAATAATCATCCACAAACACTCACCAAAATAACCATCTGCAATAATCCCCCCACAATAACTCTCCATAATAATTCCCCACATTAACCCTTCCTAATAAGCTACTACAATAATCTTCAATTATATTTAACCACAATAGCGCTCCTCAATAATCTACAACAATAACTCTGCAATAATCCACCACAATAACCTGTTATAATAACCAATAACAATAACTTTCCAGAATAATCCACCAAAATAGACCTCAATAATAATCTACCACAATAACTCTTGGAAATAATCCACCACAATAACTCTTGGAAATAATCCACCACAATAACTCTTGGAAATATTCCACCACAATAGTCATTCAAAATATTTTTCTGAAATAATCTTCTAAATACTTACCACTAACACAGTTAATAATAATTCACCACTTTAACTTCCAAAATTATTTACTACAATAACCCTCCGTTAAAATTAACCACCATCACCCTCATTGTAGTAAAATCACAATGGCATCATATATGAATGAAAATAATTTTAGGGTAATGTAGTGACTTGTGGAGTTCAAGTCACTCCATTGTCTCAAAATGATATTCATTGATATATTACGTCATTGTGATTTCATTGTGATCTGAGTCTAATGTAAGAGTGTGAACGTCATTACCGAAGGTCAGAGTGTGGTCGGGTTGGCTGTAAATCTCTGGTTTGGCTCCGGTTTTGGGCCTTCAGAACCTTCCATTAAATTCTGTAGAGTTCTGACTTGGTCGACTTATCTTTCGTAATAATCTTTTTCAACATCAGTATGTGTTATTGCAACCCGTTTCTTTGTTATTGAATAAGAAATAATACTTATTCCTTTTGAAATATTTCGAGAATTCTTTTTAATATGGAAGCATGTTGCAGCTCCTTGTGTTTACTTATTAATTGATTTCCTGTGGTTTGGAATTTATATTTTTAGGTTGAAAAAAAAGGGAAGAGTATCTCATGACTAGGGCTCCGTCCGTCATGACCGTCCCGCCACCGGCGGCAAACCCCACTCTGAGGCTTTGATTCTTCCTAATTAGTCAAGACTCACCAAGTATTATATAGACCTTCACCTCAAGTGATCCAGAGAGACCATGTATACGCTTTAATATCCAGTGACACCAAGAACATTCATCTGAAGGAAGTGATAACCTTACAGGAGTGAAAACTGTCCTTATGGTACTTAACAGAGAAATTTTAATACAACACTCTTGTTATGGTAAGAATGAAAGCAATCACTCCTGACACGAATGTTATGACCTCTGGGTCATCCCATGTTAACCATGCCACCAGGAAGCAACACACGGACAAAGGAGGAACTCTTTGACAACAAGAGGGGCCTCATGATGGTCATGAGAGAGATAATAGTAAAAACAAATAAAGATATATGACCATTGTTGATCCTTGGGAACTTCAACATCAAACCAATAGACTGGGAGGCGTACGAAGCAAGAACCGAGAACATTTCGGCAATCAGATTTGTAAGCCTCATTCTGGCGACATTCATGTATCAACACGTCAAGCAGGCCACAAGAATGAGGGAAGGGGATGTTCCGTACATCATTAGGTATCTAAAGACAAAGTGAAAAAATTACTCAAAGAGCTAGGAAGAAATAAAGCAGTTGGCTTGCTTCGAGAATGTGCATCTGAGCTGAGCATTCCACTCCAATTAATATTTCAGAAATCCTTGTGCACAGGAATCTTAGCAAATATTTGGAAATAGGCAAACATAGTACCAGTACCAGTACATATCAACACATATCTCTCAGGCAGCTATCCAAACTCTCTACTCCTTTCAGCAGTCAGCCCGACAGATATTGTGTCCATCTTACACTCACTAAAAACCAAAGCTAGGAACACCAGTGAAATACCATCCATTGTATACAAGAGAGCCTCCCACGCCCTTGCGCCACCTATAGCTCTGCTGTTCAACAAATCCCTTGAGTGTCATACCTTCCCTGATATCCTTAAAAAAGCAAGAGTAACGCCAGTTCATAAAGGAGGCAATCCGGCAGACATAAACAATTATAGACCAATATCAAACCTACCCATACTATCAAAAATATTTGAAAAAATTATCTACAAACAGCTCTACTCCTACCTCGTAAAATTCGGCATTCTTAGTCCCTGTCAGTTTGGCTTCCGCTCCCAAAAGAGTACCAACGATGCAATTATTAGTCTCCTCCATATAATTTACTCAGCCCTTGACAAAAATGAGTTTCCGATTGGACTCTTCATTGACCTGAGAAAGGCTTTTGATGCTGTTAATCACAATTACCTCTTACGTAAACTCCATCATTATGAATTCCGTGGCCATACACTGGACTATATCTAATCCTATCTTAGTGATAGACACCAATGTGTAGCCATCAATAATATAACCTCTCCTACTCTACCAATAACCGTTGGAGTGCCACAGGGCAGCATTTTGGGATCTCTCCTATTTCTTATATACATCAATGATCTGCCTAATGTCTCTGACCTTATGAAACCTATTTTGTTTGCTGATGATACTACCCTCATGTACTCAAACCCCAACCTACATACACTAAATAATGAACTAAAAAAAGTCCACTTATGGACGTCAACCAACAAACTAACACTTAACATAGAAAAGACCTACTACATCTTATTTGGAAGTAAATCTACAAATGCAATTCAGCTTCAGATAGACAATGTAAACATTAGCGATAAAAATGATGGAAAATTTCTTGGCCTATTCCTAGACAAGAGACTCAACTTCAGTACCCACATACAACACATAACTAAGAAAGTCTCTAGAGCAGTTGGTATACTCTCCAAAATCAGATATTTTGTACCTAACTCTGCTCTCATCTCTCTATATTATGCACTAATCTATCCCTATCTTAATTATGGTATCTGTGCATGGGGTTCAACCACTGCAAACCACCTCAGGTCCGTCATCACCCAGCAAAAATCTGCTATCAGAATAATAACAAATTCTGCTTCCAGACAACACTCAGCCCCCTTGTTTAACTCCCTAGACATGCTAAACATAATCTCACTCCACAAATTCTCTTGTGTCAACTACATTTACAAAACCCTGTTCTTAAATGCAAATCCTGCTCTGAAACTCTCCCTGGACAGATGTATTAGGACCCATTATCACCACACCATAAATAAATATCTCTTTAATATCCCCAAAGTCAAACTTAATCTGTGTAAACACTCTATTCAAATAAAGGGACCCAGTCTTTGGAACTCACTGCCTACTGAATTGAAAAGCTGTCCAACTTTTGCGTCATTCAAAAACAATACTAAAAAGTACCTAATTTCATCTTCATAGTTTTTTACCTTTTGTTTAAAATTGCACTGTATCTATTGCTACAATCTCCCAATCTTTATGTACCTATATGAATATCTTTATCATTGCGATCAGTGCTGTCTTCTTATATGTGCGGTCAATCTGCTGTATGGTGTCTATTAATCTTGTTTAAATTACCAATCAAGCTGTCAATGTAATCAATCAGCGCTTTAATATACCAATGTGCTTTAATATACTTACTAATCTCTCTCATTTCATTTTTGTCTTGCAATGTATTTGTTATCATTTTATTAATTCTGATAGAATTTACCTACTTAAAATTATCTGTTAGATTAAGGACCTGCCCGAAACGCTGCGTGTACTAGTGGCTTTCCAAGAGTGTAAATACTGTACTATGCTATGTATTCTCACAAACCCAATTTACCTTCTTGTATATAAATAAATGAATAAATAAATAAATAAATAAATAAATAAATAAATAAATAAATAAATCTATAAAAATCATAGTCGAGAGGATCCTCTAAATTATAGACCCGTATCATTAACAAGCGAAGTAGTCAAAACACTACAAAACATAGTTAAAGCTATATGGATTGAACACCTCGAGAGTAATGACATAAAAACGGACAAAAAAAAATGGTTGACTCGTGAGTCAAGACTCGTGACTCTTCCTAATTAGTCAAGACTCACAAAGTATTATATAGACTTTCACCTCAAGTGACCCCGAGAGACCATGCATATGCTTTAATTTTCAGTAACACCAAGAACATTCATCTGAAGGAAGTGATAACTTTACAGGAGTGAAAACTGCCCTCATGGTAATTAACAGAGAAATCTTAATACAACACTCCTGTTATGGTATGAATAAAAGCGATCACTAGTGATACGACTGTTATGACCTCTGCATCATCACAGGTCACCAATCCCACCAGCAAGCAACACACGGACAAAGGAGGAACTCTATGAGAAACGAGAGGGCCTTATGATGGTTATGAGAGAGATTATATTAAAAATAGATAAAGATCGATGACGATCGTTGGTCCTCGGTTATTTCAACTTGAAAGCAAAAGAATGGAAGGCGTACGAAGCAAGAACGGAGAACATTTCGACAATCAGATTTGTAAGTCTCATTCTGGAGACATTCCTGTATCAACACGTCAAACTGGCCACGAGACCGAGGGAATGGGATGTTCGTCAATACTGGATTAATATTCATCATTAAAGAAGAGGAAGAGATATTTGACATCTAGTACCGCCCTTCCTTGGGGAAGAGTGATCCTGTCCTGTTGTGAATTAAATATGCTTTGCGATATATTCTATAATAGAATTGGGACATTGAAACAGTTATTAATGGGGAACTTAGAAAATTCTTTAATGAGTTTAAATGGACAGAAGTGTTGCTAGGCAAGGAAGTAAGTGAAATGTATTCCAAATTTTGCGAAATATACGATGAAGGAACATACCTATTCATATCAAAACAGAGATGCAGGACCAGAAAACAGGATTGGTTCAACATGAATTGTAATAGGGCCAGAGAGGACAAGGTAAGAAAATTGGTTAAATATCGGAATAGGTTCAATACCTGCAAACATACCAGCAATACAAGCAAGGAAGAAACAATTACACAGCGGCGAGGAGGTAGAAAAGAACTTTGGGAAAGGTATAGCGGACAAATATAAAACAGATCCAGACATTTTTTTAAATTAATTAAAATCAAGCTGCATGAAAAGGATAAAATCCAGAGAGTGATAACGGGGAACAGGGCAATTGAGAATGGAAAAAGAAATGTATGAAATGCTAAATCAACAATTCCAAAGTGAGTTTGTACAAAAATGGGAATTTCAGAGAGCTGGACCAAATACCAGTTCCAGAACACGCAATTGAGGTATCTCAAGACAAAGTGAAAAAATTACTCTAGGGGCTAGGAAGAAATAAAGCAGTAGGCATTAATAACTCCAATTAATATTTCAGAAATCCTTGTGCACAGGAATCTTAGCAGATATATGGAAAAAGTTAAACATAGTACCAATCTATAAAAATGATAGTCGAGAGGATCCTCTAAATTATAGACCCGTATCACTAACAAGCGAAGTAGTCAAAACAATAGAAAAAATAGTTAAAACTAAATGGGTTGACCACCTCGAAAGTAATGAAATAATAACCGACAGAAAGAACGGTTTTCAAACCAGATGATCCTGTGTAACAAATCTACTAAGTTTTTATGATAGAGCCACAGAGGTAATACAGGAAAGTGGTGCCTGGGTTAACTGTGTCTCTCTTGACCTAAAAAAATGGCTTTTGACAGAGTCCCACATAAGAGGCGGTTCTGGAACCTGGAACATGCCGGCGGGGTGACAGGGAGACTTCTGACAAGGATGAAAAATGTTCTAACTGACAGACAGATGAGGACAGTAATCAGGGACAAAGTATCTGACTGGAGGAGAGTTACTAGTGGAGAACCACCGGGTTTAGTTCTTGAACAAGCATCGTCTCACCTCCATAATTATCCAACACTATAAACCTACAACATCATCCAGCAAAATAAACCCCAATAATAAACCTCAGCATTAACCTTTAATAATAAACTTCAATATTAACCTTCAATAATAAACTTCAACATTAACCTTTAATAATAAACTTCAACATTCACCTTTGTAGGGGCTTTCTATTTTGCTTTCCCGACTGCAATGCGTACGTTGCCAATGTACATGTGGCAGACGCTTCACGAAGCTGTCGGAATCAGCAGAGAAAATACGAGAGCAACCGTACAGGGCCTGGGAGCAAGGTCGAGTTAGAGTTCTTGAGGGTCTCTTCTCAGACTAGCCTCACCTGGTCCTGGTCTGCGTTGATCGTCGGAATCTCCTCAATGATTTAACACTTTAAGGGACTCCCGGGGTCCTCATCACATTTATAGTTTAGTGAATATAGGCAACTCGGTGTTGAAGACATCTAGAGCTGAAGGCTTGAGTAAATGGTTGGCAGTATTCAGAAGTGGTTCAACGGAAACACCTCATAAAGCTTAACAGTAGTTTATTTACTAATTTAACCACTAATACAAAGGGTGCTTGATTTACTTTAGATTGGTGTCAGAAAGGCTATGGTTGCATTAGCGAGACTCTTGACGTCTGGCTAATCGTCTCGGATCCTCTCATGGAGTAACACCTACCTTAACACAATTGACAGCCAATCATTAACACGGGCAACCTAACTGCCGGTATGCAAAGGGATCACAAGATTTCCAACTGGATACTCGGGTAACGATGATATGCAATAAACTCAATGCCACTGTCAATGGGACAGGCAATAACATGCACAATAATAATATCACACAATACTAAATGTGTGGTGTATGTGAAGCTCACATTCACAGACGAGTGTAATGCCGTGATACCACACAGATAAACATGCATACACCGTCGAGTGCCTTCACCTATACTTGTGCCAGGTATGAGAAGGTGAGAACTGTAGTCGATACCTCAGATCAACACAGACAGACACAATATAACAATGACAAGATCTTGTACCTACAGGTACTCTTATTCACTCACTCAGGCAGGCATATTTATGCAAGAACTCATAGGTGACCTGACAGCTGGTTCTGCTCGTCACGACGTGAGACCATTGACGACAGGCTTTCCCACAAACCGTACTTGACACGGGGATACTCGCAGGAGGGCGCGCTGTATGTCAACAGACACACACACACACTTGATGGCACTGGCGGTGAGTAAGGTGGTGACGTCACGTAGTACAGTGAGGGCGGCGGCTGCCTGGCTACACGCTCGGGACAGAGTGGCGGCTGATTATATGGTACAGTGCAGGTATACTGTGGTAAAAGTCACATACAGATTACTTAGGCGGCGGCACTGCCTTAGTACACTCTAGGTCACTCACAGACGGTCTCCACTTGTCGCCAGGGGTTACCTGATACCAGTCTGTTTCACTCTTGTGATTTGTCACCTAGGCTTCTGAACAATATAGTCACAGTCGCGATACCGGGCGAGTGTTGGTATATCGAAAAGACGCTGAGTTTAACTTGACGGTGAGGAATAGACGGTGTTCTTCTGTCTATTGACCAATAGACAAAACAGGACACGTCCTCTATGCAAGGGCTTCCTCATGTGAATGCTCTTGCCTGGGGCTCAGGGCTCCTCGTGGGACACAACATAAAGAATTACAATTTGACCAATAGCATTGCAGCAAATGAGCGGGAACCAATCATATTGATGGTTCCCTGATCAGTAACAGAGGTGACGTCATGAACACGTCACGACCACGTCACAGTTGTTATTCTCTATCCGCCGGTTGAGGCTGACCCCAGAGGTCAGACTCTGCCCTGTTGCCTCGCTGGCGTCTCTCTCACGCTGGCCAATGTACTCTCTGACCTTATGGAAAGTAACTTCTCTGTATCTGCTTTCTGCCTGAACATACAGCTGCCTCCGTATTATAAACGTATTCCTGGCTAAGTGGGCATTCTGTAGATACCCAACATGCCAGTTTACTATCCAGGGTTAACAGAGATAGGGCTTGTGCACGAAGATCGGTGCACTGTGCACTGAAATGAGCAATTCGAATCAGCTGTGGGAGATCCCTGAGAGACCATTCTCTCACAACCTTTAATAATAAACTTCAACATTAACATTTAATAATAAACTTCAATATTAACCTTAAATAATAAACTTTAACGTTAACATTCAATAATAAATATCAATAATAACCCTTCATAATCTTCCTTAACAATACCCTTCCATAATAATCCATAGCAATAACCTTCCATAATAATCCATAATAATAATCCTCCATAATTTCCAAAAGAATAATCATCAAACTAATCCTTCACAATAACCCTTAACAGTAATCCACAACATTAACCCTATACAATAATAATAATACTCAACAAATACCTCCGTAATAATAATAAGCAAGAATAACATCTCTAATAACACACAACAATCACCCTCCATAATAATAACCCAATATATTCCTCCTTAATAAATCACCAAAATAACCCTCAATAATAATCAAGCACAATACTCTTTCATAATAATCCATCACAATAACCCTACATAATAACCCTCAACCATAAGCTTCCATAATAACCCTGAACGATAACCCTCAATGTTTATTTCCCACAATAACTTCAATTATCTACCAAAATCACCTTCAATAATAATACAATTCTAATAATAATTCACCACAATAAACTTCCATAATAATCCAATAAAATAATCCTCCATAGTAATCCATTATAATAAGATTCCAGACATAGGTTGAAAAACAAAACAAAAGGAAGAATTATAAAGTTTTTTGGGCTCGAGCTGACGACTGTCTTGCCACCGGCGGCAGACCCCACTCTGAGACCGTGACTCTTCCTAATTAGTCAATACTCACCAAGTATTATATAGACCTTCACCTCAAGTGACCCCGAAAGTCCATGTATACCTTTTAATTTCCAATGACACCAAGAACATTCATCTGAAGGAAGTGATAACCTTACATGAGTGAAAACTGTCCTCATGGTATTTACAGAGAAATCTTAATACAACACGCATGTTATGGTAAGAATGAAAGCGATCACACGTGACACGATTCTTATGACCTCTGGGCCATCACAGGTCACCCGTGAGTGTTTACTTATATTACAATTAATCAACATTCGAAGGATTTACATTTTAATAAGAGATCAGTCATAAACGTTGTAGATATCTCGTGGACAGTAATTGCCATGCAGCCACGTGATCACATAGTCATGTATACAGGGGAGCTGCTTGTCTGACAACCAAGTGATCAAGTATATTGTACTTACCTAGTAGTGATTGCGGAGGGGGTTGAACATCTGCTCTTTGTTCTCGCATCTCAACTGTCAATCAGCTAATTCACATGTTTCTGGGAGTATTGGGCTCCATAATATTTACATTTGTAACTCTGGAGTTTGCCTCTACCACATCACTTCCAAATGCATTCCATTTGTAAATTATCCACGCAAATAACTTATCTTAATAATCCACAAAAATGGCCCTCTACAATAATACTCGAAATTAATCTACCAATATAACGTTTTGTAATAATCCAACACAAAAACTCTAAATAATAATTCAACACAATAACTCCAAACAATAATCCAACACAATAATTCTAAATAATATTCCAACACAATAACTCTAAATAATAATCCAACACAATAACTCCAAATAATAATCCCACACAAGAAATATCCATAATATTTATTCCTAATAACCTTCAATAATTATTAACTACAATAAACGTACCTAATAATCCACAACAATAACCCTCCGAACTAGTCAACCAAAATTGCCATCCAGAATAATTACACAAATAACTCTCCGGATATAAGCCACAATAATACCCATCCATAATAACCCTCAACAATAACCCTTTTTAATATCCAGCATTATAACCCTCAATAATAACCCACCAAAGTAATCCTTCGATGTAAGCCTCCAAAAAACTCCATAATAATACAATAATAAATCCTCATAATAATCCACCACAATACCTCTCGATAGTAATCTTCAACAATTACCGTTCATAATAAGCCTCAAGATTAACCCTCTATAATAATCCACCAAAATTTTTCCTGATAATAATTCAACCTAAATATAATACATAATTATGCAATATAATAATCCTCTTAATATTCATCCAAAATACCTCACCATAATAACTATCCACAATAACTCACCATAATAATTTCTTACAATAATCTCCTTCATGATATTCTACAATAACCCTTCTAATTAATTCACCAAAATAACCATCAACAATAATGCACCACAATAACTCTCCATAATAATTCCCCACATTAACCCTTCCTAATAAGCCACTACAATAAGCCTCAATTATATTAAACCACAATAACCCTCCTCAATAATATACAACAATAACTCTCCTTAATAATCCACCAGAATAACCTGTTATAATAACCAATAACAATAACTTTCCGGAATAATACACCAAAATAAACCTCCATAACTGCCCTCATAACTAAAAAAAACCTCACTTAAAATTCACCACAATAACCTTCATTGTAGTAAAATCACAATGGCGTCATATATCAATGGAAATAATTTAGTGACTTGTGGAGCTAAAGTCACTTGATAGTCTCAAAAAGATATTCATTGGTATCACGTTATTGTGATTTCATTGTGATTTGAGTCTATTGTAGGAGTATGAACGTCATTATCAAAGGCATGAGTGTGGACGGGTTGGCTGTAAAATCCTGGTTAGGCTCCGGTTTGGGGCCTCAAGGACCTTCCATTAAATTCACATGAGTTCTGCTTTGGTCGACTTATCTTTCGTAATTATCTTTCTCAACATCAGTATGTGTTATTGCAACCCGTTTCCTTGTTGTTAAATAGGAAATAATACTTTTTCTATATCAAATATTATTAGAAAAAATTAATAATAAGGAACCATGTTGCAGCTCCTTGTGTCTACTTATTAATTGATTTCCTGTGCTTGGAATTTATATTAATAGGGTGAAAAAAGAAAAAGGAAGAGGTCCAATTGGCATGGGCTCGAGCTGACGACCGTCCGGCCACCGGCGGCAGAACCCACCCTGAGGCCGTGACACTTCCTAATTAGTCAAGACTCACCAATTATTATATAGACCTTCACCTCAGGTGACCCCGAGAGACCATGTATAAGCTTTAATTTCTAGTGACACCAAAAACATTCATCTGAAGGAAGTGATAACCTTAAAGGAGTGAAAACTGTCTTCTAGGTTCTTAAAAGAGAAATCATAATACAACACTCCTGTTATGGTAAGAATGAAAGCGATCACTCGAGACACGACGGTTATGACCTCTGGGTCATCACAGGTCACCCGTGTGAGCGTTTACTTATATTACCATTAATCAACATTCGAAGGATTTACTTTTTTATTAAGAGATCAGTCATAAACGTTGTTAATATCTCGTGGACAGTAATTGTCGTACAGCCACGTGATCACATAGTCATTTATTCTGTGGAGATGCTTGTCTGACAAACAAGCGGTCTTGTCTATTGTTCTTACCTAGTTGTGATTCGGGTGGGTTGAGCATCTGCTCTTTGGTCCCGTGTCTCAACTGTCAATCAGCTGATTCACATGTTTGTGGGTTTATTGGGCTCCATAATATCTCCATTTGTAACTCTGTTTGGGGTCTGCCTCCACCACATCATTACCAAATGCATTCCATTTATAAATTATCCACGCAAATAACTTGCCAATCCACGAAAATATCCCTCCACAATAATCCTCAAAAATAATACTCCATATTAATCTACCAATATAACGTTTTGTATTAGTCCACCACAATAACTCTAAATAATAATCCAACAAAATAACTCTAATTAATAATCCAACACAATAACTCTAAATAATAATCCAACACAATAACTCTAAATAATAATCCAACACAATAACTCTAAATAATAATCCAACACAATATCTCTAAATATTAATCGAACACAAGAAATGTCCATAATAATTATTCATGATAACCATCAATAATTATCTACTACAATACACGTACCTAATAATCCACAACAATAATCCTCTGCGAATAGTCAACCAAAATAGCCCTCCACAATAATCACAAAAATAATTATCCAGATATAAGCCACAATAATAACCGTCCAAAAAAATCTCAACAATAACCTTTTATAATAATCCAGCACTATAACCCTCAATAATAACCTACCAAAGTAATCCTTCGTAGTAAGCCTCCAAAAAAACTACAAGAGAACAATCCTCCATGGTAATCCATCACAATAAATTTTCATAGGAATCCACCACAATACCTCTCCATACTTATCTTCAACAGTTACCTTTCATAATAAGCCTCGAGATTAACCCTCTATAATAATCCACCAAATTTTTTCCTCATAATTATTCACCCCAATAAAATCCATAATTATCCAATGTAATAATCCCTTAATAATCATCCACAATAACTCACCATAATAACCATCCACAATAACTCACCATAATAACCATCCACAATAACTCACCATAGTAACCATCCACAATAACTCACCATAGTAATTTCTTACAATAACCTCCTTCATGATATTTCACAATAATCCTCCATATTAATTCACCAAAATAACCATCAACAATGATCCACCACAGTAACTCCACATAATAGTTCCCCATATTTACCCTTCCTAATATGCCTTACAATTAACCTCAATTATATTAAACCACAATAACCCTCCTCATTAACCTACAACAATAACTCTTCGTAATAATCCACCACAATACCCTGTTATAATAACCAATAACAATACCTCTCCAAAATATTATACCAAATTAAACCTCTATAATAATCTACCACAATAACTCTAGGAATTATTCCATTACTATAACCCTTCAAAATAATCTTCTAAAATAACCTTCTAAATAATTACGACTAACACTATTAATAATAACTCACCACTTTAACTTTTAAAATTATTTACAACAAAAACTCTCACTTAAAGTTCACCACAATAACCTTCATTATAGTAAAATCACAATAGCGTCATATATCAAAGGAAATAATTTTGGGGTAATGTAGTGACTTGTGGAGCTGAAGTCACTTGATAGTCTTAATAAGATATTCATTGATATATCACGTCATTGTGATTTCATTGTGATTTGAGTCTATTGTAAGCGTGAACGTCATTACCGAAGGCCTGAGTGTGGTCGGGTTGGCTGTAAAACCCTGGTTGGGCTCCGGTTTGGGGCCTCCAGGAGCTTCCATTAAATTCAGATGAGTTCTACTTTTGGTCGACTTATCTTTCGTAATTATCTTTCTCAACATCAGTATGTGTTATTGCAACCCGTTTCCTTGTTATTAAATAGGAAATATTACTTTTTCTATATCAAATATTATGAGAAAGAAATTATAATATGGAACCATGTTGCAGCTCCTTGTGTCTACTTATTTTTTGATTTCCTGTGTTTGGAATTTATATTAATTGATTAAAAAAAGAAAAAGGCATAGGTTCGAGCTGACGACCATCGGCGGCAGACCCCACTTTAAGGCCGTGACTCTTCCTAATTAGTCAAGACTCACCAAGTATTATATAGACCTTCACCTCAAATGACCCCGAGACACCATGTATACGCTTTAATTTCCAGTGACACCAAGAACATTCATCTGAAGGAAGTGATAATCTTACAGGAGTGACAACTGCCATCATGGTACTTAACAGAGAAATCTTAATACAACACTCATGTTATGGTAAGAATGAAAGCGATCACTCGTGACACGACTGTTATGACCTCTGGGTTATCAGAGCTCACCCGTGTCTGTGTTTACTTATATTACAATTAATCCACATTCGAAGGATTCACTTTTTTATTAAGAGATCAGCCATAAACACTGTAGATATCTCGTGGGACAGTAATTGTCATACAGCCTCGTGATCACATAGTCATGTATACTCTGGAGCTGCTTGTCTGACAATCAAGCGGTTATGTATATTGTACTTACCTAATTGTGATTGCGGGGGTTGAACTTCTGCTCTTTGGTCCCGCATCTCAACTGTCAATTAGCTGATTCACATGTTTGTCGGGCTATTTGGCTCCATCATATCGAAATTTTTAACTCTGGAGTCTGCCTCCACCTCGTCATTTTCAAATGCATTCCATTTGTAAATTATCCACGCAACTAACTTATCTTAATAATCCATGAAAATAACCCAAAACAATGATCCTCAAAAATAATACTCCATATTTATCTACCAAAATACCGTTCTGTAATAATCCAGCACAATAACTTTAAATAATTATCCTATACAATAACTCTGAAAAATAATCAAACACAATATCTCTAAATATTAATCCAACACAATAACTCTAACTAATAATCCAACAAAAGAAATGTCAATAATAATTATTCATAATAACCATCAATAATTATCTACTACAATAAACGTACCTAATAATCAACAACAATAACCCTCTGCAACAGTCAATCAAAATAGCCCTCCAAAATAATCACAAAAATAACTCTCCAGATATAAGCTACAATAAAAACCGTTTATTTCAATCCTCTACTAAAACCCTATATTATAATCCAGCACTATAACCCTCAAAAAAAAAATCCGTCAAAGAAGTCCTTCATAATAAGCCTCCAAAACCCCTGCCAAATAATACAAGAGAATAATCATCCATAATAATCCATCACAATATCACTTATAAGAATCCACAACACTACGTCTCATAGTAATCTTCAACAGTTACTCTTCATAGTAAGCCTCAAGAATAACCCTCCATAATCATACACCAAATTTTTTTCTCATAATAATTCACCCTAATAAAATCCATAATTATGGAATATAATAATCCTCTTAATAATCATCCACAATAACTCACCATAATAACCATCCACAGTAACTCACTATAATAATTTCTTATAGTAACCTCCTTCATGATATTCCACAACAATCCTCCACATTAATTCACCGAAATAACCATCAACAATAATCCACCACAATAACTCTCTATAATAATTCCCCATTTTATCCCTTCCTAATGAGCCACTTCAATAATCCTCAATTATAGTAATCTACAATAACCGTCCTCAATAATCTACAACAATAACTCTTCGTAATAATCCGGAACAATACCCTGTTACAATAACCAATAACAATACCTTTCCAGAATATTACACCAAATTAAACCTCTATAATAATCAACCACAATAACTGTAGGAATTAATCCACCACTATAACCCTTCAAAAAAATCTTCTGAAATAACTTTCTAAATAATTACGACTAACACTATTATTAATAATTCACCACTTTAACTTTTAAAATTATTTACTACAAAAACCCTCACTTAAAATTCACCACAATAACCTTCAATATAGTAAAATCACAATAGTGTCATATATCAATGGAAACAATTTTGGTTTAATGTAGTGAAATGTGGAGCTCAAGTCACTTGATAGTCTTAATAAGATTTTTATTGATATATCACGTCATTGTGATTTCATTGTGATTTGAGTCTATTGTAAGCGTGAACGTCATTACCGAAGGCCTGAGTGTGGTCGGGTTGGCTGTAAAACCCTGGTTGGGCTCTGGTTTGGGGCCTCCAGGACCTTCCATTAAATTCAGATGAGTTCTGCTTTGGGCGACTTATCTTTCGTAATTATCTTTCTCAACATCAGTATGTGTTATTGCAACCCGTTTCCTTGTTATTAAATAGGAAATAATATTTTTTCTATATCAAATATTATGAGAAAGAAATTCTAATATGGAACCATGTTGCAGCTCCTTGTGTCTACTTATTTTTTGATTTCCTGTGTTAGGAATTTATATTAATAGGTAGAAAAAAGAAAAAGGAAGTTGTTCACTTGGCTTGGGCTTGAGCTGACGACCGTCCGGCCACCGGCGGCAGACCCCACTCTGAGGCCGTGACTCTTCCTAATTAGTCAAGACTCACCAAGTATTATATAGACCTTCGCCTCTAGTGACCCCGAGAGACCATGTATACGCTTTAATTTCCAGTGACACCAAAAACATTCATCTGATGGAAGTGATAACCTTACAGGAGTGAAAACTGCCCTCATGGCACTTAACAGAGAAATCTTAATGCAACACTCCTGTTATGGTAAGAATGACAGCGATCACTCGTAACACGACTGTTATGACCTCTGGGTCATCACAGGTCACCCGTGTGCGTGTTTACTTATATTACCATTAATCAACATACGAAAGATTTACATTTTATTAGGAGATCAGTCATGAACGTTGTAGATATCTCGTGGACAGTAATTGCTATGCAGCCACGTGATCACATAGTCATGTATACTGGGAGCTGCTTGTCTGACAACCAAGTGATCAAGTATATTGTACTTACCTACTTACCTAGTTGTGATTGTGGGGGGGGGGGGGTGGTTGAACATCTGCTCTTTGGTCATGCATCTTAACTGTCAATCAGCTAATTCACATGTTTGTGGGCCTATTGGGGTCCATAATATCTACGTTTTTAACTCTGGAGTCTGCCTCCACCACATCACTTCCAATTGCTTTACATTTGTAAAATATCCAAGCAAATAACTTTTCCTAATAATCCACGAAAATATCCCTCGACAATAACCCTCAAAAATAATACTCCATAGTAATCTACCAATATAACGTTTTGTAATAATTCAACACAATAACTCTAAATAATCATCCAACACAATACCTCAAAATAATAATCCAACACAAGAAATGTCCATAATAATTAATTATAATAACCATCAATAATTATCTACTACAATAAACGTACCTAATAATCCACAACAATAATCCTAATACAATTGTTAACCAAAATATCCCTCCACAATTATCACAAAAATAACTCTCCAAATATTTGCAACAATATTAACCATCCATAATAAGAGTCAACAATAACCCTTTTTATTAATCCAGCACTATAACCCTCAGTAATAACCCACCAAAGTAATCCTTCATAATAAGCCTCCAAAAAACCTCCACAATCATACTAGAGAATAATCCTCCATAATAATCCGTCACAATAACCATTCATAGGAATCCACCACAATTCCTCTCCAAAGTAATCTTCAACAATTACCGTCCATAATCAGTCTCCATAATAACCCTCTGAAATAATCCACCAAAATTTTTCCTCATAATAATTCACCCCAATAAAATCCATAATTACGCAATATAATAATCCTTTTAATAATCATCCACAATAACTGACCATAATAACCATCCACAATAACTCACCATAA
Source organism: Procambarus clarkii (assembly GCF_040958095.1). Lineage (NCBI taxonomy): Eukaryota > Metazoa > Arthropoda > Malacostraca > Decapoda > Cambaridae > Procambarus > Procambarus clarkii. The sequence continues at coordinate 56,030,018 of NC_091153.1, forward strand.
TAATTTTTTACAATGCCCTCCTTCATGGTATTCCACAATAACCCTCCATATTAATTCACCAAAATAACCATCAACAATAATCCACCACAATAACTCTCCATAATAATTCCCCATATTAACCCTTCCTAATAAGCCACTACAATAATCCTCAATTATAGTAATCTACAATAACCGTCCTCAATAATCTACAACAATAACTCTTCGTAATAATCCACCACAATAACGTATTATAATAACCAATAACTATAACTTTCCAGAATAATCCACCATAATAAACCTCCATAATAATCTACTACAATAACTCTAGGAATTAATCCACCACAATAACACTTCAAAATAATCTTCTGAAATAATCTCTTAAATAATTTTTACTACCACTCTTAATAATATTTCACCTTTTTACCTTTCAAAATTATTTACTACAATAACCCTCCCTTTAAATTCACCTCAATAACCTTCATTATAGTAAAATCACAATGGCGTCATATATCAATGGAAATAATTTTGGTTTAATGTAGTGAAATGTGGAGCTCAAGTCACTTGATAGTCTTAATAAGGTTTTTATTGATATATCACGTCATTGTGATTTCATTGTGATTTGAGTCTATTGTATGAGTGAACGTCATTACCGAAGGCCTGAGTGTGGTCGGTTTGGCTGTAAAACCCTGGTTGGGCTCCGGTTTGGGGCCTCAAGGACCTTCCATTAAATTCAGATGAGTTCTGCTTTTTTCGACTTATCTTTCGTAATTATCTTTCTCTACATCAGTATGTGTATTGCAACCCGTTTCGTTGTGGTTAAATAGGAAATAATACTTTTTCTATTTCAAATATTAAGAGAAAAAATTATAATATGGAACCATGTTGCAGCTCCTTGTGTCTACTTATTAATTGTTTTCCTGTGTTTGGAATTTATATTAAAAAAGATTGGTTGGTTGGTTGGTAGGTTGAAAAAAGAAAAAGGAAGAGGTCCAATTGGCATGGGCTGGAGCTGACGACCGTCCGGCCACCGGCGGCAGACCCCACTCTGAGGCCGTGACTCTTCCTAATTAGTCATGACTCACCAAGTATTATATAGACCTTCACCTCAAGTGACCCCGAGAGACCATGTATACGCTTTAATTTCCAGTGACACAAAGAACATTCATCTGAAGGAAGTGATAACCTTACAGGAGTGAAAACTGCTCTCATGGTACTTAAAGAGAAATCTTAATACAACACTCCTGTTATGGTAATAATGAAAGTGATCACTCGAGATATGATGGTTATGACCTCTGGGTCATCACAGGTCACCCGTGTGAGCGTTTATTTATATTACCATTAATCAACATTCGAAGGATTTACTTATTCATTAAGGGATCAGTTATAAACGTTTTAGATATCTCGTGGAGAGTAATTGTCGTACAGCCACGTGATCACATAGTCATTTATTCTGTGGAGCTTCTTGTCTGACAAACAAGCGGTCTTGTCTATTGTTCTTACCTAGTTGTGATTCGGGTGGGTTGAGCATCTGCTCTTTGGTCCCGCGTCTCAACTGTCAATCAGCTGATTCACATGTTTGTGGGCCTATTGGGCTCCATAATATCTACGTTAGTAACTCTGTTTGGAGTCTGCCTCCAGTACATCACTTTCAAATGCATTACATTTGTAAATTATCCACGCAAATAACTTTTCTTAATAATACAGGAAAATAGCCTCTACAATAATCCTCTAAAATAATACTCCATATTAATCTACCAAAATAACGTTTTGTAATAATCTAACACAATAACTCAAAATAATAATGCAATACAATAACTCTAAATAATAATCCAACACAATAACTCTATATAGTAATCCAACACAATACCTCTAAATAATAATCTGACACAATAACTCTGAATAAAAAACCTACACAAGAAATGTCTATAATAATTATTCATAATAACTATCAATAATTATCTACTACAATAAACGTACCTAATAATCCACAACTATAACCCTCTGCAATAGTTAACCAAAATAGCCCTCAACAATAATCACAAAAATAACTCTCCAGATATAAGCTACAATAATATCCGTCAATAATAATTCTCAACAATAACCCTTTTTAATAATCCAGCACTATAACCCTTAATAATAACCTACCAAAGAAATCCTTCATAATAAGCCTAAAAAAACTACAAGAGAATAATCCTCCATGATAATCCATCACAATAACCTTTATTAGTAATCCACCACAATACCTTTCCATAGTAATCTTCAACAGTAACCTTTCATAATAAGCCTCAAGAATAACCCTCTATAATAATCCATCAAAATTTTTCCTCATAATTATTCTTCCCAATAAAATCCATATTTATGCAATATAATAATCCTCTTAATAATCATCCACAATAACTCACCATAATAATCATCTACAATAACTCACAATAATAATTTCTTTCAATAACCTTCTTCATAATATTTCACAATAACCCTCCATATTAATTCGCCAAAATTCCAGTAACAATAATCCCCCACAATAACTCTCCATAAAAGTACCCACATTAACCCTTCCTAATAAGCCACTGCAATAATCCTCAACTATATTAAACCACAATAACCCTCCTCAATAATCTACAACAATAACTCTCGGAATTAATCCACCACAATAACCCTTCAAAATAATCTTCAGAAATAACCTTTTAAAAAATTACCACTAACACTATTAATAATAATTCACCACTTTAACTTTCAAAATTATTTACTACAATAACCCTCACAGTCTTACCTGGGACGCGGTCGGGTCAAGAAGTACCTGCTCCGCGACTAGGGGTGAGTTTAGTGTTGGTGTTTAGCTCAGTCTACACATAAGGGGACTGACTAGTATCAATCACCTTCTACACATCCCCCCCCCCCCCCCCCATGCTGGGTACTGAGATGGAGACTCAGTCACCAGAAGAACTGGCTACTTCCCACGGCAATATTAACATGGAGTCAAAAAGCAGCCAGTCAGTCGAGGAGGGTGAGTTTCAAAATGTCGTTTTTGTCGATGTCGTTTCTGCGGAAAGTCTCACCTCTCTAATGTGTGTAGAAACAGACTTAATCTGGGTGAGAAAATAGTTCCCAGATGTTGCAACTGTGGAGGTGTTCACAATGCCAGCTCGGCTGTGTGTAGCAAGAGGCCGAGTATGGATGTTCTCCGGCCGGTGAATGTGACAGAGCAAGCAAGAGCTCTTACTCAGACACCGGGAGCACAGCAAAACAGTCTGCCCTAAACAGCGCCAGTGAACCGGACGAATGCGTGGGTAAGGGAGTCACCTTTACTTCGTCAGGCTCAAGCAACACGCAGCCACGCCAACACTCAGGACTCCGGCAGTGACAGTGTAACGGTGAGTGAAGTGGCTACTGTGGCTCAGAAAGAAGGCCATAATAATATGGTCAAGGAGGTTTGGGCTGAACTAAGAAAAGTGGGCGAGTTCCTCCGAAATCTTGGGCAAAGAATCGAATCCATCGAGGCCAAATTAAACGTTCAGGTGAAGGTCAAGGAAAGTCACAAAACAGTGAAGGAAAGTCAGGATATATTGTTTGAGGACAATAATGAAATATTGAGTGATGAAATGAAGGAAAGTGAAGTGTGTGTGAATGATGATAGTCGTAGTGAAAGGAAGAATCCTATAATTACACATAAAATGAAGGAATCATTTGGGCCAATAATGGACGTCACAGGACTGAAAAAATCTCTTGAGAAACGCAATGTTGCTTTTACTGGTGAACTTGGGAGGAGGTGGGAGATGTTATACGAGGTATGGCTATCATTTAGTGAACTTATTGGGGATGACTTAGAAAGTGAATTGTTTAATAATGGATTACCCTAGACTGAAAGTGTTGTCATGGAATGTTAATGGTTTAAGAAACAGGGTTACAGATGTTCATTGTTATGTGATGGGAAATGATATTGATGTAGCTCTCCAGGAGGCAGGGGATAGGAATGAAGTCTTATTGAAATTAAATGGCTATAAAGGGTTTCACCTCTTCGCCGCAAATAACATCAGAGGCACGTCGATTTATAAATTGGCAGATGCAGTTTAATGCTGATAAATGTAAAGTTCTGAGGCTAGTTAATGATGATAGAGTTACAAGATACGAACTAGATGGTGTTGAGATTGAGAAGTCGGATTGCGAAAGGGATCTGGGAGTTATGATTAGTAAGAATTTAAAACAAAAGGATCAATGCATGAATGTTCATAATAAGGCAAATAGGACACTGGGATTTATTAACCGAAGCATAAGTAACAAGACACCTGGTGTGGTTCTTCAGCTATATCTTGCTCTGGCTAGGCCCCATTTAGATAATGCAGTTCAGTTTTGGTCGCCGTACTATAGAATGAATATAAATTCACTTGAACGTGTCCAGCGTAGGATGACTAAGTTAATTCCCCAAATTAGAAATCTTTCATATGAAGAAAGATTAAAAAAGCTTAAATAGCATTCACTGGAAAGGCGAAGAGTTATATATTACCATGATAGAGGTTTACAAGTGGATGAATGGACACAACAAAGGGGATATTAATAGGGTATTAAAAGTATCAACACAAGACAGAACACGAAACAATGGGTATAAATTGGATAAATTTAGATTTAGGAAAGACTTGGGTAAATACTGGTTCGGTAACAGAGTTATTGATTTGTGGAACCAATTACCGCGTAACGTGGTGGAGGTGGGGTCCCTCGATTGTTTCAAGCGCGGGTTGGACATGTATATGAGTGGGATTGGGTGGTTATAGATAGGAGCTGCCTCGTATGGGCCAATAGGCCTTCTGCAGTTGCCTTTGATCTTATGTTCTTATGTTAAGAACTCCATACCAGCAGAGTTAGTAGAACCGCCGTCAAAAATGCAAGGTATGGAGAATGTCTGTGTTAAATTATCATTAAGGGAAGGGGAATTTATTGTAGTTAATTTGTATGTATCCAGGAACTACTTCGACCCTCACTATCTGCCTGACTGCATTTATACTAATCCTTCACTGGTCATTGGGACCTTAATGCTCGGCACACAAGCCTTGGGACAGTGGGTGGTATTAATGCTAATAGGGTCAAGTGGTTAAAATTTCTACAAGATCATCCAGATACCTGTCTCTTGGGAAACAATGAACCAACTCACATCAGGGGAGGACGGCTTGCCAATGCCTTTATTGTAAACTCTCAGGGGAATAGGGGGGGAGGTTGGGCTGTTCGGGAACTACTTAGTGACCACTTTGCCTGGAACGTTGAATTACCACTGGGGAAAAAACAAGTCCACTTTCAAAGGAAAAGGCTAACTATTAATAAAGGTATGACAAATTATTTTATTCAAAATATGGGAGATTGGTATCAACAATACACGCCGCTCTGCGTTGATAATTTTTACGAGGACATGATCGAGAACATAGAGAAATTAGTACAGAGGGAAAATAACGGGGGCAGGGGAAGCAAGACGCATGGACCTAAGAAATTTAAATATTCCAATGATCAGCAAGGTAAGGGGTGGTAGAGAATGCTACGGAGTGCACATAAAGAATGGTTGAAAATGGAATGAGGGAGGGAGAGAAAAATACAATGTTGGAAGTTGCTAGGGAATGCAGTCAGGTGAGTAAGGAGGCGCAGGACAGATACTGGCAAGACTTTGCTCAGTTCATTGGTAATACTAAAAATCTTAAAGATATATGGAGAGCAGTAAATAAAATCAGGGGTTTAAGACCAAAATCATTGCTCACTCAGATCCAGGGAAGGTTGCTAATGAGTTAGTAGATAAATGAGCTAATGCTGCTGGTATGAAGTCCTTACCTGAAGACACGAGAGTCACCATTGAGTCATGGGAAAATATTAGAAATGGAGTAACTTTATGTGCCTTAAATACAAGATCTGCAACATGCACTGAGATAACTCCCGATGAGCTACTGAATGCTATAAAAAGTGGCAGCTCTACTGCTCTGGGGAAAGATGGAGTAACGTATGACATTCTTAATTATTTAACCGGTATGATACCTAGTCCCTTACTTGATTTGTTTAATATGAGTTACAGAGAGGGAAAGTTACCAAGAAAATAGAAAGAGGCTGTCATCATTCCTGTCCCTACGTCAAACGGAGGCAACAGCCCTGTCACCTTAATATCCTGCTTTTGTAAAATGATGGAAAGGATTTTGTTAAATAGGCTACTCTACCTTGTAGGTGATAACATGTCCAGTAATCTCTTTGATTTTATCAAAGGCAAAAGCACTGCGGATTGACTCTTAAAGGGTTTGTCTAATGTGGATGACAATTGTAGAGTTTTTGTTGATCTGCAAGGAGCTTTTGATAAAGCCAATGGGAAAGTAATTTTATACGAATTAGCCAATCTGGGAATAACAGGGAGATAGCTACATTGGATAAGGGAATATCTACAATGCAGAAAAGGTCAGGTGTATTACCAGGGATACATGTCTGAGGAACGGATGTTTCAGTTAGGTACCCCCCAAGGGGGAGTTTTAAGTCCCACCTTATTCAATGTATTAATGAACAGAGTAGCATCAGAGATGTATCCTCCAGGGGTCACGACGATCAAATATATGCTGATGACATTCTTATGCAAGGCATTTCTGGGAACAAATTTCAAACTGCTCTTAACATGCTTGGTACAACCTGTCACAAGTTAGGCTTAGCTATAAATGCTGACAAAACCAAATATGAGTATAGGAAACGAAGAAATATAACACTTACTCTAAATGGTGTGGAACTGAGCCGTGTTCAGAAGTACAAGTATCTGGGCATGTATGTTGGATACACATGTGAGAGTAAAAATGCTGAAATAAATCATATCAGCACCTTATGTAAAGCCTGTCTGCATCCTCTAAAACCACTGGCTCTTTCTGGTAAAGGTGTTAGGGTACCTACCTTGCGGATGTTATACAGAAGCACTGTTTGGTCCCTGACAGACTACGCAGCACCCGTTTTGTCTTACACAGTCCAAGGCAGAATTAAAAAAAATAGAGCTGATACAGAACGAGGCTATGATGATTATTCATGGATGTCAAAGAAATGCATTGATTGAAATAATGAGAATGGAATTAAATTTAAAGAGTGTGTATGATAGAGTCCGTGATATTAACACTAGAGTATCTATTCGTTTCATGCGGAGAAAAGGAGGGGATAAGCTGTTTGAGAGCGTTCAGACCTGCTTGAGTGACGTACACACTTCCAGGAAACTGAGGGAGACACGCTACACGAGGGAACTAGCTCATGACCTCAGGGAATACGATGTACTTGACTGCTGTAAACCTTCTCACCAGTGTAATAGATCTGCTCCCTGGAAAGTACAGAAAATAGACGTCGAAATTGTACCCCTCAAGGTGAAAAAGATTCATCATGAACCGGGACAATTACGGTGTTTGTATAGAAGCATGATATCTCGGTTACCAAGAGGCAACAGTTTACATGTATATTGTGACGGGTCGGTGGCGGAGGATGGCAGGGCAGGGTGTGGTGTCCTAATAAGGGAATATGCTGAGTTCGGGACTATGGACAGGATAATTGAACTTCGACTTAGTAATTATATATCATCCACACAAGCTGAACTGCGGCCATTCTGGCGTGTTTGGAGGAAGTGTGTCATGATGACAAAAATGTTTTTGTATTTGTCGATAGCCGAGGAGCACTTGATTCCTTAAACAGTCGAAACCCAGTCTTCATGTCCATAGTTGAGGATTGTATGAAAAGGATAACTGAGATACAGCTGAAAGGTCATAGTGTGAAATTCATGTGGATTCCATCTCATGTTGGAATAGTGCTCAACGAAGTGGCGGATGACTTGGCCAAACGTACCTCATCAAAACCACAAGTTGACATTGAATATGAATTCACAATGAGACAAATAAGAAGAAAAATCAGAAATATTCAGGCACAGGCAAAAATGGAGAGGAGAAGTATAATGTATGAGAGAAGTCAAACCATACAACACTCCATGAATGCGAGTCAAAACACCCATTTCACTTATGGTAAAAGGAGAAATGCTTGGAGTGACTCTGTGTACATGCGGCTCAGGCTTGGGTACAAATATTACTGGGAATATGGGATAGATGTTCATGATAATGACACGAAGTGTAAACTATGTGGAATGTTAAGGTCTCACACCCTTGCCGATTATGTTCTTGATTGTCCGTTGATTAATGTATATAGAAACACTGAGATAAGGACTGTTCCTGAACAAATAGCCTGGATGAGTCACAATGGAAAGGTTGATGATATTCTTGAGAGATATAAGAATTTTGCACCAAGACTGTAATTTTTTTGTTGAATTATCTGCATGTCTCTTGCCAATTGTCTATACAGTATACCTAGGTCATAAAAGTATTTGTGTACGTCTTGTACAATACTACTTGTGTAAAGGAGGAAATGTAGATGTTTATCTCTCAGAATGTTTGGTAATATGTTTATTGTTTGTGATGTGTGTATATGTATGTATTAACACGATGTACTGAACGGGGTGAGAATAGTTTGAGCTACCTCATCCCCCTTTGTGTGTATTTTACCTCAATAAACTTATTTCAATTTCAAATAAATTTCACAATAACCCTCCCTAAAAATTTACCACAATAACCCTCATTGTAGTAAAATCACAATGGCATCATATATCAATGGAAATAATTTTTGGGTAATGTTATATTACACAAAATTTTGTAAAGGAGGAAATGTAGATGTTTATCTCTCAGAATGTTTGTTATTATGTTTATTGTTTGTGATGTGTGTATATGTATGTATTAACATGATGTACTGAACGGCGTGAGAATAGAATTGAACTCCACTGACCTGTGGAGTTCAAGTCACTCCATTGTCTCAAAATGATATTCATTGATATATCTCGTCATTGTGATTTCATTGTGATCTGAGTCTATTGTAAGAGTTTGAACGTCATCACCGAAGGTCAGATTGTGGTCGGGCTGGCTGTAAAACCCTGGTTGGGTTCCGGTTTGGGGCATTCAGAACCTTACTTTAAATTCAGTAGAGTTCTGGCTTGGTCGACTTATCTTTCGTAATTATCTTTCTCAACATAGTATGTGTTATTGCAACCCGTTTCTTTGTTATTGAATAAGAAATAATACTTTTTCCATACGAAATATTATGAGAAAAACCTTATTATATGGAACCCTGTTGCATCTCCTTGTGTCTACTTATTAATTGATTTCCTTTCTTTGGAATTTATATTATTAGGATGAAAAAAGAAAAAGGTCTACATGAAATGGGCTCGAGCTGACGACCGTCTGGCCACCGGCGGCAGACCCCACTCTGAGGCCGTGACTCTTACTAATTAGTCAAGACTCACAAAGTATTATATAGACCTTCACCTCAAGTGACCCCGAGAGACCATGTATACGCTTTAATTTCCAGTGACACCAAGAATATTCATCTGAAGGAAGTAAAAACCTTACAGGAGTGAAAACTGTCCTAATGGTATTTACCAGAGAAATCTTAATACAACACTCCTGTTATGGTAAGAATGAAAGCGGTCACTCTTGACACGACTGTTATGACCTCTGGGTCATCACAGGTCTCCCGTGTTTGTGTGTACTTATATTAACATTAATCAACACTCGAAGGATTTACTCTTTTTATTAAGATAGTCATAATCACTGTTTATGATATTACGTAAAAATTAGTTTCACATTATATCACTTAGCCAGTTTATTTTCAGGCTACCACGTGATCACATAGTCATGTATACTGTAGAGCTCTCTGGACTGACAGCCACGTGGTCATGTGGAGTGGCTGCTCCTACATCAACAAGGTCATATGTTTTTGTAATTAGTGCGTCAGACAACCTATTGGTCATGTATACTGTGGAGCTGCTTGTCTGACAGCCAAGTGATCATGACTATTATACTTACATAGTTGTGATTGCGGGGGTTGAGCTTCTGCTCTATGGTCCCGCATCTCAACTGTCAATCAGCTGAGTCATATGTTTGTGGGCCCATTGGGCTGCACCATATCTACATTTGTAACTCTGTTTGAAGTCAGCCTCCACCACATCATTTCAAATGCATTCCATTTGTAAATAATCCACACAAATAACTTATCATAATAATCCACGGAAATAGCGTACCACAATAATCCACGAAAATAATACTCCATATTAATCTACCAAAATAACGTTTTGTAATAATCCAACACAATAACTCTAAATAATAATCCAACACAATATATGTCCATAATAATTATTCATAATAAGCATCAATAATTATCTACTGCAATAAACGTACCTAATAATCCACAACAATAATCCTCCGCAATACTCAACCAAAATAGCCCTCCACAATAATAAAAAAATAACTCTCCTCATATAAGCCACAATAATAACTTTCCATAATAATTCTCATCAATTACCCTTTTTAATAATGCAGCACTATAAATCTCAATAAAAACCCACTAAAGAAATCTTTCATAGTAAGCCTCCAAAAAACCTCCATAATAATACATGAGAATAATCCTCCATAATAATCCATCACAATAACCTTTCACAGGAATCCACCACAATGCCTCACCATAGTAATCTCTAACAGTTACTGTTCATAATAAGCCTCAAGAATAACCCTCTATAATAATCCACCACAATTTTTCCTCATAATAATTAAATTATTAAAACCCATAATTTTGTAATATAATAATCATCCTAATAATCATCAACAATAACTCACAATAAGAATTGCTTATAATAACCTCCTTCATGATATTTTACAATAACCCTTCATACTAATTCACCAAAATAACCATCAATAATAATCCACCACAATAACTCACCATAATAATTCCCCATATTAACCCTTCCTAATAAGACACTACAAAATCCCTCAATTATATCAAACCACAGTAACTCTTCCTCAATTATCTAAAACAATAACTCTCAATAATAATCCACCACAATAACCTGTTATAATAACTAATAACAATAACTTTCCAGAAAAATCCACCAAAATAAACCTCAAAAATAATCTACCACAATAACTCTAGGAATTAATCCACCACAATAACCCTTCAAAATAATCTTCTGAAATAACCTTCTAAACAATTACCGTTAACACTGTTAATAATAAATCACCACTTTAACTTTCAAAATTATTTACTGCAATAACCCTCCCTTAAAATTCACCACAAAAACCCTCATTGTAGTAAAATCAAAACGGCATCATATATCAATGGAAATAATTTTGGGGTAATGTAGTGACTTGTGGAGTTCAAGTCACTCCATTGTCTCAAAATGATATTTATTGATATATCACGTCATTGTGATTTCATTGTGATCTGAGTCTATTGTAGGAGTGTGAACGTCATTACCGACTTCCTGAATTTGGTCGGGTTGGCTATAAAACCCAGGTTGGGCTCTGGTTTGGGGTCTTCAGAACCTTCCAATAAATTCTGTAGAGTTCTGGCTTGGTCGACTTATCTTTCGAAATTATCTTTCTCAACATCAAGATGTGTTATTACAACCCGTATTTTTTTGTTATTGAATAAGAAATAAGAATTTTCCATATGAAATATAAGGAGAAAATAATTATAATATAGAACCATGTTGCAGCTCCCTGTGTCTACTTATTAACTGATTTCCTGTGTTTGGAATTAATACTTATAGGTTGAAATAAGAAAAAGGAAGAGTAATTCATCAAGTGGGCTCGAGCTGACGACCGTCCGGCCACCGGCGGCAGACCCCACTCTGAGGCCGTGACTCTTCCTAATTAGTCTAAACTCACGAAGTATTATATAGACCTTCACTTTAAGTGACCCTGAGATACCAGGTATACGCTTTAATTTCCAGTGACACCAAGAGCATTCATTTGATGGAAGTGATAACCTTACAGGAGTGACAACTGCCCTCATGGTACTTAACAGAAAAATCTTAATACAACATTCCTGTTATGGTAAGAATGAAAGCGATCACTCGTGACACGACTGTTATGACCTCGGGTAATCACAGGTCACCCATCCCACCAGCAAGCAACTCACGGACAAAGGAGGAACTCTATGAGAAACGAGAGTGGCCTCATGATGGTTATGAGAGAGATTATAATACAAAACATATAAAGATCGATGACGATCATTGGTCCTTGAGGACTTCAACTTGAAAGCAATAGACTGGGAGGCGTACGAAGCAAGAACGGAGAACATTTCGACAATCAAATTTGTAGGTCTTATTCTGGAGACATTCATATATCAACACTTCAAGCAGGCCACGAGAATGAGGGAAGGGGATGTTCCGTCAATATTGGATTTAATATTCATCATTAAAGAAGAAGAAAACATATTTGACATATAGTACTGCCCTCCCTTGGGAAATATTGATCGTGTCCATTTGTTAATTAAATATGCTTTGCGATATATTCTATAATAAAATTGGGACATTGAAACAGTTATTAAACTCGATTTCAAGAGAGAACACTGTGGGGAACTTAATTCTTTAATGTGTTCTTTCTTTACAGAGATAAGAAAAATTCTTTAATGTGTTTAAATGGACAGACTTGTTGCTAGGCAAGAAAGTAAGTGAAATGTATTCCAAATTTTGCGAAATATACGATGAACGAACACAACATTCATACCAAAACAGAGATGCGGGACCAGAAAACAGGATTGGTTTAACTGAAATTGTGATAGGGCCAGAGAGGACAAGGTAAGAAAATTGGGTCAATATCGGAACAGGTTCAATACCTGTAAACATACCAGCAATACAAGCAAGGAAGAAACAATTACACAGCGGTGAGGAGGTAGAAAAGAACTTTAAGAAAGGTATAGTGGACAAATATAAAACAGATCAAGGAATTTTCTTAATTTAATTAAAAGCAAGCTGCATGTAAAGGATAAAACTCCAGAGATTGAGAACGGGGAACAGGACAATTGAGAATGGAAAAAGAAATGTGTGAAATGCTAAATGAACCGTTCCAAAGTGTGTTTGTATAAAATGAGGATTTCAGAGAGCTGGACCAAATACCAATTCCATAGCACACAATTGTGGTATCTCAAGACAAAGTGAAAAAATTACTCAAGGGGCTGTAATGGCGCCTGAATCTTGCCTTGAATGAATCTTTTCTACCCTCCTTCTTCTTCACTCAATACCCCACATTAACACTGTTACAGTTCGGTATGACCCCCTCACTGAACTGCCACGGATATGTGCTGAATATATAATGAAGAGGGCACAGCAAGAATTAGGGTTATTAATTTATAACTAATAATTAACACCTCATTAGACACTGCCACCACCTTCCCGATCAACCATACCTGAATGTGTCTATCACCGATCCCCCAGGAAGGCAAGGAATCAGCAATCAAAGAACTCCCGGGTAATAGGTACTTTAGTAACAAATCTTAGGAATTTGTTTGTTTAATTTACTTTGCTTATTTAAATCTAAGGGCAATTTTAATATCTAATAAATGGAGGAGAACATGGGGGTTTCCAAGTACCACACATATATATACCGCAATTGAAAAATTGAAAAACTTTAAGTACATAAGGTACGGAAATTACTAAACAATCAAAAACTTTAATACTATATTTAAATTAAATAAATTTCACACATATATTGAAATCAAATGAACATATACTCTACTCTATTATCCTAAGAGGCAAAGTGGATATCTACCGAGGACATGAATACAGCCCCTTTGATGCGGGCCCGAGTCCCTATTCCCCATACACTCCCATAACACACTACAGAAATTATGTTTCACCAACTTACCGGTGACAAGGATTGCTCCTCCCAAAATCTAGTACAGCCCTCAGGGCTCCTCCCATTATTTGACTATGGTCAACCATTTAAAACTAGGCCTGAGGTCTGGCTCTCTAGGGCCAATAAAGACTTGGCACTTATTTACCGCCAATCACCTTATTTGATCAGCGGTGAAAGGATACATGAAATTCTTGAAGATTGAGTCAGCTCTCACCAGATAATTGAAGGGAACAAGGTGCCTCTATATTGGACTACCCGAGCCTAGTGTACCTCCGAGCAATGTTTACAAAACTGATAAATTATGTTTAACCCCGTCTCCTCCAAGATAAAGTGTAGGGACATTTGACTCGCCTGGTATGGAGGGAGGAACCGGTGAGAGGGGAAGAGAGGGAATTGAGAGGTGGATGGAGAGGGAAATATGAGTGGGGAGAACTGAGTGGGGAACCAAATGTACCACGAGGGCCAGCTAGCATGACCACCCTCAAGTCCCTCCCACCCTATTGGCCCTTGACAAATGGGCGAATGGGGGGTGAAGAGGAGGAGACGAATAAGGGGCAAGGGAAGGGGGAGAAAAGGAGAAGGAAGGAAGGGAGAGGGGAGAACCATGATCTGAGCACCAGATCATTACAACTAATCTCCTCGGAAATTAAGAAATTTGTGTTTAAAATGTTTTAAACCACAAATTTGTCATCCTGAAAATCCTGCCCTACCATAACCATTAACTCTAAAAAGAAATCTTTGCAGATATATGGAAAAAGGTAAACATAGTACCAATCTATAAAAACGGTACTCGAGAGGATCCTCCAAATTATAGACCTGTATCATTAACAAGCGAGGTAGTCAAAACACTAGAAAAAAATAGTTAAAGCTAAATGGGATGAACACCTCAAGAGTAATGACAAAATAACGGACAGAAAGAATGGTTTTCGAACCGGATGATTCTCTGTAACAAATCTACTTACTTTTTATGATAAGACCACAGAGATAATATAGGAAAGCGATGCCTGGGTTGACTGTGTCTCTCAGGACCTAAAAAAAATGGCTTTTGACAGTGTCCCACATAAGAGGAGTTTCTGGAACCTGGAACATGCCGGCGGGATGACAGAGAGACTTCTGTCATGGATGAAAATTTTTCTAACTGACAGACAGATGAGAATATTAATCAGAGACAATGTATTTGAGTAGAGTTACTAGTGAAGAGCCAAAGGGTTTAGTTTTTAAACTGTCATCGTCAGCCCTCCATAATTATCTAGCACAGTAAACATACAAATTAATCCACCAAAATAAGCCCCCATAATAATCCTCAACAGTAACCTTTAATAATAAACTTCAACAAGAACCCTTCATAATTATCCTCAACAATACCGTTACATAAAAATCAATAACAATAAGCATCCATAATTTTCCAACAGAATAATCATCAAAATAATCCTTCACAATAACCCTTAATAGTAATCCACAACAATAACCCTATATAATAATACTACTACTCAACAATTACTTTTATAATAATAATTATCAACAATAACTCTAATAACACACAACAATCTCCCTCCATAATAATAACCCACAATATTCCTCGTTATTAAACACCATAAGCCTCAATAATAATCAAGCACAATTCTCCTTCATAATAATCCATCACAATAACCCTATATAATAACCCTCAACCATAAACCTCCATAATAACCCTAAACAATGACCCTCCATGTTTATTTCCCACATGAACTTCAATAATCTACCAAAATCACCTTCAATAATAATACAACTCTAATAATAGTTCACCACAATAAACTTCCATAATAATCCAACAGAATAATCCTACATAGCAATCAGTTATAATACTTTTTCCAGACATAGGATGAAAAAAAACTAAAATGGAAGAATTGTTCACTTGTTTGGGCTCAAGCTGACGACCGTCCGGCCACCGGCGGCAGGCCCCACTCTGAGGCCGTGACTCTTCCTAATTAGTCAAGACTCACCAAATATTATATAGACCTTCACCTCAAGTAACCCCGAGAGACCATGTATACGCTTTAATTTCCAGTGACACCAAGAACATTCATCTGAAGGAAGTGATAACCTTACAGCAGTGAATTCTGCCCTCAATACTTAACAGAGAAATCTTAATACAACACTCCTGTTATAGTAAGAATGACAGCGATCACTCGTGACACGACTGTTATGACCTCTGGGTCATCAGAGGTCACATGTGTGCGTGTTTACTTATATTACCATTAATCAACATGCGAAGTATTTACTCTTTTTATTAAGATATCAGTCATAATCACCGTTAATGATATTACGTGATATCTAGTTTCACGTAATATCACGAAGGAAGTGTATTGTCAGGCATCCACGTGATCACAGTCATGTATACTGTAGAGTTCTCTAAACTGACAGCCACGTGGTCATGCGCAGTTGGTTGTCTTGCATCTTTAAGGTAATGAGTTTATGTAATTAGCTTGTCTGACAACCAAATGGTCATGTATACTGTACTCACCTATTTGTTCTCACCTATTTGTGCTTGCGGGGGTTGAGCTCTGGCTCTTTGATCCCGCCTCTCAACTGTCAATCAACTGGAGTACAGGTTCCTGAGCCTATTGGGCTCTATCATATCTACACTTGAAAATGTGTACGGAGCCAGCCACCACCACATCACTGCCTAATGCATTCCATTTGTCAACTACTCTGACACTAAAAAAATTCTTTCTAATATCTCTGTGGCTCATTTGGGTATTCAATTTCCACCTGTGTCCCCTAGTGCATGTGCCCCTTGTGTTAAATAGCCTGTCTTTATCTACCCTGTCAATTCCTCTGAGAATCTTGTACGTGGAGATCATATCTTCCCTAACTCTTTTGTCTTCTAGCAACGTGAGGTTTAATTCCCGCAGTCTCTCCTCGTAGCTCATACCTCTCAGCCCGGGTACTAGTCTGGTGGCAAACCTTTGAACTTCTTCCAGTTTGGTCTTATGCGTGACTAGATATGGACTCCATGCTGGGGCTGCATACTCCAGGATTGGTCTGACATAGGTGGTACACAAAGTTCTGAATGATTCCTTGCACAAGTGTCTAAATGCCGTTCTTATGTTAACCAACCTGGCATATGCTGCTGATGTTATCCTCTTGATATAGGCTTCAGGGGACAGGTCTGGCGTGATATCAACCCCCAGGTCTTTCTCTCTCCCTGACTCATGAAGAATTTCATCTCCCAAATGATACCTTATAACTGGCCTCCTGCTCCCTACACCTATCTTCATTACATTACATTTGCTTGGGTTAAACTCCAACAACCATTTGTTCGATCATTCCTTTAGTTTGTCTAGAACTTTTTGATGCCTCAAGCAGTCCTCCTCTGTCTTAATCCTTCTCATAATTTTGGCATCGTCAACAAACATTGAGAGAAATGAGTCTATACCCTCCGGGAGATCGTTCACGTATATCAGAAACAGGATAGGACCGATTACAGAGCCCTGTGGGACTCCACTGGTGACTTCACGCCAATCTGTGGTCTCACCCCTCACTGTGAGACTCTGCTTCCTATTGCTTAGGTACTCCCTTATCCACTGGAGCACCTTACTAGTTACTCCTGCCTGTTTTTCCAGCTTATATACCAGCCTCTTATGCGGTACTGTGTCAAAGGCTTTCCAACAGTCTAAAAAAATACAGTCCGCCTAGCCTTGTCTTTCTTGCTTAGTCTTTGTCACCTGGTCGTAGAATTCTATTAAGCCAGTCAGGCAAAGATTTACCCTCCCTGAACCCATGTTGTCGATTTGTCACGAAGTCCCTTCTCTCCAGATGTGTTACTAGGTTTTTTCTCACGATTTTTTCCATCACCTTGCATGGTATACAAGTTAAGGACACTGGCCTGTAGTTTAATGCCTCTTGTCTGTCACCCTTTTTGTATATTGGGTCCACATTCGCCGTCTTCCTTATTTCTGGTAGGTCTCCCGTCTCCAGTGACCTACTATACACTATGGAGAGAGGCACACAAAGTGCCTCTGCACACTTTTTCAGTACCCATGGTGAAATCCCATCTGGACAGACAACCTTTCTCACATCCAGATCCAACAGGTGTCTCTTGACCTCATCTCTCGTAATTTCGAACCCTTCCAAGGCCGCCTGGTTTACTGCCCCCTCTCCTAGCCCAGTGATCACACCTTGTTCTATTGTGAAGACCTCTTGGAACCTCTTGTTGGGTTCTTCACACACCTCTTTGTCATTCTCTGTATACCTGTCCTCGCCTGTTCTAAGTTTCATTACCTGTTCTTTCACTGTTGTTTTCCTCCTGATGTGACTGTGGAGTAGCTTTGGATCGGTCTTGGCTTTGCTTGCTATATCATTTTCATAATTTTTCTCTGCTTCTCTTCTCACACTAACATACTCATTCCTGGTTCTCTGGTATCTGTCTCTGCTTTCTGGTGTCCTGTTATTTCGGAAGTTCCTCCACGCCCTTTTGTTCAGTTCCTTTGTTTCTATACATTTCCTATTATACCATGGATTCTTCTTTGGTTTTCCGAAATTTTCTTTTTGGTCCTGGATGAACCTGTTTACTGCCTCCTTACACTTTTGGGTGACAAAGTCCATCATATCTTGTACAGACATAGCTCTGAGGTCTGTGTTCCATGGTATATCCCTTATGAAACTTCTCATCCCTTCATAATTCCCCTTTCGGTATGCCAATCTTTTGTTTTCTAGTTGTTTTTGCAGAGAGATAAGTATTAGCTCTACCAAGTACTCAAAGATCACTGTGATCACTCATTCCTAACGATGCTTCCATCTTAACCTCCCTTATATTCCGCTCACTAGGGAAAAATATCAGATCAAGCATAGCTGGTTCATCCTCCCCTCTCATTCTTGTCGGTCCCTTTATATGCTGGCTAAGAAAGTTTCTTGTTGCCGCATCCAGCAGCTTAGCTCTCCATGTATCTGGTCCTCCATGCGGGTCTCTGTTCTCCCAATCAATCTTTCCGTTATTTAAATCCCTCATGATTAGTAGTCCCGATCCATTCCTACTAGCAAGAGACGCTGTTCTCTCTATTATGTTAATGGTGGCCATGTTGTTTCTATCATATTCCTGTCTGGGTTTTCCGTCATTTGGTGGCGGGTTATATATGACTGCGACTACAATTTTTTGTCCTCCAGTTGCTATTATATAGTCACCTCCTATTATATATATCTCCTGTTATATAGTCACTGAAACCTTAACAACCCTGAATAACAATTTCGTCAAAGGCCCAGCCTTTTCTTACCAGCAGAGATACACCACCACCTCCTCTTCCTTCTCTCTCTTTCCTCACAACACAGTAGTCCCGTGGGAACACTGCATTTGTTATGGTTTCGTTAGCTTTGTTTCTGTGAGTGCTATTATGTCTGGGTTTTCTTCAAGTACCCATTCTCTCCCCTGTCCTTTTTCTGTTGAGCTGCTTGTCTGACCACCAAATGGTCATATATACTGTGGAGCTGCTTGTTTGACAACCAAATGGTCATGTATACTTTGGAGCTAGTTCTCTGACAACCAAATGGTCATGTATACTGTGGAGCTGCTTGTCTGACAACCAAGTGATCATGAATACTGTGGAGTTGCTTGTCTGACAACCAAGTGGTCATGTATATTGCACTTACCAAGTTGTGATTACGGGGGTTGAGCTTCTGCTCTTTGGTCCGAAATCTCAACTGTCAATCAGCTGATTCACATGTTTCTGGGCCTACTGCGTTCCATCATATCTACATTTGTAACTGTTTGGATTCTGCCTCCACACATCACTTCCAAATGCATTCCATTTGTAAATAATCCACGCAAATAACTTATCCTAATAATCAACAAAAAAAGTCCTCCACAATAATCCACAAAAATACAACTCCATATAAATCCATCAAAATAACGTTTTGTAAAAATCCAACACAAAACCTCTAAATAATAATCCAACACAATAACTCTAAATACTTATTCAAGACAATAACTCTAAATAATAATCCAACACAAGAAATGTCCATAATAATTATTCATAATACCCATCAATAATTATCTATTGCAATAAACGTACCTAATAATCCATAACAATAACCCGCCGCAATAGTCAACCATAATAGCCTACCATAATAATCACACAAATAACTCACCACATATAAGCTACAATAATAACCGTCCATAATAATCCTCAACAATAACCCTGTTTAATATTCCAGCACTATAACCCTTAACATTAGCTCACCAAATTAATCCTTCATAATAAGCCTAAAAAAACTTCATATTAATACAAGAGAATAATCCTCCATAATAATCCATCACAATAACCTTTTATAGGAATCCGTGGTGTAGTGGTAAGAAACTCGCCTGGCGTTCCGCGAGCGCTATGTCATGGGTTCGTGTCCTGGCCGGGGAGGATTTACTGGGCGCAAATCCTTAACTGTAGCCTCTGTTTAACGCAACAGTAAAATGTGTACTTGGATGAAAAAACGATTCTTTGCGGCAGGGATTGTATTCCAGGGACCATAGGATTAAGGACTTGCCCAAAACGCTACGCGCACTAGTGGCTGTACAAGAATGTAACAACTCTTGTATATATCTAAAAAAAAAAAAAAATCCAACACATAATAAGTTCATAATAAGCCTCAAGATTAACCCTCTATAATAATGTACCAAATTTTTCCTCATAATAATTCACCCACTAAAATTAATAATTATACTATAAAATAATCCTCTTAATAATCATCCACAATAACTCCCCATAATAATTTCTTACAATAACCTCTGTTACGGTGCCCTCTCCTATTTCTTTCGTTTGCCGGCTTAAAGAGTCATGTCAGCTCTCCCTACTGATTCTCTGAGGTTCAGGGAGTATAATGATATATGTGGCGACCAGACCGGCTGCCATTTAATGGAAGGAGGTTATATTATAAGTTGTAAATAAAGGAAAATTGGCGCCCTGTTATAAAATGAAACAGTATCCCCTACGGCAGATATGACCTTGTGGAAGGGACACTATGCCGATCGCGGATTGGCCGACGTAGGTGGCGGGCGACAAATCAGGGCCCGCCATGACGTCACCGAGTGCCCCGGGCGGCGCCAACGTCAGAGTTGTACTGACCGTGGAAGCGACAGGACGCGCCTCGGTCTGCTCTCAGGGATTGGAGGCTCTGCAAGCCTTGTTCAGTGGATTGAGCTGGCTGTCGCAGCCATCACAGTTATTGGAGACCCTGCGCTTCTGGAAGCAAAAGAGGAACCAAGTTCAGTGAGCAGAGAAGTGCCCAAACTTGGAAAATAGTCGGCGACGACGCTGGGCGGCGCCGCTGGCTGGACGTTGAGGTCTGGAAGGTGGGCGAGCAAGCTAGCTGTGACTGGGGTACATCCACTGAGAATCTTGGAAGGACGACACCGTGCCTAGGACAAGGAGCGACGCCCTGTGGGAGAGGCGAGTGTGGGGAAAAATAGTGATTAGCTCAGCGCCCATCGATGAACCAGGATTGGGGCTGCTGAATCTCAGGGATTGGAACGGCGACGACGCGAAGGCTTCACGACATCTGAGGACCTGTGGAACGCCCTGGATCGTCGAGGATCGACCCAAGGAAGCGTGGGAACCTCACACCATCGAGGGACAGGCGTCGTGAGCCAGGAGTGTAAGGTAGATCATTTTTCCCTCCCATTACCCCTTGTATGAGTAGGCTAGTTAGGCCACAATATTTACTTGTGTATGTGGCAGCAAGACTTTATTACTTTAATAGTAGAATAGGCTGCAAGGCAGCTTGTGTCCAGGACTGTCAGAGAGGACAGTGTGTATGGATGGCAGGACAGTGAAGAAGAGGTGCCGACGTGGTGAAGAGGCCCTCCTGTGAGAGTGTGAGACTCCTGTCTTCCTGCCCAGTAGAAGGAGTGTTGGATGGTCGTGGAAGAAGAGGCTGACGATCTCCAGGCTCATTATCCATATTCCATATTCATGTATTACTTGTGATTGTGTGTGTGCGTTCATGTAATTTGCATCAGTAAATCCACACATTTTATTACTGTGTTTGAGTGTGCCTCCATTTTATGATAATTCTCTATGAGCATACATTTCTGGCTACAAACGATATATAATACACCCACTGAACTGCATTGCTGGGGTGCAGATATAATAACCCAGCTGGCGACCTTGCTAAGAGGAAGATAGAGAAGACAGGCGGGAAAGGAGTTCCTGCAACCCTTTTTTTTGTCTGGCAGGCAAGACTCAGGGAGGTTATGGTTATAGGTAAGCCTGAGTCTTCCTTCACTCCCCCACGGGTCTAGGCCGGAACTGTTAACAGCAGTTTCCCCGTGTTTGACTGAAGGGCTTCCAGGGTGAATCAGTGGCACCCCCTTTGTGGTGGAAGCAAAGACCTGCGGAGGTGGGCATTGTTGGTCCTATCTTGTGTGACCAAGGGGACTCCGGTGAATCCAGGGAGTCGGAGGGGCTGAGTATTTGGGCCTTTGAGCCCCTAGCAGCCGAGTGTTAGCAGAGCCCCGGACCGCCCACCTCCACGTGACAAGAGAACTGGCGACCTTGCCAGGATTCGAACCCCAGTAGCCAAGAACTGGGAACTTCGCCAGGAAGCATGGATCAAGCTACAGTGTGGACCAAATTTCAAGACAAGTGTTGCCAGGGTACTAAGACAGTGTGGCCAGTGAATTCGGTGGTACTGTTACTCAACCAGCTAAGGGACTGAAACGGTGAAATTAGTGCCTACTAACTTGTCTGTGCTGTCGTGTATGCTTGATGATATAGAGATGGAGGAAGACAAAGTAAAGAAATTTATTGACACAAGGGACGAGAGAATTTTGGAAGAGTGTACCAAGGCCCAGCTCCAACAAGTGGCAAACCACTTTGGGATCAGGTTGAGGACGACTAAGGTAGCGGAGCGAAGGATAGAGATCATGGCACAGCTCACAGCTCGAGAGGAAGCGACGGGAGAGGAGCCATCTCAAGAGGAGCCGTCCCGAGGAGAGCCGTCGCAAGGTGAACCGTCCCGACTAGGGCCTCCCCAAGCGCCTACCAGTGTGGAGAGAATTCACAGTGAACGTGGGAGCAGTGGAAGGTCCAGCTGTAGTAAGAGGAGCCTGCAACTGGAAATAATGAAGATGCAACTGGAAGCCCAGCTGCGACGAGAGGAGAGAGAAGCGCAAATGCAGCGAGAGGAAAGTGCGGCTGAGCTGCAGCGAGAGGAACGTGCGGCTGAGCTGCAGCGAGAGGAACGTGCGGCTGAGCTGCAGCGAGAGGAACGTGCGGCTGAGCTGCAGCGAGAGGAGCGAGAAGCTCGGCTGCAGCGGGAAGAAGGAGAGAGACAACTGCGACTGGAGGAGATAAGGGCAAAGAAAGAAGTCGAATTGCGTCGCGTTGAACGTGGTCTGCCCTCACTACCTGCACGGCGGGATGACCTCAAGGTAAGGGAACGTGACTTACCTACGTTCGAACCACAAGAAGCTGAGGCGTTCTTCGAACACTTTGAACGGATAGCAACTCTGAAGGAGTGGCCGGAAGATGATTGGGCTGCTCTGGTCCAGGGCAGGTTGACTGGTGAGGCCCGGGAAGCCTATAACATGCTGAACCTAGAGGAGTGTACTAGTTATGACGCGATTAAGAATGCGGTTCTCCACTCATTCCGGCTGACTCCGGAGATGTACCGGAAGCGGTTCAGAGAGTGTACAAGAGCGTCGGGAAAGACTTACGCCGAGACCGCCAGGGATATGGAACGGAAATTCCTACGATGGTTGAAGGCGGAGGAAGCGGAGTCGGTGGATGATATCAAACGACTGATAGTGATGGAGAAGTTTATGTCAGTGCTCCATCCTGAGTTGCGAGTAAGGTTGAGAGAAGCAGGTATTAAGGACCTGAAGGCTGCAGCGGATCGAGCCGACATGCTGGAGGAGGCACTACATATCAGGAGGGAGGGGCCGCCCAGACACTCGCCTTACCCCAGGTCGGGAGGGAACCTTAGGAGTTCAGGAGGAGCGAGGACGGGTGGGGACTCTCCCAAGAGTAGTGTGCCCGATGAAGTAACGTGGTTCAAGAGCTCAAGAGACGCGGGGAGGAAGCCCCAAGCTGTGAGCAGTGGACCTAACTCGGGAGCGAGTGCTGCAGTCCCGGACACGACGACAGGGAGTCCAAAGAGGACCCAGGGGACGTCTGCAAGTGGTACCGCCAGAGTGACTGGCGAGTGGCCGCCCAGGAGAGGCAGCCGATGCTACAACTGTGGCGTGAGAGGACATTATGCCCGCGAGTGTGAGGAGCACCAAAGGAATGTAGGATTAATGTTGGAAGAGGAGAGAGTGTTTGTTCACACCCCATATTATAGTGGACCCAACGTGAATGGTTGGGAAATGAAGTTGGGTGAACATCCCTTCGTTTTCGGGGCCAACGTGAAGTTTGGAAAGTCAGACCCAGTGGAGGTTGCCGTGCTTCGAGATACGGGTGCTGACATAAGTATGGTGACCAGGAGTATTCTCCCCAAGGAATTTAATGATTCACCTGTGGGAGTGGTGAGGATACGCAGTGTGGGGGAGGAATACAGGTTGCCACTTCACGAAGTACAGCTGATTGCCGACTGCGGAGTCGAGAAAGCTATAGTAGCTGTAGCCCCTAAGTTACCCCTAGAGCATGTACAAATGGTGCTGGGTAATGACCTCGGAGGAGGCAGGATACAACCCGATTGGGCCAGGAGTGCCTATGTTGCAAGCAGCAGTACAACCCTGCCAGGTGAGGTATCGGTCGTTCCAGATGGTGGTGAGGAAGCCGACTTCGCCAGGGAAAACGTCGCCAGAGACGACGACAACGAGGGCGAGAGTGCAGAGAGGTCGTCGGAGGTTGTGGAAAACCCCGACGAAGCCCTCCGACTAAGCCTGATGATGCGTGTGGAGGAGTGGCGAGGAGCAGCTGTACAAACGCCTGGGGCGGTGAAGAGGCTGCAGACCGCACTCCCTCCATACAGAAACGTAAATAAAGTAAGCTCAGTGGATGAGCGAACGGCAGTGAGGGGCAGAGTGGAGGAGCCACGACGCAAAGCACCCTATGCCGGCCTGATGAATAGTGGTAGGTGCAAGATGAACCACCGTGGTGAGGTGAGCCACAGGGAGGTGGATGAGCCCAACCACGAACCGAAGAAGACGTCTGCAGGGAAGAGAATCTCATGGAGGAGTGAAGATGTTCGTCGGGAACGAAGGAGCGAGGGGTATAGGAAAGGCAATACGAAGAAAGCAGGGAATAGGTACACCCAGGGTAGGCGCCAGCCTAACCAGAGGGGCATTGGGCCATCGCAAAAGCCTAGTGTGGAAGAGAGGGAGCTGCTGGATGGAGTACAGGTTACAAGTGCCACTGTGAGGAGACAACGCACCTACGGGAGAAGAGGAACCGAGAAGAGAGAAGATTGGCGAAGAAGAGATCATGAGAGGAAACATGGAGTACCTGTAGGACGCAGTGGAAATGCAAGACTATCTCGGAGTGCACGACGCGGTGGAGGCGCCGCATGCACTGAATCTTACAATGGTAACGAGCCGTGGGAGTACACCCGTAGCCACGGAGAGGGGATTTCTTGTAGGTGTTCAGGGAACACCCATCACACCCAGTCCTATGCGAGGTGGAGATATAATGAGACAAGTGACTGGCAAGGTGGAACGAGCCACATCGCCAACTGGAGGAGTGACATTTAGGAACGGAGGGAGCAAGAGTATAGATTGCCCTTTTGAGTGCTGCTCTTCCGATATGACTCTTATTTTAAGGGGAGGGGTATGTTACGGTGCCCTCTCCTATTTCTTTCGTTTGCCGGCTTAAAGAGTCATATCAGCTCTCCCTACTGATTCTCTGAGGTTCAGGGAGTCTAATGATATATGTGGCGACCAGACCGGCTGCCATTTAATGGAAGGAGGTTATATTATAAGTTGTAAATAAAGGAAAATTGGCGCCCTGTTATAAAATGAAACAGTATCCCCTACGGCAGATATGACCTTGTGGAAGGGACACTATGCCGATCGCGGATTGGCCGACGTAGGTCGCGGGCGACAAATCAGGGCCCGCCATGACGTCACCGAGTGCCCCGGGCGGCGCCAACGTCAGAGTTGTACTGACCGTGGAAGCGACAGGACGCGCCTCGGTCTGCTCTCAGGGATTGGAGGCTCTGCAAGCCTTGTTCAGTGGATTGAGCTGGCTGTCGCAGCCATCACAGTTATTGTAGACCCTGCGCTTCTGGGAAGCAAAAGAGGAACCAAGTTCAGTGAGCAGAGAAGTGCCCAAACTTGGAAAATAGTCGGCGACGACGCTGGGCGGCGCCGCTGGCTGGACGTTGAGGTCTGGAAGGTGGGCGAGCAAGCTAGCTGTGACTGGGGTCACATCCACTGAGAATCTTGGAAGGACGACACCGTGCCTAGGACAAGGAGCGACGCCCTGTGGGAGAGGCGAGTGTGGGGAAAAATAGTGATTAGCTCAGCGCCCATCGATGAACCAGGATTGGGGCAGCTGAATCTCAGGGATTGGAACGGCGACGACGCGAAGGCTTCACGACATCTGAGGACCTGTGGAACGCCCTGGATCGTCGAGGATCGACCCAAGGAAGCGTGGGAACCTCACACCATCGAGGGACAGGCGTCGTGAGCCAGGAGTGTAAGGTAGATCATTTTTCCCTCCCATTACCCCTTGTATGAGTAGGCTAGTTAGGCCACAATATTTACTTGTGTATGTGGCAGCAAGACTTTATTACTTTAATAGTAGAATAGGCTGCAAGGCAGCTTGTGTCCAGGACTGTCAGAGAGGACAGTGTGTATGGATGGCAGGACAGTGAAGAAGAGGTGCCGACGTGGTGAAGAGGCCCTCCTGTGAGAGTGTGAGACTCCTGTCTTCCTGCCCAGTAGAAGGAGTGTTGGATGGTCGTGGAAGAAGAGGCTGACGATCTCCAGGCTCATTATCCATATTCCATATTCATGTATTACTTGTGATTGTGTGTGTGCGTTCATGTAATTTGCATCAGTAAATCCACACATTTTATTACTGTGTTTGAGTGTGCCTCCATTTTATGATAATTCTCTATGAGCATACATTTCTGGCTACAAACGATATATAATACACCCACTGAACTGCATTGCTGGGGTGCAGATATAATAACCCAGCTGGCGACCTTGCTAAGAGGAAGATAGAGAAGACAGGCGGGAAAGGAGTTCCTGCAACCCTTTTTTTGTCTGGCAGGCAAGACTCAGGGAGGTTATGGTTATAGGTAAGCCTGAGTCTTCCTTCACTCCCCCACGGGTCTAGGCCGGAACTGTTAACAGCAGTTTCCCCGTGTTTGACTGAAGGGCTTCCAGGGTGAATCAGTGGCACCCCCTTTGTGGTGGAAGCAAAGACCTGCGGAGGTGGGCATTGTTGGTCCTATCTTGTGTGACCAAGGGGACTCCGGTGAATCCAGGGAGTCGGAGGGGCTGAGTATTTGGGCCTTTGAGCCCCTAGCAGCCGAGTGTTAGCAGAGCCCCGGACCGCCCACCCCCACGTGACACCTCCTTCATGATTATTCTGCAAAAACCCTCCATATTAATTCACCAAAATATCCATTAACAATAATCCACCACTATAACTCTTCATTATTATTCTCCACATTAACCCTTCCTAATAAGCCACTACAATAATCCTCAATTATATTAAACTACAATAACCCTCCTCTATAATCTACAACAATAACTCTTCGTAATAATCCACCACAATAACCTATTATAACCAATAACAATAACTTTCCAGAATAATCCACAAAAAATAAACCTACATAATAATCTACTACAATAACTAGGAATTAATCCACCACAATACCCCTTCAAAATAATCTTCTAAAAGAGTCTTCTAAATAATTGCCATTAACAACTATTAATAATAATTCACAACTTTAAGTTTCAAAATTATTTACTACAATAACCTTCCCTTAAAATTCCTCACAATAATCCACATAGCAGTAAAATCACAATATCGTTATATATCAATGAAAATAATTTTGGAGTAATGTAGTGGCTTGTGGAGTCACGTCACTCCATTGTCTCAAAATGATATTCTCTGATATATCACGTCATTGTGATTACATTGTGATCAGAGTCTATTGTAAGAGTGTGAACGTCATTATCGAAGGCCTGAGTGTGGTCGGGTTAGCTGCAAAACTCTGGTTGGGCTCCAGTTTGAGGATTCCAGAACTTTCCATTAATTTCAGCAGAATTCTGGCTTGGTCGACTTATCTTTCGCAATAATCTTTCTCGACATCAGTATGTGTCATTGCTACCCGTTTCTTAGTTAATGAATAAGAAATAATACTTTTTCCAAATGAAATATAACGAGAATTATTTTTTATATGGAACCATATTGCAGCTCCTTGTGTTTACTTATTAATTGATTTCCTGTGTTTGGAAATTATATTTATAGGATGAAAAATTATAAAGGAAGAGTAACTCATGACTAGGGCTCGTGCTGACGACCGTAGCCGGCCACCGTCGCAGACCCCACTCTGAGGCCGTGACTCTTCCTAATAATAATACATTAAATACTTTTCCAGACATTGGTAGAAAACAAAAAACTAAAAGGAAGAATGGTGCCGTTTTTTGGGCCAAGCTGACGAACGTCCGGCCAGCAGCTGCAGACCCCACTCTGAGGCCGTGACTCTTCCTAATTAGTCAAGACTCACGAAGTATTATATAGACCTTCACCTCAAGTGACCCCGAGAGACCATGTATACGCTTTAATTTCCAGTGACACCAAGAACATTCATCTGAAGGAAGTGATAACCTTACAGGAGTGAAAACTGCCCTCGTGGTACTTAACAGAGAAAATCTTAATACAACACTCCTGTTATGGTAAGAATGAAAGCGATCACTCGTGACACGACTGTTATGACCTCTGGGTCATCACAGGTCACCCATCCCACCAGCAAACAACAATGGAGCAAAGGAGGAACTATATGATAAACGAGAGAGGCCTCACGATGGTCATGAGAGAGATTTTAGTAAAAACAGATAAAGATAAATTACGATTGTTGGTCCTCGGGGACTTCAACTCGAAAGCAATAGACTGGGAGGCGTACGAAGCAAGAACGGAGAACATTTCGACAATCAGATTTGTAAGCCTCATTCGGGAGACATTCATGTATTAACACGTGAATGAGACCACGAGAATGAGGGAAGGGAGGATGTTCCGTCAATACTTGATTTAATATTCTTTAGGGAAAGAGGAAGAGATATTTGACATCTAGTACCGCCCTCCCTTGGGAAAGAGTGATCGTGTCCTGTCGTAAATTAAATATGCTTTGCCATACATTCTATAATAGAATTGGGAAATTGAAAACATATATTAAACTCGATTTCAAGAGAGAAACACTGCGGGAACTTAGAAAATTCTTTAATGAGTTTAAATGGACAGAATTGTTGCTAAGGCAAGGAATTAAGTGAAATGTATTTCAAATTTCGCGAAATATTCTATGAAGGAACACATCATTGATATCAAAAAGGAGATGCAGGACCAGAAAACAGGATTGGTTTAACAGAAATTTTATAGGGCCAGAGAGGACAGGGTAAAGAAAACTGGTTCAATATCGTAACAGTTCAATGCCTGCAAACATTCCAGCAATACAAGCAAGGAAGAAACAATTACACAGCGGTGAGGAAGCAGAAAAGAACTTTAAGAAGATATAGCAGACAAATATAAAACAGATCAAGGCATTTTTTAAATTAAAAGCAAGCTGCACGTAAGGATAATATCCAGAGAATGATAACGGGAACAGGCCAATAGAGAATGGAAAAAAAAATGTGTGAAATGCTAAATGAACAGTTCCAAAGTGTGTTTGTACAAAATGAGGATTTCAGAGAGCCGGACCAAATACCAGCTCCAGAGCACACAATTGAGGTATCTCAAGACAAAGTGAAAAAATTACTCAAGTGGCTAGGAAGAAATAAAGGCAGTTGGCTTGCTGCGAGAATGTGCAACTGAGCTGAGCATTCTACTCCAATTAATATTCCAGACATCCTTGTGCACAGGAATCTTCGCAAATATATGGAAAATGGCAAACATAGTTCCAGTTTATGAAAATGGTAGTCGAGAGGATCCTCTAAATTATAGACCTGTATCGTTAACAAGCGAGGTAGTCAAAACATTATAAAAAATAGTTAAAGCTATATGGATTGAACACCTCGAGAGTAATGACATAACAACGGAAAAAAAAGAATGGTTTTCGAACCGGATGATCCTGTGTAACAAATCTACTTACTTTTTATCATAGAGCCAAAGAGATAATACAGGACAGCGGTGCCTGGGTTGACTGTGTCTCTCTGAACCTAAAAATAAGCTTTTGACAGAGTTCCACATAAGAGGCGGTTTTGGAACCTGGAACATGCTGGAGGAGTGACAGGGAGACTTCTGACAAGGATGAAAAATTTTCGAACTGACAGACAGATGAGGACAGTACTCAGAGACAATGAAGCTGACTCGAGGAGAGTTACTAGTGGAGAACCACAGGGTTTAGTTCTTGAACAAGCATCGTCTTACCTCCATAATTATCCAGCACAGTAAACCTACAACATAATCCACGAAAATAAGCCCCAATAATAATCTTTAACAATAACCTTTAAGAGTAAAATTCAACAATAACCTTTAAGAGTAAAATTCAACAATAACCTTTAAGAGTAAAATTCATCAATAACCTTTAAGAGTAAAATTCAACAATAACCCTTCATATTCTTCCTCAACAATAACGTTAAATAATAATCCATAACAATAAGCCTCCATAATTTTCCAACAGAATAATAATAATAGTCAACAATGATTCTCTCTAATGAGACACAACATTCACCCCTACATAATAATAACCCACAATATTCCTCCTTAATAAACAACCCAATTAACCCTCAATAATATTCAAGCACAATAATCCTTCATAATAATTCATCACAATAACCCTCCATAATAACCCATCACAATAACCCTCAATAAAATCCAAATAATAACCCTCCATAATAATCCTCAACAATAGACCTCCATAATAACACTGAACGATCACCCTCCATGTTTATTTCCCATAATAACTTCAATAATCTACCAAAATCACCTTCAATAATAATAATACAGTTCTAATAATAATTCACCACAATAAACTTCCATATAATCCAACAGAATATTCCTCATAGTAATCCATTATAATACTTTTTCAGATATACGCTGGAAACTCTTCCGTGGCCGTGACTCTTTCTAATTAGTCAAGACTCACAAAATATTATATAGACCTTCACCTCAAGTGACCCCGAGAGACTATGTATACACTTTAATTTCAAGTGACACCAAGAACATTCATCTGAAGGAAGTGATAACCTTATAGGAGTGAAAACTGCCCTCATGGTACTTAACAGAGAAATCTTAATACAACACTCATGTTATGGTAAGAATTAAAGCAATCACTCGTGACACGACTGTTATGACCTCTGGGTTATCAGAGGTCACCCGTGTGTGTGTTTACTTATATTACCATTAATCAACATTCGAAGGATTCACTTTTTTATTAAGAGATCTGTCATAAACGCTTGTAGATATCTCGTGGGACAGTAATTGCCATGCAGCCTCGTGATCACATAGTCATGTATACAAAGAGCTGTTTGTCTGACAACCAAGCGGTTATATATATTGTACTTACCTAGTTGTGATTGTGTTTGAGCATCTGCTCCTTAGTTCCGCATCTCAACTGTCAATCAACTGATTCACATGATTCTTGACCTATTGAGCTCCTTAATATCTACATTTGTAATTGTATAGAGTCTGCTTCCATAACATTACTACCAAATCCTTTCCATTTGTAAATAATCCACGCAAATAATTTATCTTAATAATACACGAAATTTAGTCCTCCACAACAATCCACAAAAATAATATTCCAATTCACCAAAATAAAGATTTGTAATAGTCAAACACAATAACGGTTTGTAAAAATCAAACAAAATAACTCTAAATAATAATCCAACAAAATAACTAAATAATAATCCAACACAATAAATCTAAATATTAATCCTACACAATAAATGTCAATAATAATTATTCATAATAACCATCAATAATTATCTACTACAATAAACGAATCTAATAATCCACCACAATAACCCTCCGCAATAGTCAACCAAAATAGCCTTCCACAATAAATCACAAAAATGACTCTCCAGATATAAGCCACAATAATATCCGTCCATAATAATTCTCAACAATAACACTTTGTAATAATCCAGCACTATGACCCTCAATAATAACCTACCAAAGTAATCCTTCATAATAAGCCTAAAAAAACTACAAGAGAACAATCCTCCATGAAAATCCACCACAATACCTCTCCATAGTAATCTTCAACAGTAACCTTTCATAATAAACCTCAAGAATAACTCTCTATCCACAAAATTTCTCCTCATAATTATTCACCCCAATAAAATCCAAAATTATGCAATATAATAATCCACTTAATAATCATACCACAAACACTCACCAAAATAACCATCTGCAATAATCCCCCCACAATAACTCTCCATAATAATTCCCCACATTAACCCTTCCTAATAAGCTACTACAATAATCTTCAATTATATTTAACCACAATAGCGCTCCTCAATAATCTACAACAATAACTCTGCAATAATCCACCACAATAACCTGTTATAATAACCAATAACAATAACTTTCCAGAATAATCCACCAAAATAGACCTCAATAATAATCTACCACAATAACTCTTGGAAATAATCCACCACAATAACTCTTGGAAATAATCCACCACAATAACCCTTCAAAATATTTTTTCCGAAATAATCTTCTAAATACTTACCACTAACACAGTTAATAATAATTCACCACTTTAACTTCCAAAATTATTTACTACAATAACCCTCCGTTAAAATTAACCACCATCACCCTCATTGTAGTAAAATCACAATGGCATCATATATGAATGAAAATAATTTTAGGGTAATGTAGTGACTTGTGGAGTTCAAGTCACTCCATTGTCTCAAAATGATATTCATTGATATATTACGTCATTGTGATTTCATTGTGATCTGAGTCTAATGTAAGAGTGTGAACGTCATTATCGAAGGTCAGAGTGTGGTCGGGTTGGCTGTAAATCTCTGGTTTGGCTCCGGTTTTGGGCCTTCAGAACCTTCCATTAAATTCTGTAGAGTTCTGACTTGGTCGACTTATCTTTCGTAATAATCTTTTTCAACATCAGTATGTGTTATTGCAACCCGTTTCTTTGTTATTGAATAAAAAATAATAATTATTCCTTTTGAAATATTTCGAGAATTCTTTTTAATATGGAAGCATGTTGCAGCTCCTTGTGTTTACTTATTAATTGATTTCCTGTGGTTTGGAATTTATATTTTTAGGTTGAAAAAAAGGGAAGAGTATCTCATGACTAGGGCACCGTCCGTCATGACCGTCCCGCCACCGGCGGCAAACCCCACTCTGAGGCTTTGATTCTTCCTAATTAGTCAAGACTCACCAAGTATTATATAGACCTTCACCTCAAGTGATCCAGAGAGACCATGTATACGCTTTAATATCCAGTGACACCAAGAAACATTCATCTGAAGGAAGTGATAACCTTACAGGAGTGAAAACTGTCCTTATGGTACTTAACAGAGAAATTTTAATACAATACTCTTGTTATGGTAAGAATGAAAGCAATCACTCCTGACACGACTGTTATGACCTCTGGTCATCCCATGTTAACCATGCCACCAGGAAGCAACACACGGACAAAGGAGGAACTCTTTGACAACAAGAGGGGCCTCATGATGGTCATGAGAGAGATAATAGTAAAAAACAGATAAAGATATATGACCATTGTTGATCCTTGGGAACTTCAACATCAACCAATAGACTGGGAGGCGTACGAAGCAAGAACCGAGAACATTTTGGCAATCAGATTTGTAAGCCTCATTCTGGCGACATTCATGTATCAACACGTCAAGCAGGCCACAAGAATGAGGGAAGGGGATGTTCCGTACATCATTAGGTATCTAAAGACAAAGTGAAAAAATTACTCAAAGAGCTAGGAAGAAATAAAGCAGTTGGCTTGCTTCGAGAATGTGCAACTGAGCTGAGCATTCCACTCCAATTAATATTTCAGAAATCCTTGTGCACAGGAATCTTAGCAAATATTTGGAAATAGGCAAACATAGTACCAGTACCAGTACATATCAACACATATCTCTCAGGCAGCTATCCAAACTCTCTACTCCTTTCACCAGTCAGCCCGACAGATATTGTGTCCATCATACACTCACAAAAAACCAGAGCTAGGAACATCAGTGAAATACCATCCATTGTATACAAGAGAGCCTCCCACGCCTTGCGCCACCTATAGCTCTGCTGTTCAACAAATCCTTGAGTGTCATACCTTCCCTGATATCCTTAAAAAAGCAAGAGTAACGCCAGTTCATAAAGGAGGCAATCCGGCAGACATAAACAATTATAGACCAATATCAAACCTACCCATACTATCAAAAATATTTGAAAAAAATTATCTACAAACAGCTCTACTCCTACCTCGTAAAATTCGGCATTCTTAGTCCCTGTCAGTTTGGCTTCCGCTCCCAAAGAGTACCAACGATGCAATTATTAGTCTCCTCCATATAATTTACTCAGCCCTTGACAAAAATGAGTTTCCGATTGGACTCTTCATTGACCTGAGAAAGGCTTTTGATGCTGTTAATCACAATTACCTCTTACGTAAACTCCATCATTATGAATTCCGTGGCCATACACTGGACTATATCTAATCCTATCTTAGTGATAGACACCAATGTGTAGCCATCAATAATATAACCTCTCCTACTCTACCAATAACCGTTGGAGTGCCACAGGGCAGCATTTTGGGATCTCTCCTATTTCTTATATACATCAATGATCTGCCTAATGTCTCTGACCTTATGAAACCTATTTTGTTTGCTGATGATACTACCCTCATGTACTCAAACCCCAACCTACATACACTAAATAATGAACTAAAAAAAGTCCACTTATGGACGTCAACCAACAAACTAACACTTAACATAGAAAAGACCTACTACATCTTATTTGGAAGTAAATCTACAAATGCAATTCAGCTTCAGATAGACAATGTAAACATTAGCGATAAAAATGATGGAAAATTTCTTGGCCTATTCCTAGACAAGAGACTCAACTTCAGTACCCACATACAACACATAACTAAGAAAGTCTCTAGAGCAGTTGGTATACTCTCCAAAATCAGATATTTTGTACCTAACTCTGCTCTCATCTCTCTATATTATGCACTAATCTATCCCTATCTTAATTATGGTATCTGTGCATGGGGTTCAACCACTGCAAACCACCTCAGGTCCGTCATCACCCAGCAAAAATCTGCTATCAGAATAATAACAAATTCTGCTTCCAGACAACACTCAGCCCCCTTGTTTAACTCCCTAGACATGCTAAACATAATCTCACTCCACAAATTCTCTTGTGTCAACTACATTTACAAAACCCTGTTCTTAAATGCAAATCCTGCTCTGAAACTCTCCCTGGACAGATGTATTAGGACCCATTATCACCACACCATAAATAAATATCTCTTTAATATCCCCAAAGTCAAACTTAATCTGTGTAAACACTCTATTCAAATAAAGGGACCCAGTCTTTGGAACTCACTGGCTACTGAATTGAAAAGCTGTCCAACTTTTGCGTCATTCAAAAACAATACTAAAAAGTACCTAATTTCATCTTCATAGTTTTTTACCTTTTGTTTAAAATTGCACTGTATCTATTGCTACAATCTCCAATCTTTATGTACCTATATGAATATCTTTATCATTGCGATCAGTGCTGTCTTCTTATATGTGCGGTCAATCTGCTGTATGGTGTCTATTAATCTTGTTTAAATTACCAATCAAGCTGTCAATGTAATCAATCAGAGCTTTAATATACCAATGTGCTTTAATATACTTACTAATCTCTCTCATTTCATTTTTGTCTTGCAATGTATTTGTTATCATTTTATTAATTCTGATAGAATTTACCTACTTAAAATTAACTGTTAGATTAAGGACCTGCCCGAAACGCTGCGTGTACTAGTGGCTTTCCAAGAGTGTAAATACTGTACTATGCTATGTATTCTCACAAACCCAATTTACCTTCTTGTATATAAATAAATGAATAAATAAATAAATAAATAAATAAATAAATAAATCTATAAAATGATAGTCGAGAGGATCCTCTAAATTATAGACCCGTATCATTAACAAGCGAAGTAGTCAAAACACTACAAAACATAGTTAAAGCTATATGGATTGAACACCTCGAGAGTAATGACATAATAACGGACAAACAAAAATGGTTGACTCGTGAGTCAAGACTCGTGACTCTTCCTAATTAGTCAAGACTCACAAAGTATTATATAGACTTTCACCTCAAGTGACCCCGAGAGACCATGCATATGCTTTAATTTTCAGTAACACCAAGAACATTCATCTGAAGGAAGTGATAACTTTACAGGAGTGAAAACTGCCCTCATGGTAATTAACAGAGAAATCTTAATACAACACTCCTGTTATGGTATGAATAAAAGCGATCACTAGTGATACGACTGTTATGACCTCTGGGTCATCACAGGTCACCAATCCCACCAGCAAGCAACACACGGACAAAGGAGGAACTCTATGAGAAACGAGAGGGCCTTATGATGGTTATGAGAGAGATTATATTAAAAATAGATAAAGATCGATGACGATCGTTGGTCCTCGGTTATTTCAACTTGAAAGCAAAAGAATGGAAGGCATACGAAGCAAGAACGGAGAACATTTCGACAATCAGATTTGTAAGTCTCATTCTGGAGACATTCCTGTATCAACACGTCAAACTGGCCACGAGACCGAGGGAATGGGATGTTCGTCAATACTGGATTTAATATTCATCATTAAAGAAGAGGAAGAGATATTTTACATCTAGTACCGCCCTTCCTTGGGGAAGAGTGATCCTGTCCTGTTGTGAATTAAATATGCTTTGCGATATATTCTATAATAGAATTGGGACATTGAAACAGTTATTAATGGGGAACTTAGAAAATTCTTTAATGAGTTTAAATGGACAGAAGTGTTGCTAGGCAAGGAAGTAAGTGAAATGTATTCCAAATTTTGCGAAATATACGATGAAGGAACATACCTATTCATATCAAAACAGAGATGCAGGACCAGAAAACAGGATTGGTTCAACATGAATTGTAATAGGGCCAGAGAGGACAAGGTAAGAAAATTGGTTCAATATAGGAACAGGTTCAATACCTGCAAACATACCAGCAATACAAGCAATCAAGAAACAATTACACAGCGGCGAGGAGGTAGAAAAGAACTTTGGGAAAGGTATAGCGGACAAATATAAAACAGATCCAGACATTTTTTTAAATTAATTAAAATCAAGCTGCATGAAAAGGATAAAATCCAGAGAGTGATAACGGGGAACAGGGCAATTGAGAATGGAAAAAGAAATGTATGAAATGCTAAATCAACAGTTCCAAAGTGTGTTTGTACAAAAATGGGAATTTCAGAGAGCTGGACCAAATACCAGTTCCAGAACACGCAATTGAGGTATCTCAAGACAAAGTGAAAAAATTACTCTAGGGGCTAGGAAGAAATAAAGCAGTAGGCATTAATAACTCCAATTAATATTTCAGAAATCCTTGTGCACAGGAATCTTAGCAGATATATGGAAAAAGTTAAACATAGTACCAATCTATAAAAATGATAGTCGAGAGGATCCTCTAAATTATAGACCCGTATCACTAACAAGCGAAGTAGTCAAAACAATAGAAAAAATAGTTAAAACTAAATGGGTTGACCACCTCGAAAGTAATGAAATAATAACCGACAGAAAGAACGGTTTTCAAACCAGATGATCCTGTGTAACAAATCTACTAAGTTTTTATGATAGAGCCACAGAGGTAATACAGGAAAGTGGTGCCTGGGTTAACTGTGTCTCTCTTGACCTAAAAAAATGGCTTTTGACAGAGTCCCACATAAGAGGCGGTTCTGGAACCTGGAACATGCCGGCGGGGTGACAGGGAGACTTCTGACAAGGATGAAAAATGTTCTGACAGACAGATGAGGACAGTAATCAGCGACAAAGTATCTGACTGGAGGAGAGTTACTAGTGGAGAACCACCGGGTTTAGTTCTTGAACAAGCATCGTCTCACCTCCATAATTATCCAGCACAGTAAACCTACAACATCATCCACCAAAATAATCCCCAATAATAAACCTCAACATTAACCTTCAATAATAAACTTCAACATTAACCTTTAATAATAAACTTCAACATTCACCTTTGTAGGGGCTTTCTATTTTGCTTTCCCGACTGCAATGCGTACGTCGCCAATGTACATGTGGCAGACGCTTCACGAAGCTGTCGGAATCAGCAGAGAAAATACGAGAGCAACCGTACAGGGCCTGGGAGCAAGGTCGAGTTAGAGTTCTTGAGGGTCTCTTCTCAGACTAGCCTCACCTGGTCCTGGTCTGCGTTGATCGTCGGAATCTCCTCAATGATTTAAAACTTTAAGGGACTCCCGGGGTCCTCATCACATTTATAGTTTAGTGAATATAGGCAACTCGGTGTTGAAGACATCTAGAGCTGAAGGCTTGCGTAAATGGTTGGCAGTATTCAGAAGTGGTTCAACGGAAACACCTCATGAAGCTTAACAGTAGTTTATTTACTAACTTAACCACTAATACAAAGGGTGCTTGATTTACTTTAGATTGGTGTCAGAAAGTCTATGGTTGCATTAGCGAGACTCTTGACGTCTGGCTAATCGTCTCGGATCCTCTCATGGAGTAACACCTAACTTAACACAATTGACAGCCAATCATTAACACGGCAACCTAACTGCCGGTATGCAAAGGGATCACAAGATTTCCAACTGGATACTCGGGTAACGATGATATGCAATAAACTCAATGGCACTGTCAATGGGACAGGCAATAACATGCACAATAATAATATCACACTATACTAAATGTGTGGTGTATGTAAAGCTCACATTCACAGACGAGTGTAATGCCGTGATAACACACAGATAAACATGCATACACCGTCGGGTGCCTTCACCTATACTTGTGCCAGGTATGAGAAGGTGAGAACTGTAGTCGATACCTCAGATCAACACAGACAGACACAATATAACAATGACAAGATCTTGTACTTACAGGTACTCTTATTAACTCACTCACTCGGGCACATTTATGCAAGAACTCATAGGTGACCTGACAGCTGGTTCTGCTCGTCACGACGTGAGACCATTGACGACAGGCTTTCCCACAAACCGTACTTGACACGGGGATACTCGCAGGAGGGCGCGCTGTATGTCAACAGACACACACACACACACTTGATGGCACTGGCGGTGAGTAAGGTGGTGACGTCACGTGGTACAGTGAGGGCGGCGGCTGCCTGGCTACACGCTCGGGACAGAGTGGCGGCTGATTATATGGTACAGTGCAGGTATACTGTGGTAAAAGTCACATACAGATTACTTAGGCGGCGGCACTGCCTTAGTACACTCTAGGTCACTCACAGACGGTCTCCACTTGTCGCCAGGGGTTACCTGATACCAGTCTGTTTCACTCTTGTGATTTGTCACCTAGGCTTCTGAACAATATAGTCACAGTCGCGATACCGGGCGAGTGTTGGTATATCGAAAAGACGCTGAGTTTAACTTGACGGTGAGGAATAGACGGTGTTCTTCTGTCTATTGACCAATAGACAGAACAGGACACGTCCTCTATGAAAGGGCTCCCTCACGTGAATGCTCTTGCCTGGGGCTCAGGGCTCCTCGTGGGACACAACACAAAGGATTACAATTTGACCAATAGCACTGCAGCAAATGAGCGGGAATTCACTCATATTGATCGTTCCCTGATCAGTAGCAGAGGTGACGTCATGAACACGTCACGACCACGTCACAGTTGTTATTCTCCATCGCGCCAGTTAAGGCTGACCCCAAAAGTCAGACTCTGCCCTGTTGCCTCGCTGGCGTCTCTCGCGTGCTGGCACCAGCCAATGTACTCTCTGACCCTATGGAAAGTAACTTCCCTGTATCTACTTCCTGCCTGGACATACAGCGGCCTCCGTATTAAAAACGTATTCCTGGCTAAGTGGGCATTCTGTAGATACCCAACATGCCAGTTTACTATCCAGGGTTAACAGAGATAGGGCTTGTGCACGAAGATCGGTGCACTGTGCACTGAAATGAGCCATTTGAATCAGCTGTTGGAGAACGCTGAGAGACCATTCTCTCACAACCATTAATAATAAACTTCAACATTAACCTCTAATAATAAAATTCAACATTAACATTTAATAATAAACTTCAACATTAACCTTTAATAATAAACTTTAGCATTAACATTTAATAATAAACTTCAATAATAACCCTTCATAATCATCCTTAACAATAATCTTCCATAATAATCCATAACAATAACCTTCCATAATAATCCTCCATAATTTTCCAAAAGAATAATCATCAAACTAATCCCTCACAATAACCCTAGCAGTAATCCACAACATTAACCCTATACAATAATAATAATACTCAACAAATACCTCCGTAATAATAATAAGCAAGAATAACATCTCTAATAACACACAACAATCACCCTCCATAATAATAACCCAATATATTCCTCCTTAATAAATCACCAAAATAACCCTCAATAATAATCAAGCACAATACTCATTCATAATAATCCATCACAATAACCCTACATAATAACCCTCAACCATAAGCTTCCATAATAACCCTGAACGATAACCCTCAATGTTTATTTCCCACAATAACTTCAATTATCTACCAAAATCACCTTCAATAATAATACAATTCTAATAATAATTCACAACAATAAACTTCCATAATAATCCAATAAAATAATATTCCATAGTAATCCATTATAATACGTTTCCAGACATAGGTTGAAAAACAAAACAAAAGGAAGAATTATAAAGTTTTTTGGGCTGGAGCTGACGACCGTCCGGCCACCGGCGGCAGACCCCACTCTGAGACCGTAACTCTTCCTAATTAGTCAAGACTCACCAAGTTATATATAGACTTTCACCTCAAGTGACCCCTAGAGATCATGTATACGCTTTAATTTCCAGTGACACCAAGAACATTCATCTGATGGAAGTGATAACCTTACAAGAGAGAAAACTGTCCTCAGGGTATTTACAGAGAAATCTTAATACATCAAGCATGTTATGGTAAGAATGAAAGCGATCACACGTGAGTCGACTGTTATGACCTCTGGGTCATAACAGGTCACCCGTGTGTGTTTACTTATATTACAATTAATCAACATTCGAAGGATTTGCATTTTAATAAGAGATCAGTCATAAACGTTATAGATATCTCGTGGACAGTTATTGCCATGCAGCCACGTGATCCCATAGACATGTATACTGGGGAGCTGCTTGTCTGACAACCAAGTGATCAAGTATATTATACTTACCTAGTTGTGATTGCGAGGGGGTTGAACATCTGCTCTTTGGTCTCGCATCTCAACTGTCAATTAGCTAATTCACATATTTCTGGGTGTATTGGGCTACATAATATCTACATTTGTAACTCTGTTTGGAGTTTGCCTCCACCACATCACTTCCAAATGCATTCCATTTGTAAGTTATCTACGCAAATAACTTATTTTAATAATCCACGAAAATAGCGCTCTACAATAATCCTCACTAATAATACTCAATATTAATCTACCAATATAACGTTTTGTAATAATCCAACATAATAACACTAAATAATAATCCAACACAATAACTTCAAATAATAATCCCACACAAGAAATGTCCATAATAATTATTCATAATAACCTTCAATAATTATCAACTACAATAAACGTACCTAATAATCCACAACAATAACTCTCCGAACTAGTCAACCAAAATAGCTCTCCAGATTTATTACAAAAATAACTCTCCAGATATAAAGCACAATAATAACCGTCCATAATAACCCTCAACAATAACCCTTTTTAATATCCAGCACTATAACCCTCAATAATAACCTACCAAAGAAATCCTTCGTAGTAAGCCTCCAAAAAACTCCATAATAATACAATAATAAATCCTCATAATAATCCACCACAATACCTCTCGATAGTAATCTTCAACAATTACCGTTCATAATAAGCCTCAAGATTAACGCTCTTTAATAATCCACCAAATTTTTCCTGATAATAATTCACCCTTAATATAATACATAATTATGCAATATAATAATCCTCTTAATATTCATCCAAAATACCTCACCATAATAACTATCCACAATAACTCACCATAATAATTTCTTACAATAATCTCCTTCATGATATTCTACAATAACCCTCCTAATTAATTCACCAAAATAACCATCAACAATAATCCACCACAATATCTCTCCATAATAATTCCCAACATTAACCCTTCCTAATAAGCCACTACAATAATCCTCAATTATATTAAACCACAATAACCCTCCTCAATAATATACAACAATAACTCTCCGTAATAATCCACCAGAATAACCTGTTATAATAACCAATAACAATAACTTTCCAGAATAATTCACCAAAATAAACCTCCATAACTGCCCTCATAACTCTACCACAATAACCCTAGGAATTAATCCACCACAATAACCCTTCAAAATAATCTTCTGAAATAATCTTCTAAATAATTACCACTAACACCGTTAATAATAATTCACCACTTTAACTTTCAAAATTATTTACTACAATAACCCTCCCCTATAATTTACCACAAAAACCCTCATTGTAGTAAAATCACAATGGCTTCATATATCAATGAAAATAATTTGGGGTAATGTAGTGACTTGTGGAGTTCAAGTCACTCTATTGTCTCCAACTGATATTCATTGATATATTGCGTCAGTGTTATTTCAATGTGATCTGAGCCTATTGTAAGAGTATGAACGCCATTACCGAAGGCCAGAGTGTGGTCGGGTTGGTTGTAAAACCCTGGTTGGGCTCCGGTTTGGGTCCTTCAGAACCTTCCATTAAATTCAGCAGAATTCTGGCTTAGTCGACTTATCTTTCGAAATAATATTTCTCAACATCAGTATGTGTTATCGCAAACCGTTTCTTTGTTGTTGAATAAGAAATAGTTCTTTTTCCATATGAAATATTATGAGAAAAAACTACAATATGGAAACATGTTGCAGCTCTTTTTGTCTACTTATTAATTGATTTCCTTTGTTTGGAATTTATTTTAATAGGTTAAAAAAAAGGAAGAACACCTAATAACGTAAGCTCGAGCTGATGACCGTCCGGCCACCGGCGGCAGACCCCACTCTCAGGCCGTGACTCTTCCTAATTAGTCAAGACTCACTAAATAGTATACAGACCTTCACCTCAAGTGACCCCGAGAGACCATGTATACGCTTTAATTTCCAGTGACACCAAGAGCATTCATCTGAAGGAAGTGATAACCTTACAGGAGTGAAAACTGCCCTCATGTTAATTGACAGAGAAATCTTAATAGAACGCTCCTGTTATGGTAAGAAAGAAAGTGATCACTCGTGACAAGACTGTTATGACCTCTGGGTCATCAGAGGTCACCCGTGTGTGTGCTTACTTATATTACCATTAATCAACATTCGAAGAATTTACTTTTTCAATAAGAGATCAGTCATAAACGTTGTAGATATCTCGTGGACAGTAATTGTCATACAGTCACGTGATCGCATTGTCATGTATACTGAGGAGCGGCATGTCTGACAAGCAAATTATCATGTATATTGTACTTACCTAGATGTGATTGCGTTTGAACATCTGCTCTTTGGTTTAGCATCTCAACTGTCAATCAGCTAAATCACATGTTTGTGGGGCTATTGGGCTCCATAATATCTACATTTGTAACTCTGTTCGGAGTCTGCCTCCACCACATCTCTTCCAAATGCATTACATTTGTAAATTATCCACGCATATAACTTATCTTAATAATCCATGAATATATCCCTCGACAATAATCCTCAAAAATAATACTCCATATTAATCTACTAATATAACGTTTTGTAATAATCCAACATAATAACTCTAAATAATCATCCAACGCAATACCTCTGAATAATAATCCTAATACCTAAACATACCTAATAATCCACAACAATAATTCTCCGCCAATTTTCAACCAAAATAGCCCTCCACAATAATCACAAAAATAACTCTCCAAATATTAGCAACAATAATAACCGTCCATAATAACCTCAACAATAACCCTTTTTAATAATCCGGCACTATAACCCTCAGTAATAACCCACCAAAGTAATCCTTCATAATAAGCCTCCAAAAAAACTCCACAATCATACTAGAGAATAATGCTCCATAATAATCCATCACCTTTCATAGGAATCCACCACAATTCCTCTCCAAAGTAATCTTCAACAATTACCGTCCATAATAAGCCTCAATAATAACCCTCTGAAATAATCCACCAAAATTTTTCCTCATAATAATTCACCCCAATAAACTCCACAATTACGCAATATAATAATCCTTTAATTATTCATCCACAATAACTCACTATAATAACCATCCACAATAACACACCATAATTATTTTTTACAATA
This sequence comes from Procambarus clarkii, assembly GCF_040958095.1. Taxonomy (NCBI): domain Eukaryota; kingdom Metazoa; phylum Arthropoda; class Malacostraca; order Decapoda; family Cambaridae; genus Procambarus; species Procambarus clarkii. The sequence continues at coordinate 56,074,331 of NC_091153.1, forward strand.
CCCTCCTTCATGATATTCCATAATAACCCTCCATATTAATTCACCAAAATAACCATCAACAATAATCCACAACAATAACTCTCCATAATAATTCCCCATATTAACCCTTCCTAATAAGCCACTACAATAATTCTCAATTATAGTAATCTACAATAACCGTCCTCAATAATCTACTCAATAACTCTTCATAATAATCCGCCACAATAACCTGTTATAATAACCAATAACAATAACTTTCCAGAATAATCCACCAAAATAAACCTCCATAATAATCTGCTTCAATAACTCTAGGAATTAACTCACCACAATAACCCTTCAAAATAATCTTCTGAAATAAACTTGTAAATAATTTCCACTACCACTATTAATAATAATTCAGATTTTTAACTTTCAAAATTATTTACTACAATAACCCTCCCTTAAAATTCACCACAATAACCTTCTTGAGGTTATCTTGAGATGATTTCGGGGCTTTAGTGTCCCCGCGGCCCGGTCCTCGACCAGGCCTCAACCCCCAGGAAGCAGCCCGTGACAGCTGACTAACTCCCAGGTACGTATTTACTGCTAAGAAACAGGGGCATTCAGGGTGAAAGAAACTTTGCCCATTTGTTTCTGCCTCGTGCGGGAATCGAACCCGCGCCACAGAATTACGAGTCCTGCGCGCTATCCACCAGGCTACGAGGCCCCCTACAAATAGTAAATTATAGTAAATTATAGTAAAATCCCACCTTCATTATAGTAAAATCACAATGGCGTCATATATCAATGGAAATAATTTTGGGGTAATGTAGTGACTTGTGAAGCTCAAGTCACTTGATAGTCTCAAAAAGATATTCATTGATATCACGTCATTGTGATTTCATTGTGATTACAGTCTATTGTAAGAGTATGAACGTCATTATCGAAGACCAGAATGTGGTCGGGTTGGCTGTAAAACCCGGGTTGGGCTCCGGTTTGAGGCCTCCAGGACCTTCCAATAAATTCAGATGAGTTCTGCTTTGGTCGACTTATCTTTCGTAATTATCTTTCTCAACATCAGTATGTGTTATTGCAACCCATTTCCTTGTTGTTAAATAGTAAATAATACTTTTTTCTACATCAAATATTATGAGAAAAAAAATTATAATATGGAACCATGTTGCAGCTCCTTGTGTCTACATATTAATTGATTTCCTGTGTTTGGAATTAATATTAATAGGTTGAAAAAAGAAATAGGATGAGGTCCCATTGGCATGGGCTAGAGCTGACGACCGTCCAGCCACCGGCGGCAGACCCCACTCTGAGGCCGTGACTCTTCCTAATTAGTCAAGACTCACCAAGTATTATATAGACCTTCACCTCAAGTGACCCCGAGACACCATGTATACGCTTTAATTTGCAGTGACACCAAAATCATTCATTGGAAGGAAGTGATAACCTTACTGGAGTTAAAACAAAAATCTTAATACAACACTCCTGTTATGGTAAGAATGAAAGCGATCACTCGAGACACGACGGATATGACCTCTGGGTCATCACAGGTTGCCCGTGTGAGCGTTTACTTATATTACCATTAATCAATATTCGAAGGATTTACTTTTTCATTAAGAGATCAATTATAAACGTTGTTAATATCTCGTGGACAGTAATTGTCATACAGCCACGTGATCACATAGTCATTTGTGCTGTGGAGCTTTGGTGTATATTGTTCTTACCTAGTTGTGATTCGGGTGGGTTGAGCATCTGCTCTTTGGTTCCGCGTCTTAACTGTCAATCAATTGATTCACATGTTTGTGGGCTTATTGGGTTCCATAATATCTACGTTAGTAACTCTGTTTGGAGTCTGCCTCCAACACAGCACTTCCAAATGCATTCCATTTGTAAATTATCCACGCAAATAACTTTTCTTAATAATCCACGAAAATAGCCCTCTACAATAACCCTAAAAAATAATACTCCATATTAATCTACCAAAATAACGTTTTGTAATAATCCAACACAATAACTCTAAATAATAATGCAACACAATAACTCTAAATAAAAATCCTACTCAAGAAATTACCAAATTAATTATTCATAATAACCATCAATAATTATCTACTACAATAACGTACCTAATAATCCGCAACTATAACCCTCTGCAATAATCAACCAAAATAGCTCTCCAGAATAATCACAAAAATAACTCTCCAGATATAAGCCACAAAAATACCCGTCAATAATAATCCTCAACTATAACCCTTTATAATAATCCAGCAGTATAACCCTCAATAAAAATCCAACAGAGTAATCCTTCATAGTAAGGCTCCAAAACCCCTCCACAATAATACAAGAGAATAATCCTCCAAAATAATCAATAGCAATAACCTTTCATAAGAATTCACCACACTACCTCTCATAGTAATCTTCAACAGTTACTGCTCATAATAAGCCTCAAGAATAACCCTCTATAATAATCCACCAAAATTTTTCATCATAATAATTCACCCCAATAAAATCCATAATTATGCAAAATAATAATTCACTTAATAATTATCCACAATAACTCACCATAGTAACCAACCGCAATAACTCACAATAATAATTTCTTCCAATAACCTCCTTCATGATATTTCTCAATAACCCTCCATATTAATTCACCAAAATAACCATCAACAATAATCCCCCACAATAACTCTCCATAATAATTCCCCACATTAACCCGTCCTAAGAAGTCTCTTCAATAATCCTCAATTATATTAAAGCATAATAACCCACTTCAATAATCAACAACAATATCTCTCCATAATAATCCACCTCAACAACCTGCTATAATAACCAATAACAATAACTTTCCAGAATAATTTACCAAAATAAACCTCCATAATAATCTACCACAATAACTCTAGGAATTAATCCAACACAATAACCCTTCAAATAATCTTCTGAAATAATTATCTAAATAATTACCACTAACACTATTAATAATAATTCTCCACTTTAACTTTAAAAATTATTTACTGCAATAACCCTCTCCTAAAATTCACCACAATAACCATCATTGTAGTTGAATTACAATGGCATCGTATATCAATGGAAATAATTTTGGGGTAATGTAGTGACTATTGTAAGAGTGTGAAAGTCAATACCGAAGGCAAGAGCGTGGTCGGGTTGGCTGTAAAACTCTGGTTGGGCTCTGGTTTGAGGCCTCCAGATCCTTCCATTAAATTCAGTAGAGTTCGGGCTTGGTTGTAATTATCTTTCGTAATTATCTTTCTCAACATCAGTATCTGTTATTGCAACGCGTGTCTTTGTTATTGAAAAAAAATAATCCTTTTTCAATATGAAATATTATGAGAAAAACATTATAATATGGAACCACGTTGCAGCTCCCTGTGTTTACTTATTAATTGATTTCCTGTGTTTGGAATTTATATTAATAGGTTGAAAAAAGAAAAGGAAAGAACACCTAATAACGTGGGCTCGACCTGACGACCGTCCGGCCACTGGCGGCAGACCTCACTCTGAGGCCGTTACTCTTCCTAATTAATCAAGACTCGCCAGGTATTATATAGACCTTCACCTCAAGTGACCCCGAGCGACCATGTATACGCTTTAATTTCCAGTGACACCAAGAACATTCATATAAAGGAAGTGATAACCTTACAGGAGTGAAAACTGCCCTCATGGTACTTAACAGATAAATCTTAATACAACACTTTCGTTTTGGTAAGAATGAAAGCGATCACTCGTGACACGACTCTTATAACCTCTGGGTCATCACAAGTCACCCATCCCACCAGCAAGCAACACACGGACAAAGGAGGATCTCTATGAGAAACGAGAGGGGCCTCATGATGGTTATGAGAGAGATCATATTTAAAACAGATAAAGATCGATGACGATCGTTTGTCCTCGGGGACTTCAACTTGAAAGCAATAGAATGAAAGGCGTACGAATCAAGTACGGAGAACATTTCGACAATCAGATTTGTAAGTCTCATTCTGGAGACATTCATGTATCAACACGTCAAGCAGGCCACGAGAATGAGGGTATGGGATGTTTCATCAGTACCGGATTTAATATTCATCATTCAAGAAGAAAAAAAACATATATGACATCTAATACCGCCCTTCCTTGGGAAATAGTGATCGTGTCCTTTTGTAAATTAAATATGCTCTACGATATATTTTATAATAGAATTGGGACATTGAAACAGTTATTAAACTCGATTTCAAGAGAGAACACTGTGGGGAACTTAGAAAATTCTTTATGAGTTTAAATGGACAGACCTTTTGCTAGGCAAGGAAGTAAGTGAAATGTATTCCAAATTTTGCGAAATATACGATGAACGAACACAACCTTCATACCAAAACAGAGATGCGGGACATGAAAACAGGATTGGTTCAACAGAAATTGTGATAGGGCCAGCGAGGACAAGGTAAGAAAATTGGTTCAATATCGGAACAGGTTCAATGCCTGCAAACATACCAGGAATACAAGCAAGGAAGAAACAATTACACAGCGGTGAGGAGGTAGAAAAGAACTTTGAGATAGGTATAGCGAACATATATAAAACAGATCCAGGCATTTCTTAAAACTAATTAAAAGCAAGCTGCATTTAAAGGATAAAATCCAGAGATTGAGAACGGGGAACAGGACAATTGATAATGGAAAAAAAATGTGTGAAATGCAAAATGAACAGTTCCAAAGTGTGTTTGCACAAAATGAGGATTTCAGAGAGCTGGACGGATTCAAGATTACCAATTCCAGAGCACACAATTGTGTTATCTGAAGACAAAGTGAAAAAATTACTTATAGATAACCTCTCCATAGTTATCTTCAAAAGCGACCGTTCATAATAAGCCTCAAGATTAACCCTCTATAATAATCCACCAAAATTTTTCTTCATAATAATTCACCGCTATAAAATCTATAATTAAGCAATATAATAATCATCCTAATAATCATCCACAATAACTTCATATAATAATTTCTTACAACAACCTCCTTCATGATATTCTGCAATAACCCTCCATATTAATTCAAAAAAATAACCATCAACAATAATCCACCAAAATAACTCTTTATTATAATTCCCCACATTAACACCTCCTAATAAGCCACTACAATCATCCTCAATTATATTAAACCACAATAACCATCTTCATTAACCTACCACAATAACTCTAGAAATTAATCCACCACAATAACCCTTCAAAATAATCTTCTGAAACAATCTTCTAATAATTACCACTAACACTATTAATAATAATTCACCACTTTAACTTTCAAAATTATTTACTACAATAACCTTCCCTTAAGATTCCTCACAATAATCTTCATCGCAATAAAATCACAATATCTTTATTTAAAAAAAAAATAATTTTTCTATATGAAATATTACGATTTTTTTTTTTAAATATGGAACCATGTTGCAGCTCCTTGTGTTTAATTATTAATTGATTTTCTGTGTTTGGAATGTATATTAATGGGTTGAAAAAAGAAAAAGGAAGAATGCCTCATCAGAAGGGTTCGTGCTGATGACCGTCAGGCCACCGGCGGCAGACCCCACTCTGAGGCCGTGACTCTTCCTAATTAGTCAAGACTCACCAAGTATTATATAGACCTTTACCTCAAGTGACCCCGAGAGACTATGAATACGCTTTAATTTCCAGTGACACCAAGAACATTCATATGAAGGAAGTGATAACGATACAGGAGTGAAAAGTGCCCTCATGGTACTTAACAGAGAAATCTTAATACAACACTCCTGTTATGGCACGTGTTACGGACCCGAATCCAGCGTCCGAGCCTGGAGCAGTGACGACCACGCCATCTGTGGGTCAGCTCCCGAAACCCCCTCCAAATGGACGACGACACCTGGTGAGGACGAGGTGTACTGGCCACGAGGGCCAGTTTCCAGTCCTGTTCAGCTCACAACACAGCCACTGCTGACCTCTGGTGAGGTGGTGCTCAGACAACAACGCCATCTATGGAGTGGATAGGTGGGCGTTTGGGTCTGAGCCTGTAAGTGAGGTGCTTTTGTGTGTCCCTGTTACTGATGACGTGTCTGATTACAGAGTCGACCTGGGACTGCTGTAATGGAAGTTGAGTCAGTCTACCCAAGACAGCCGTCTCGACACCAAGTGTTTTGCTGCAGCAGTTGTGAGTTGCCTCCCGGATGAACACTGTGGTGTTACCCTGCCTATGAAGTGGCAGTTGAAGGATTGTCATACCCGGGACTGACTGGTGGAGACGCTTAACCACTGGGGTATTGTGGAAAGGAGAGTGATCTGTGGTATCACACGAGGCTCCTGACTAGGGCGTTACCCTAGTATCGCTCGTGGAGTGGCCTGACCAGCGTTGCTGATCCGGAACCTGCCAGCTGTCTGCTGGACGTGTGGTTGACGGCCTCCACGGCGGTGCCCCCAGTGGAACTGTGTTTTGGCTGGCCTGTGGCCGGGGTAGACTCAGCTTCTCGAAGGATTCGTCGTGAGGCCACGAGAGCACCGAGAGCTTGGCACCGAGAGGATCCAGAGTCTTCAGAAGAAGACGACAGTGTAGATAATACCCCTGTGTAGTGTTTATACCCTCCCCCGAGTAATCTTCTAATATATATTTATTGGTGAAGGTGCTAATTATAATATTTAGTTTTTGCCTTTCTTTCCCTTCCCCTTTTAGTTTACTTGCGTTACGGATCACATCCTTTGAAAGCCACTACTGGCTTGGGGCCGGATACCCTTCCTCTAACAACATCAGAGTAAGAACCCAGTTGCGACCCGAGAGGGCTGTAACAGCAAGAATGAAAGCGATCACTCCTGATACGACTGTTAGGACCTCTGGGTCATCAGAGATTACCTGTGTGTGTGTTTACTTATATTACCATTAATCCACATTCGAAGGATTAACTCTTTTTATTAAGATTTCAGTCATAATCACTGTTCTTGATATTACGTGATATCTAGTTTCAAGTGATATCACTTAGGCAGTTTATTGTCAGGGAGCCACGTGATCACAAAGTCATGTATACTGTTAGGCTCTCTAAACTGACAGCCACGTGGTCATGTGGAGATGCTGCTCCAGCTTCAACACGGTCATATGTTTTTGTAATTAGCTTGTGTGGCAACGAAGTGGTCAGTTATACTGAGAAGCTGCTTGTCTGACGACCATGTGATCATGTATGCAGTGGAGCTGGTTGTCTGACAACCAAGTGGTCATGTATATTGAACTTACCTAGTTTTGATTGCTAGGGGTTAGCTTCTGCTCTTTGGACCCGCATCTCAACTGTCAATCAGCTGATTCACATGTTTGTGGGCCTATTGGGCTCCATCATATCTACATTTGGAACTCTGTTTGGAATCTGCCTCCACCACGTCACTTCCAAATGCATTCCATTTGTAAATAATCCACTCAAATAACTTATCTTAATAATCCACGAAAATAGCCATCCAAAATAATCCACAAAAATAATACTCCTTATTAATCTACCAAAAGAGCGCTTTGTAATAATCCAACACAATAACTCTAAATAATAATCTAATACAATAACTCTAAACAATATTCTAATACAATAACTCTAAATAATAATTCAACACAATAACTATAAATAATAATCCAACACAATAAATGTTCATAATAATTATTCATAACAACTATCAATAATTATCAACTACAATAAACGTACCTAATAATCCACAACAATAATCTTCCGCCAATAGTCAACCAAAATAGCCATTCACAATAATTACAAAAATAACTCTCCAAATATTAGCCACAATAATAACCGTTCATATTAATTCTCAAAAGTACCCCTTTTTTATATTCCAGCACTATAACCCTCAATAATACCCCCCTACCCCAAAGTAATCCTTTATAACAAGCCTCCAAAGAAACCTCCACAATAATACAAGAGAATAATCCTCCATAATAATCCATCACAATAACCTTTCATAAGAATTCACTACAATACCTCTCCAAAGTAACCTTCAACAGTTACCGTTCATAATAAGCCTCAAGAATAACCCTCTATAATAATCTACCAAAATTTGTTCTCATAATAATTCACCCCAATAAAATCTATAATTATGATATATATTAATCCTCTTAATAATCATCCACAATAACTCACCATTATAACCGTTCACAAAAACTCCCCATAATAATTTCTTACAATAACCTCCTTCATGATATTCCCGAATAACTCTCCATATTAATTCACCAAAATAACCATCAACAATATTCCATCAAAATAACAAACAACAATAATCCACCACAATAATTTTTCTTAATAATTCCCCAAATTGACCGTTCCTAATTAGCCACTATAATAGTCCACAATTATATTAAGCCACAATAACCCTCCTCATTAATCAACAACAATAACTCACCACAACAACCTGTTATAATAACCAATAACAATAACTTTCCATAATAATCCACCAAAATAAATCTCCAAAATAATCTACCAAAATAACTCTAGGAATTAATCCACCACAATAACCCTTCAAAATAATCTTCTGAAATAATCTTTTTAGTAATTACCACTAACACTAATAATAATAATTCACCACTAACACTATTAATAATAATTCACCACTTTAACTTTCAAAATTATTTACTACAATAACCCTCCCTTAAAGTTCACCACAATAACCTTCATTGTAGTAAAATCACAATTGTGTAATATATCAATGGAAATAATTTGGTAAATGTAGTGACTTGTGGAGTTGAAGTCACTCCATTGTCATAAAAGGATATTCATTGATATATCTCATCATTGTGATTTCATTTTGATCTGAGACTATTGTAAGAGTGTGAACGTCATTACGGAAGACCAGAGTGTGGTCGGGTTGGCTGTAAAATCCTGGTTGGGCTCCAGTTTGGGGATTCCAGAACATTCCATTAAATTCAGAAGAGTTCTGGCTTGGTCGACTTATCATTCGTAATAATCTTTCTCAACATCAGTATGTGTTATTACAACCTTTTTCTTTGGTATTGAAAAGGAAAAAATACTTTTTCAATATAAAATATTACGAGATTTTTTTTTAATATGAAACCATGTTGCAGTTCCTCGTTTTTACTTATTAATTGATTTCCTGTGTTTCGAATTTTTATTAATAGGTTCAAAAATGAAAAAGGAAGAATATCTCACCATAGGGCTCGTGTTGATGACCGTCCGGCCACCAGCGGCAGACCCCACTCTGAGGCCGTGACTCTTCCTAATTAGTCAAGACTCACCAAGTGTTATATAGACCTTCACCTCAAGTGACCCCGAGAGATCATGTATACGCTTTAATTTCAAGTGACACCAAGAACATTCATATGAAGGAAGTGATAACTTTACAGCAATGAAAACTGCACTCATGGTACTTAACAGATAAATCTTAATACAACACTTCTGTTTTGGTAAGAATGAAAGCGATCACTCATGACACGACTGTTATGACCTCTGGGTCATCACAGGTCACCCATCCCACCAGCAAGCAACACACGGACAAAGGAGGAACTCTATGAGAAACGAGAGGGGCCTTATGATGGTTATGAGAGAGATTATATTAAAAAGAGATAAAGATCGATGACGAGCGTTTGTCCTCGGGGACTTCAACTTGAAAGCAATAGAATGGGAGGCGTACGAAGCAAGTACGGAGAACATTTCGACAATCAGATTTGTAAGTCTCATTCTGGAGACATTCATATATCAACACGTCAAGCAGGCCACGAGAATGAAAGAAGGGGTTTTTCCGTCAATACCGGATTTAATATTCATCATTAAAGAAGAAGAAAACATATTTGATATCTAGTACCACACTCCCTTGGGAAATAGTGATCGTTTCCATTTGTAAATTAAATATGCTTTGCGATATATTCTATATTAAAATTGGGACATTGAAACAGTTATTAAACTCGATTTCATGAGAGAACACTGTGGGGAACTTAGAAAATTCTTTAATGAGTTTAAATGGACAGACTTTTTGCTAGGCAAGGAAGTAAGTGAAATGTATTCCAAATTTTGCGAAATATACGATGAAGGAACGCACTCATTCATACCAAAACAGAGATACAGGAACAGATAAAAGGATTAGTTCAACATAATTTGTGATAGGGCCCGAGAGCACAAGGTAAGAAAATTGGGTCAATATCGGAACAGGTTTCTATACCTGCAAACATACCAGCAATACAAGCAAGGAAGAAACAATTACACAGCGGTGAGGAGGTAGATAAAACTTTGGGAAAGATATAGCGGACAATTATAAAACATCCAGGCATTTTTTTAAATTAATTAAAAGCAAGCTGCATGTAAAGGATAAAACCCAGAGATTGAGAACGGGGAACAGGACAATTGAAAATGGAAACAGAAATGTGTGAAATGCTAAATGAACAGTTCCAAAGTGTTTTTTGTACAAAATGAGGATTTCAGAAAGCTGGATGGATTCCAGATTACCAATTCCAGAGCACACAATTGTGGTATCTCAAGACAAAATAAAAAATTACTCATAGATAACCTCTCCATAGTTATCTTCAACAGTGACCGTTCATAATAAGCCTCAAGATTAATCCTCTATAATAATCCACCAAAATTTTTCCTCATAATAATTCACCCCAATAAAATCCATAATTATGCAAAGTAATAATCATCCTAATAATCATCCACAATAACTCACCATAACAATTTCTTACAATAACCTCCTTCATGATATTCTGCAATAACTCTCCATATTAATTCATCAAAATAACCATCAACAATAAGCCACCACAATAACTCTCCATTATAATTCCTCACATTAACCCCTCCTAATAAGCTACTACAATAATCCTCAATTATGTTAAACCACAATAACCCTCCTCAGTAACCTACCACAATAACTCTAGGAATTAATCCACCAAAATAACCCTTCAAAATAATCTTCTGAATTAATCTTCTAAATAATTACTACTAACACTATTAATAATAATTCACCACTTTAACTTTCAAACTTATTTACTACAATAACCTTCCCCTAAAATTCCTCACATTAATCCTCATCGCAATAAAATCACGATATCTTTATAAATAAAAAAATACTTTTTCAATATGAAATATTACGAGAATTTTTTTTTATATGGAACAATGTTGCAGCTTCTTGTGTTTAATTATTAATTGATTACCTGTGTTTGGAATGTATATTAATAGGTTGAAAAAAGAAAAAGGAACAATGTCTCATGAGAAGGGCTAGTGCTGATGACCGTCACGCCACCGGCGGCAGACTCCACTCTGTGGCCGTGACCCTTCCTAATAAGTCAAGACTCACCAAGTATTATATAGACCTTCACCTCAAGTGACCCCGAGAGACTATGAATACGCTATAATTTCCAGTGACACCAAGAACATTCATCTGAATGAAGTGATAACCATACAGGAGTGAAAAGTGCCTTCATAGTACTTAACAAAGAAATCTTAATACAACACTCCTATTATGGTAAGAATGAAAGAGATCACTCCTGATACGAATGTTAGGACCTCTGGGTCATCAGAGATTACCCGTGTGTGTGTTTACTAATATTACCATTAATCCACATTCGAAGTATTTACTCTGTTTGTTAAGATTTCAGTCATAATCACTGTTCTTGATATTACGTGATATCTAGTTTTACGTGATATCACTTAGACAGTTTATTGTCAGGGAGCCACGTGATCACACAGTCATGTATACTGTAGAGCTCTCTGGACTGACAGCCACGTGGTCATGTGGAGATGCTGCTCCAGCTTCAACACGGTCATATGTTTTTGTAATTAGCTTGTATGATAACCAAGTGGTCATGTATACTGTGAAGCAGCTTGTCTGACGACTAAGTGATCATGTATACTGTGGAGCTGGTTGTCTGACAACCAAGTGGTCATGTATATTGAACTTACTTAGTTTTGATTGCTAGGGGTTTAGCTTCTGCTCTTTGGACCCGCATGTCAACTGTCAATCAGCAGGTTTACATGTTTGTGGGACTATTGGGATCTATCATATCTACATTTGGAACTCTGTTTGGAATATGCCTCCACCACGTCACGTCCAAATGCATTCCATTTGTAAATAATCCACGCAAATAACTTATGTTAATAATCAACGAAAATAGCCCTCCAAAATAATCCACAAAAATAATACTCCATATTAATCTACCAAAATAGCGTTTTGTAATAATCCAACACAATAACTCCAAATAATAATCCAATATAATAATTTTAAATAATAGTCTAATAAAATAACTGTAAATAATAGTCTAATTCAATAACTCTAAATAATAATTCAACACAATAACTATAAATAATAATCCAACACAATATATGTTCATAATAATTATTCGTAATAACCATCAATAATTATCTACTACAATAAACGTACCTAATAATCCACAACAATAATCTTCCGCCAATAGTCAACCAAAATAGCCCTTCACAATAATCACAAAAACAACTCTCCAAATATTAGCCACAATAATAACCGTTCATAATAATTCTCAACAATAACCCTTTATAATAATCCAGCACTATAACCCTCAATAATACCCCCCCCCCCAAAGTAATCCTTTATAACAAGCCTCCAAAGAAACCTCCACAATAATACAAAAGAATAATCCTCCGTAATAATCCATCACAATAACCTTTCATAAAAATCCGCTACAATACCTCTCCAAAGTAACCTTCAACAGTTACCGTTCACAATAAGTCTCAAGAATAACCCTCTATAATAACCCCCAAACATTTTTTCTCATAATAATTCACCCCAATAAAATCCATAATTATGATATATAATAATCCTCTTAATAATCATCCACATTAACTCACTATAATAACCATTCACAAAAACTCTCAATAATAATTTATTACAATAACCTCCTTCATGATATTCCACAATAACTCTCCTTATTAATTCACCAAAATAACCATCAACAATAATCCAGCAAAATAACCACCAACAATAATCCACCACAATAATTTTTCTTAATAATTCCCCACATTAACCGTTCCTAATTAGCCACTATAATAATCCACAATTATATTACATAACAATTACCCTCCTCATTAATCTACAACAATAACTCTCTGTAATAATTCAACATAACAACCTGTTATAATAACCAATAACAATAACTTTCCATAATAATCCACCAAAATAAATCTCCAAAATAAATCTCCTAAATAATGTACCAAAATAACTCTAGGAATTAATCCACCACAATACCCCTTCAAAATAATCTTCTGAAATAATCTTTTTAATAATTACCACTAACACTATTAATAATAATTCACCACTAACACTACTAATAATAATTAACCACTTTAACTTTCAAAATTATTTACTACAATAACCCTCCCTTAAAATTCACCACAATAACCTTCATTGCAGTAAAATCACAATTGCATCATATATCAATGGAAATAATTTGGGTGATGTAGTGACTTGTGGAGTTGAAGTCACTCCATTGTCTTAAAACGATATTCATTGATATATCACGTCATTGTTATTTCATTGTGATCTGAGTCTATTGTAAGAGTGTGAACGTCATTACCGAAGGCCTGAGTGTGGTCGGGTTGGCTGTAAAACCCTGGATGGTCTCCGGTTTGGGGATTCCAGAACCTTCCATTAAATTCAGCAGAGTTCTGGCTTGGTCGACTTATCTTTCGTAATAATCTTTCTCAACATCAGTATGTGTTATTGCAACCCGTTTCTTAGTTATTGAAAAGAAAAAATACTTTTTTCAATATAAAATATTACGAGAATTTTTTTTAATATGGAACCATGTTGCAGCTTCTTGTGTTTACTTTTTAATTGATTTTCTGTGTTTGGAATTTTTATTAATGGGTTTAAAAAAGAAAAAAGAAGAGAATCTAATGAGTAGGGCTCGTGCTGATGACTGTCCGGTCACCGGCAGCAGACCCCACTCTGAGGCCGTGACTCTTCCTAATTAGTCATGACTCACCAAGTATTATATAAACCTTCACCTCAAGTGACCCCGAGAGACCATGCATAAGCTTTAATTTCCAGTGACACCAAGAACATTCATATGAAGGAAGTGATAACCTTACAGGAGTGAAAACTGCACTCATGGTACTTAACAGAGAAATCTTAATACAACACTCCTGTTTGGTATGAATGAAAGCGATCACTCGTGACATGACTGTTACACCCTCTGGGTCATCACAGGTCACCCATCCCACCAAGAAGCAACACACGGACAAAGGAGGAACTCTATGAGAAACGAGAGGGGCCTCATGATGTTTATGAGAGAGATTATATTAACAAGAGATAAAGATCGATGACGATCGTTGGTCCTCGGGGACCAACTTGAAAGCAATAGAATGGGAGGCGTACGAAGCAAGTACGTAGAACATTTCGACAATCAGATTTGTAAGTCTCATTCTGGAGACATTCATGTATCAACACGTCAAGCAGGCCACGAGAATGAGAGAAGGGGATGTTCCGTCAATACTGGATTCAATTCTCATCATTAAAGAAGAAGAAAACATATTTGATATCTAGTACCACACTCCCTTGGGAAATAGTGATCGTGTCCATTTGTAAATTAAATATGCTTTGCGATATATTCTATATTAAAATTGGGACATTGAAACAGTTATTAAACTCGATTTCATGAGAGAACACTGTGGGGAACTTAGAAAATTCTTTAATGAGTTTAAATGGACAGACTTTTTGCTAGGCAAGGAAGTAAGTGAAATGTATTCCAAATTTTGCGAAATATACGATGAAGGAACGCACTCATTCATACCAAAACAGAGATACAGGAACAGATAAAAGGATTAGTTCAACATAATTTGTGATAGGGCCCGAGAGCACAAGGTAAGAAAATTGGGTCAATATCGGAACAGGTTTCTATACCTGCAAACATACCAGCAATACAAGCAAGGAAGAAACAATTACACAGCGGTGAGGAGGTAGATAAAACTTTGGGAAAGATATAGCGGACAATTATAAAACATCCAGGCATTTTTTTAAATTAATTAAAAGCAAGCTGCATGTAAAGGATAAAACCCAGAGTGAGAACGGGGAACAGGACAATTGAAAATGGAAACAGAAATGTGTGAAATGCTAAATGAACAGTTTCAAAGTGTTTTTGTACAAAATGAGGATTTCAGAGAGCTGGATGGATTCCAGATTACCAATTCCAGAGCACACAATTGTGGTATCTCAAGACAAAGTGAAAAAATTACTCATAGATAACCTCTCCATAGTTATCTTCAACAGTGACCGTTCATAATAAGCCTCAAGATTAATCGTCTATAATAATCCACCAAAATTTTTTCCTCTTAATAATTCACCCCAATAAAATCCATTATTATGCAAAGTAATAATCATCCTAATAATCATCCACAATAACTCACAATAATAATTTCTTGCAATAACCTTCTTCATGATATTCTGCAATAACCCTCCATATTAATTCATCAAAATAACCATCAACAATAATCCACCACAATGACTCTTTATTATAATTCCCCACATTAACCCCTCCTAATAAGCCACTACAATAATCCTCAATTATATTAAACCACAATAACCTCCTCAATAACCTACCAATAACCCTAGGAATTAATCCACCCCTATAACCCTTCAAAATAATCTTCTGAAATAATCATCTAAATAATTACCACTAACACTATAAATAATAATTCACCATTTTAACTTTCAAACTTATTTACTAGAATAACCTTCCCTTAAAATTCCTCACAAATATCCTCATCGCCAAAAAATCACAATATCTTTATATATAAAAAAATACTTTTTCTGTATGAAATATTACGAGAATTTATTTTTTTAATATGGAACCATGTTGCAGCTCCTTGTGTTTACTTATTAATTGATTTCCTGTATTTGGAATTAATATTTATAGGTTGAAAAAAGAAAAAGGAAGAGTATCTCATGACTAGAACTCGTGCTGATGACCGTCAGGCCACCGGCGGTAGACCCCACTCTGAGGCCGTGACTCTTCCTAATTAGTCAAGACTCACCAAGTATTATATAGACCTTCACCTCAAGTGACCCTGAGAGACCATGTATACGCTTTAATTTTCATTAACACCAAGAAGATTCATATGAAGGAAGTGATAACCTCACAGAAGTGAAAACTGTCCTCATGGTACTTAACAGAGAAATTTTAATACAACACTCCTGTTATGGTAGCCTCGTAGCCTGGTGGATAGCGCGCAGGACTCGTAATTCTGTGGCGCGGGTTCGATTCCCGCACGAGGCAGAAACAAATGGGCAAAGTTTCTTTCACCCTGAATGCCCCTGTTTCTTAGCAGTAAATACGTACCTGGGAGTTAGTCAGCTGTCACGGGCTGCTTCCTGGGGGTGGAGGCCTGGTCGAGGACCGGGCCGCGGGGACACTAAAGCCCCGAAATCATCTCAAGATATGGTAAGAATGATAGCAATCACTCCTGACACGACTGTTATGACCTCTGGGTCATCTCACGTCACCCATCCCACCAGCAAGCAACACACGGACAAAGGAGGAACTCTATGACAAACTAGAGGGGCCTCATGATGGTCATGAGAGAGATTATAGTTAAAACAGATAAAGATAAATGATAATTGTTGGTCCTTGGGAACTTCAACTTCAAACCAATAGACTGGTAAGCGTACGAAGCAAGAACGGAGAGTATTTCGACAATCATATCTGTAAGCCTCATTCTGGAGACATTCATGTATCAACACGTCAAGCAGGCCACAAGAATGAGGGAAGGGGATGTTCCATACATCCGTAGGTATCTCAAGACAAAGTGAAAAAATTACTCAAAGGGCTAGGAAGAAATAAAGCAGTTGGCTTGCTGCGAGAATGTGCAACTGAGCTGAGCATTCCACTCCAATTAATATTTCAGAAATTCTTGTGCACAGGAATCTTAGCAGATATATGGAAAAAGGCAAACATAGTACCAATCTATGAAAATGATAGTCGAGAGGATCCTATAAATTATTGACCCGTATCATTAACAAGGGAGGTAGTCAAAACACTAGAAAAAATAGTTAAAGCTATATGGATTGAACACCTCGAGAGTAATGACCTAATAACGAACAGAAAAAATGGTTTTCGAACCGGATGATCCTGTGTAACAAATCTACTAAATTTTTAAGATGGAGCCGCAGAGATAATATAGGAAAGTGGTGCCTGGGTTGAAAAAAAATGGCTTTTGACAGAGTCCCACATAAGAGGCGGTTCTGGAACCTGGAACATGCCGGCGGAGTAACAGGGAGACTTCTGTCATGGATGAAAAATGTTCTAACAGACAGATTGATGAGGGCATTAATTAGAGACAATGTATCTGACTGGAGGAGAGTTACTAATGGAGAACCACAGGGTTTAGTTCTTGAACAAGCATCATCTTACCTCCATAATTATCCAGGAGAGTAAACCTACAACTTAATCCACCAAAATAAGCCCCATAATTATCCTCAACATTATCCTTAAATAATAAACTTCAACATTAACCTTTTATAATAAACTTCATCAATAACCCTTTATAATCATTCACAACAATAACGTTAAACAATAATCCATAACAATAATCCTTCATAATTTTCCAACAGGATAATTATCAAAATAATCCTTCACAATAACCCTTAACAGTAATCCACAACAATAACCCTTAATGGTAATCCACAACAATAACCCTATATATTAAAATTAATGCTCAACAATTACCTCTATACTAATAATCAATAATAACTCTCTCTAATAACACACAACAATCACCTTCCATAATAATAACCCACCATAATCCTCCCTAATAAACCACCAAAATAACCCTCAATAATAATCAAGCACAATACTCCTTCATAATAATTCATCACAATAACCCTACATAATAACCCTCAAGAATAAAACTCCATAATAACCCTAAACAATGACCCTCCATGTTTATTTCCCACAATAGCTTCAATAATTTACCAAAACCACCTTCAATAATAATACAATTGTAATAATAAATCACTACAATAAACTTCCATAATAATCCAACAGAATAATCCTCCATAGTAGTTCATTTCCAGACATAGGATGAAAAGAAACAAAAAAGAAGAATTGTAGACCAGTTTGGGCTCGAGCTGTCGACCGTCCGGCCACCGGCGGCAGACCCCACTCTGAGGCCGTGACTCTTCCTAATTAGTCAAGACTCAATTAAGTATTATATAGACCTTCACCTCAAGTGTCCCCGAGAGACCATGTATACGCTTTAATTTCCAGTGACACCAAGAACATTCATCTGAAGGAAGTGATAACCTTACAGGAGTGAAAACTGCCCTCAATAATTAACAGAGAAATCTTAATACAACACTCCTTTTATGGTAGGAATGAAAGTGATCACTCGTGACACAACTGTTATGACCTCTGGGTCATCAGAGGTCACCCGTGTGTGTGTTTACTTATATTACCATTAATCAACATTCGAAGGATTTATATTTTATGAAGAAATCATTCATAAAATTTGTAGATATCTCGTGGACAGTAATTGTCATACAGCCACGTGATCACATAGTCATGTATACAGTGGAGCTGCTTGTCTGACAACCAAGTGATCTTGTATATTGTACTTACCTAGTTGTGATTGTGGGGGGGGAGGGTGAGCATCTGCTCTTTAGTCCCATATCTCAACTGTCAATCATCTGATGATTCAAATGATTCTGGGCCTATTGGGCTCCATAATATCTACATGTGTAACTCTATGGAGTCAGCCTTCATAACATAACTTCCAAATGCATTCCATTTGTAAATAATCCACGCAAATAATTTATCTTAATAATCCACGAAAATAGCCCTCCACAATAATCCACAAAAATAATACTCCATATTAATTCACCAAAATAATGTTTTTTAATAATCCAACACAAAAAAGTTTTGGAATAATCCAACACAAAAAAGTTTTAGAATAATCCAACACAATAACGTTTTGTAATAATCACACACAATAACGTTTTGTAATAATCCAACACAGTAATGTTTTGTAATAATCCAACACAATAATGTTTTGTAATAATCCAAAACAATAACTCTAAATAATAATCCAACAATATAACTCTAAATAATAATCCATCACGATAACTCTAAATAATAATCCAATAAAATAACTTAAATAGTAATCCAACACAATAACTCTAAACAATAATCCAACACAATAACTCTAAATAATAGTCCTACACAATAAATGTCCTTAATAATTATTCATAATAACCATCAATAATTATCTACTACAATAAACGTACCCAATAATCCACAACAATAACCCTCCGCAATAGTCAACCAAAATAGCTCTCAACAATAATCACAAAAAAAATCTCCAGATATAAGCCTCACTATTAATCGTCAATAATAATTCTCAACAATTACCCTTTTTAATAATCCAGCACTATAACCCTCAATAATAACCTACCAAAGTAATCCTTCATAATAAGCCTAAAAAAACCTACAGGTGAATAATCCTCCATGATAATCCATCACAATAATCTTTCATAGGAATCCACCACAATACCTCTCCAGAGTAATCTTCAACAGTAACCTTTCATAATAAGCCTCAAGAATAACCCTCTTTTATAATCCAACAACATTTTTCCTCATAATTATTCATCCCAATAAAATCCATAATTATGTAATATAATAAACCTCTTAATAATCATCCACAATAACTCACCATAATAACCATCTGCAATAACTCACAATAATAATTTTTTACAATAACCTCCTTCATGATATGTCACAATAACACTCCATATTAATTCACCAAAATACCTATGAACAATAATTCCCCACAATAACTCTCCATAATAAGTTCCCACATTAACCCTTCCTAATAAGCTGCTACAAAAACCCTCAATTATATTAAACCACAATAACCCTCCTCAATAATCTACAACAATAACTCTCGAAATTATTCCATCAATAACCCATCAAAATATTCTTCTGAAATAACCTCCAAAAAATTACCACTAACACTATTAATAATAATTCACCACTTTAACTTTCAAAATTATTTACTACAATAACCCTCCCTAAAAATTCACTACAATAACCCTGTTTGTAGTAAAATCGCAATGGAATCATATATCAATGGAAATCATTTTGGGGGAATGTAGTGACTTGTGGAGTTCAAGTCACTCCATTGTCTCAAAATGATATTCATTGATATATCTCGTTATTGTGATTTTATTGTGATCTGAGTCTATTGTAAGAGTTTGAACGTCATTACCGAAGGTCAGAGTGTGGTCGGGTTGGCTGTAAAACCCTGGTTGGGTTCCGGTTTGGGGCCTCCAGAACCTTTATTTAAATTCAGTAGAGTTCTGGCTTGGTCGACTTATCTTTCGTAATTATCTTTCTCAACATCAGTATGTGTTATTGCAACCCGTTTCTTTGTTATTGAATGAGAAATAGTACTTTTTCCGTACGAAATATTGTGAGAAAAACCTTATTATTTGGAACCCTGTTGCAGTTCCTTGTGACTACTTATTAATTAATTTCCTTTTTTTGGAATATATATTTATTGCATGAAAAAAGAAAAAGGAAGAGGTCTACATGACATGGGCTCGAGCTGACGACCATCCGGCCACCGGCGGCAAACCCCAGTCTGAGGCCGTGACGCTTCCTAATTAGGCAAGACTCACCTAATATTATATAGACCTTCACCTCAAGTGTCCCTGAGACACCATGTATACGCTTTAATTTCCAGTGACATCAAGAACGTTTATCTGACGGAAGTGATAACCTTACAGGAGTGAAAACTGTCCTCATGGTAATTAACAGAGAAATCTTAATACAACACTCCTTTTATGGTAGGAATGAAAGTGATCACTCGTGACACTACTGTTATTACCTCTGGGTCATCAGAGGTCACCCGTGTGTGTGTTTACTTATATTACCATTAATCAACATTCGAAGGATTTACTTTTTTATTAAAAAATCAGTCATAAACGTAGTAGATATCTCGTGGACAGTAATTGTCATACAGCCACGTGATCACAGAGTCATGTATACAGAGGAGCTGCTTGTCTGACAACCAAGCGATCTTGTATATTGTACTTACGTAGTTGTGATTGCGGGAGGGACTAAGCATCTGCTCTTAAGTCCCACATCTCAACTGTAAATCAACTGATTCACA
Source organism: Procambarus clarkii (assembly GCF_040958095.1). Lineage (NCBI taxonomy): Eukaryota > Metazoa > Arthropoda > Malacostraca > Decapoda > Cambaridae > Procambarus > Procambarus clarkii. Next base: position 56,095,422 of record NC_091153.1, read on the forward strand.
TGATTCTGGGCTTATTGGGCTCCATAATATCTTCAATTGTAACTGTATGGAGTGAGCCTCCAAAACATATCTTCCAAATGCATTCCATTTGTAAATAATCCACGCAAATAATTTATCTTAATGATCCACAAAAATAGCCCTCCACAATAATCCACAAAAATAATACTCCTTATTAATTCACCAAAATAACGTTTAGTAATAATCCAACACAATAACGTTTTGCAATAATCCAACACAATAACGTTTTGTAATAATCCAACACAATACCACTTTGCAATAATCCAACACAATACCTCTAAATAAAAATCCAACAATATAACTCTAAATAATAATCCATCACAATAACTCTAAATAATACACCAATAAAATAACTCTAAATATTAATCCAACACAATAACTCTAAATAATAATCCAACACAATAACTCTAAATAATAATAATACACAATAAATGTCCATATAATTATTCATAATAATTATCAATATTATCTACTACAATAAAAGTACCTAATATTCCACAACAATAACCCTCCGCAATAGTCAACCAAAATAGCCCTCAACATTAATCACAAAAATAACTCCAGATATAAACCACAATAATAACCGTCAATAATTATTCTCAACAATAACACTTTTTAATAATCCAGAACTATAACCCTCAATAATAACCTACCAATGTAATCCTTCATAATAAGCCTAAAATAACTAACAAGAGAATACTCCTCCATGATAATCCATCACGATAACCTTTCATAGGAATCCACCACAATACCTCTCCATAGTAATCTTCAACAGTAACCTTTCATAATAAGCCTCAAGAATAACCCTCTTTAATAATCCAACAACATTTTTCCTCATAATTATTAATCCCAATAAAATCAATAATTATGCAATATAACAATCCTCTTAATAATCATCCACAATAACTCACCATAATAACCATCTGCATTAACTAACAATAATAATTTCTTACAATAACCTCCTTGATGATATTTCACAATAACCCTCCATATGAATTCACCAAAATACCCATGAACAAAAATCCACCACAATGACTCTCCAAAATAAGTCCCCACATTAAACCTTCCTAATAAGCCACTACAATAATCCTCAATTATATTAAACCACAATAACCCTCCACAATAATCTACAACAATAACTCTCGAAATTAATCCAACACAATAACGCTTCAAAATAATCTTCTGAAATAACCTTCTAAAAAATTACCACTAACACTATTAATAATAATTCACCACTTTAACTTTCAAAATTATTTACTGCAATAACCCTTCCTAAAAATTCATCACAATAACCCTCATTGTAGTAAAATTACAATGGCATCATATATCAATGGAAATAATTTTAGGGTAATGTAGTGACGTGTGGAGTTCAAGTTACTCAATTGTCTCAAAATGATATTCATTGATATATCTCGTCATTGTGGTTTCATTGTGATCTGTGTCTATTGTAAGAGTGTGAACGTCATTACAGAAGGTCAGAGTGTGGTCGGTTTGACTGTAAAACCCTGGTTGGGTTCCGGTTTGGGGCCTCCAGAACCTCTCTTTAAATTCAGTAGAGTTCTGGCTTGGTCAACTTATCTTTCGTAATTATCTTTCTCAACATCAGTATGTGTTATTGCAACCCGTTTCTTAGTTATTGAATAAGAAATAATACATTTTCCAAACGAAATATTATGAGAAAATCCTTATTTTATGGAACCCGGTTGCAGCTCCTTGTGTCTACTTATTAATTGATGTCCTTTGTTTGGCATTAATATTAATTGGATGAAAAAAAGGAAGAGGTCTACTCAACATGGGCACGAGCTGACGACCGTCCGACTACCAGCGGCAGACCCCACTCTGAGTCCGTGACTCTTCCTAATTAGACAAGACTCACTAAATATTATATAGACCTTCACCTCAAGTGACCCCGAGACACCATGTATATGGTTTAATTTCTGGTGAAACCAAGAACATTCATCTGAATTTAGTGATAATCTTAAAGGAGTGAAAACTGCCCTCATGGTAATTAACAGAGAAATCTTAATACAACACTCCTGTTATTGTAGGAATGAAAGTGATCACTCGTGACACGACTGTTATGACCTCTGGGTCATCAGAGGTCACCCATGTGAGTGTTTACTTATATTACTATTAAACAACATTTGAAGGATGTACTTTTTTATTAAGAAATCAGTCATAAACGTTGTAGAGATCTCGTGGACAGTAATTGTCATACAGCCACGTGATCACATGTATACAGTGGAGCTGCTTGTCTGACAACCAAGCGGTCTTGTATATTGTACTTACCTAGTTGTGATTGTTGGGGGGGGGGGGGAAGGTTGAGCATCTGCTCTTTAGTCCCACATCTCAACTGTCAATCAACTGATTCACATTATTGGGCTCCATAATATCTACATTTGTAACTGTATGGAGTCAGCCTCCATAACATAACTTCCAAATGCATTCCATTTGTAAATAATCCACGCAAATAATTTATCATAATAATCCACGAAAACAGCCCTCCACAATAATCCACAAAAATAATACTCCAGATTAGTTCACCAAAATAACGTTTTGTAATAATCCAACACAATAACGTTTTGTAATAATCCAACACAATAACTCTAAATAATAATCCAACAATATAACTCTAAATAATAATCCAATAAAATAACTCTAAATATTAATCCAATAAAATAACTTAAATAATAATCCAGCATAATAACGCTAAATAATAATCCTACACAATAAATGTCCTTAATAATTATTCATAATAACTATCAATAATTATCTAGTACAATAAACGTACCTAATAATCCACAACAATAACCCTCCGCAAAAGTCAACCAAAATAGCTCTCAACAATAATCACAAAAATAACTCTCCAGATATAAGCCACAATAATAACCGTCAATAATAATTCTCAACAATAACCCTTTTTAATAATCCAGCACTATAACCCTCAATAATAACCTACCAAAGTAATCCTTTATAATAAGCCTAAAAAAACTACAAGAGAATAATCCTCCATGATAATCCATCACAATAACCTATCATAGGAATCCACCACAATACCTCTTCATAGTAATCTTCAACTGTAACCTTTCATAATAAGCCTCAAGAATAACCCTCTATAATAATCCATCAAATTTTTTTTTCATAATTATTCATCCCAATAAAATTCATAATTATGCAATATAATAATCCTGTTAATAATCATCCACAATACCTCACCATAATAATTATCTACAATAACTCACAATAATAATTTCTTACAATAACCTCGTACATGATATTTCACAATAACCCTCCATATTAATTCACCAAAATACCAGTAACAATAATCCCTTACAATAACTCACCATAATAAGTCTCTACATTAACCCTTCCTAATAAGCCACTGCAATAATCCTCAATTATATTAACCACAATAACCCTCCTCAATAATCTACAACAATAACTCTCGGAATTAATCCACCACAATAACCCATCAAAATAATCTTCAGAAATAACCTTTGAAAAAATTACCACTAACACTATTAATAATAATTCACCACTTTAACTTTCAAAATAATTTACTACAATAACCCTCACAGTCTTACCTGGGACGCGGTCGGGTCAAGAAGTACCTGCTCCGCGACTAGGGGTGAGTTTAGTGTTGGTGTTTAGCTCAGTCTACACATAAGGGGACTGACTAGTATCAATCGCCTTCTACACATCTCCCCCTCATGCTGGGTACTGAGATGGGGGACTCAGTCTCCAGTAGAACTGGCTACTTCCCACGGCAATATTAACATGGACTCAAAAAGCAGCCAGTCAGTCGAGGAGGGTGAGTTTCAAAAAGTTCTAACCAGGCAACAGATGAAACAGAGAAGACAGGATGTAAGGCGTAGTGTTGACAGTGATAGTACACATTACGCAAACGTCAAGAGAATGAAGAACGACGCCGAGACTGATCAAACCAGTAGCGACGAACGGACAGAACGATGTCAGGAAGGTGAGGGTCAGCGGAGGTGGAGGCTTCTCTTCCCTTCCTCATTCACACTGGCCTGTCATCACAAGCTGATGCGGACAGTCAAACTTGGAAGAGAACACCGCAAGTTCGATCCCCTGCTGAAGGAAGGTGTAAACAGACGTTACTTAACGGTAAGTTCTTTGGAGGCAGTTGTGTTTCTTACCCAGCAAGGATATGATGGAATTGTTATGCAAATACCAGAGGGGAACGAGAAGCTGACGAAGGTAATTATCTACAAATACCCTCAGATTCTAGACCCCGAATTCATCCTCGACGACACACGATTTGTGTGGGCCAAGCGTCACCTTATTAAAGGTGAAGCTAGGAATCAGGTGGTGGCTCTAGTGAGAGGTGAAGTTCCCGAGAGATTGTTCATCACCGGGGCTGGCTACAGGCATGTAGCAAAGTATGTGGAAGAGCCCATAATATGCTTGAAATGCTGCAGATGGTGGCATAAATCCTGGAGCTGTCAACATGATCCACGATGTCGTTTCTGCGGAAAGTCTCACCTCTCTAATGTGTGTAGAAACAGACTTAATCTGGGTGAGAAAATAGTTCCCAGATGCTGCATCTGTGTAGGTGTTCACAATGCTAGCTCGGCTGTGTGTAGCAAGAGGCCGAGTATGGATGTTCCCCGACCGGTGAATGTTACAGAGCAAGGAAGAGCTCTTACCCAGACACCGGGAGCACAGCAAAACAGTCTGCCCTAAACAGCGCCAGTGAACCGGACGAATGCGTGGGTAAGGGAGTCACCTTTACTTCGTCAGGCTCAAGCAACACGCAGCCACGCCAACACTCAGGACTCCGGCAGTGACAGTGTAACGGTGAGTGAAGTGGCTACTGTGGCTCAGAAAGAGGGCCATAATGATATGGTCAAGGAGGTGTGGGCTGAACTAAGAAAAGTTGGCGAGTTCCTCCGAAATCTTGGGCAAAGAATCGAATCCATCGAGGCGAAATTAAACGTTCAGGTGAAGGTCAAGGAAAGTCACAAAACAGTGAAGGAAAGTCAGGATATATTGTTTGAGGACAATAATGAAATATTGAGTGATGAAATGAAGGAAAGTGAAGTGTGTGTGAATGATGATAGTCGTAGTGAAAGGAAGAATCCTATAATTACACATAAAATGAAGGAATCATTTGGGCCAATAATGGACGTCACAGGACTGAAAAAATCTCTTGAGAAACGCAATGTTGCTTTTACTGGTGAACTTGGGAGGAGGTGGGAGATGTTATACGAGGTATGGCTATCATTTAGTGAACTTATTGGGGATGACTTAGCAAGTGAATTGTTTAATAATGGATTACCCTAGACTGAAAGTTTTGTCATGGAATGTTAATGGTTTAAGAAACAGGGTTACAGATGTTCATTGTTATGTGATGGGAAATGATATTGATGTTGTAGCTCTCCAGGAGACAGGGGATAGGAATGAAGCCTTATTGAAATTAAATGGCTATAAAGGGTTTCACCTCTTCGCCGCAAATAACATCAGAGGCACGTCGATTTATAAATTGGCAGATGCAGTTTAATGCTGATAAATGTAAAGTTCTGAGGATAGTTAATGATGATAGACTTACAAGATACGAACTAGATGGTGTTGAGATTGAGAAGTCGGATTGCGAAAGGGATCTGGGAGTTATGATTAGTAAGAATTTAAAACAAAAGGATCAATGCATGAATGTTCATAATAAGGCAAATAGGACACTGGGATTTATTAACCGAAGCATAAGTAACAAGACACCTGGTGTGGTTCTTCAGCTATATCATGCTCTGGTTAGACCCCATTTAGATAATGCAGTTCAGTTCTAGTCGCCGTACTATACATAAGAACATAAGAACATAAGAACAAAGGTAACTGCAGAAGGCCTATTGGCCCATACGAGGCAGCTCCTATTCTATAACCACCCAATCCCACTCATATACTTGTCCAACCCGTGCTTGAAACAATCGAGGGACCCCACCTCCACAATGTTACGCGGCAATTGGTTCCACAAATCAACAACCCTGTTACTGAACCAGTATTTACCCAAGTCTTTCCTAAATCTAAACTTATCCAATTTATATCCATTGTTTAGTGTTCTGTCCTGTGTTGATACTTTTAATACCCTATTAATATCCCCCCGGTTATGACCATTCATCCACTTGTAAACCTCTATCATGTCACCCCTAACTCTTCGCCTTTCCAGTGAATGCAACTTAAGCTTTGTTAATCTTTCTTCATATGAAAGATTTCTAATTTGGGGAATTAACTTAGTCATCCTACGCTGGACACGTTCAAGAGAATTTATATCCATTCTATAATATGGCGACCAAAACTGAACTGCATAATCTAAATGGGGCCTAACTAGAGCAAGATATAGCTTGAGAACCACACCAGGTGTCTTGTTACTAACGCTGCGATTAATAAATCCAAGTGTCCGATTTGCCTTATTACGAACATTTATGCATTGATCCTTTTGTTTTAAATTCTTACTAATCATAACTCCCAGATCCCTTTCGCAATCCGACTTCGCAATCACAACACCATCTAGCTCGTATCTTGTAACTCTATCATCATTACCTAACCTCAGAACTTTACATTTATCAGCATTAAACTGCATCTGCCAATCCTTTGACCATTTCAAAACCCTATCTAGATCAACTTGAAGTGATAGTGAGTCCTCCTCCGAATTAATTTCCCTACCGATTTTCGTATCATCGGCAAATTTGCAAATGTTGCTACTCAAACCTGAATCTAAATCATTTATATATATTATAAACAACAGAGGTCCCAGGACAGAGCCTTGAGGCACTCCACTTACAACATTTTCCCACTCTGACTTGATTCCATTTATACTAACTCTCTGTTTCCTTTGGTATAGCCATGCCCTAATCCAGCTTAATATAGCACCCCCAATACCATGAGACTCTATTTTTTTAATCAGTCTTTCATGTGGCACTGTATCAAAAGCTTTGCTAAAGTCAAGGTATACAACATCGCAATCCTTACCACTATCAACTGCCTCAACAATGCTAGAATAAAAAGATAACAAATTTGTTAAACATGAACGGCCATTTATAAAACCATGTTGCGACTCAATTATTAATTTATGTTTTTCAAGATGAAGACGAATTTTATTTGCTATTATAGATTCGAGTAACTTTCCCACAATAGACGTTAGGCTAATTGGTCGATAGTTAGACGCAAGTGATCTATCTCCTTTCTTAAAAACTGGTATCACATTAGCAACTTTCCAAAACTCTGGCACTCTGCCTGACTCTATTGATTTATTAAATATGGTTGACAGTGGGTCACAAAGCTCCTCTTTGCATTCTTTAAGCACCCTAGCAAACACTTCATCCGGCCCTGGGGATTTGTTTGGTTTGAGTTTTACTATTTGTTTAAGAACATCCTCCCTGGTAACTGCTAAACTCGTCAACCTGTCCTCGTCCCCACCCACATAGACTTGTTCGGCTGAAGGCATATTGTTAAGTTCCTCTTTAGTAAATACAGATACAAAATATTTATTAAAAATACTACTCATCTCTTCATCACTATCTGTTATTTGACCTGTCTCAGTTTTTAATGGACCTATCCTTTCCCTAGTCTTAGTACGATATAACTGAAAAAACCCTTTAGGATTTGTCTTTGCTTGCCCTGCTATGCGAACTTCATAGTTTCTTTTTGCTTTCCTTATCTCTTTTTTAACATTTCTAACCAGTTGTACGAATTCCTGTTCTAAAGTGACCTCCCCATTTTTAATCCTTTTGTACCAAGCTCTCTTTTTACCTATAAGGTTCTTCAAATTCTTTGTTATCCACTTTGGGTCATTAGTATACGATCTATTCAATTTGTATGGTATACTACGTTCCTGTGCTTTGTTTAGAATATTCTTAAATAAGTTATATATTGAATCCACATCGAAATCCCCATTTAAGTCACCTATCGCTGGGTTCATGTCTCGCTCCAAGACCGGCCCACACCCCATACCCAAGCCTTTCCAATCAATTTGACCCAAAAAATTTCTTAGGCTATTAAAATCAGCTTTTCGAAAATCTGGCACTTTAACAGAATTTTCTCCTACTGGTCTATTCCATTCTATGCTAAATCTGATTTCTTTGTGATCACTGCTCCCTAGCTCACTCCCTATTTCGATGTCATTAATTTGCGTTTCCCTGTTAGTTAACACTAAATCTAAAATATTATTTTCCCGTGTTGGTTCCTTAATGTGTTGCGTAAGAAAGCAATCGTCAATTAATTCTAGAAAATCTTCTGCTTCACTATTCCCTGTTTTGTTCAACCAGTTTATTCCGCTAAAATTAAAGTCACCCATGACATAAATACTGTTAGATCTAGATGCTCTAGATATTTCATCCCATAGATGCTTTGCTTCCATTCTGTCTAAATTTGGTGGCCTATATATTACTCCTATTATAATATTATTAGCTTTTTCGTTTAATTCAATCCAAATAGTTTCTGTGTGTGGCTCTGTTTTGATTCCCTCTTTGAGACTACATTTCAAATTGTCCCTAACATATATGGCTACTCCACCTCCTCGTCTAATATATCTATCTGTGTGAAATAGTTTAAATCCATATATTTGATATTCAGCTAATAGTTCTCTATTTTCTACATTCATCCACGTTTCGGTAAGTGCAATAATATCTATTTTTTCTGTGCAGACAAGAGCATTTAATTCGTTAATTTTATTTCTTAGACTTCTACTGTTAGTGTAATATACCCTAAGTGAATTGTTATTTTGCGGACCTTCTCTTTCCCTGATCGTTTTGCCAATTCCTTTCTCCCACAAACACATACTTTTATTACCTCCTTCCTCCAAATCAATTCCCATACCTCTATCTACTAACAGTTTAAACCCAAACAAACACCTCTAACCACTTCTTCTAGCGAGTTCGCAACAGCAACAACCCCAGCTCTCGATAGATGCACCCCATCACGAGCATACATTTCATTTCTTCCATAGAAGTGTTCCCAGTTGTCTATGAAAGATATTGCATTTGATTTGCAATATCTTTCCAGCCGGTAATAGACACCAAGTGCCCTCGATATCCATTCATTTCCCACTCCCTTTCTTGGAAAGGGAGTGGGAAATGAATGGATATCTTTCTTTCTATAGAATGAATATAAATTCACTTGAACGTGTCCAGCTTAGGATGACTAAGTTAATTCCCCAAATTAGAAATCTTTCATATGAAGAAAGATTAACAAAGCTTAAATAGCATTCACTGGAAAGGCGAAGAGTTATTTATTACCGTGATAGAGGTTTACAATGGATGAATGTATTTTATTCTAGCATTGTTGAGGCAGTTGATAGTGGTAAGGATTGCGATGTTGTATACCTTGACTTTAGCAAAGCTTTTGATACAGTGCCACATGAAAGACTGATTAAAAAGATAGAGTCTCATGGTATTGGGGGTGCTATATTAAGCTGGATTAGGGCATGGCTATACCAAAGGAAACAGAGAGTTAGTATAAATGGAATCAAGTCAGAGTGGGAAAATGTTGTAAGTGGAGTGCCTCAAGGCTCTGTCCTGGGACCTCTGTTATTTATAATATATATAAATGATTTAGATTCAGGTTTGAGTAGCAACATTTGCAAATTTGCCGATGATACGAAAATCGGTAGGGAAATTAATTCGGAGGAGGACTCACTATCACTTCAAGTTGATCTAGATAGGGTTTTGAAATGGTCAAAGGATTGGCAGATGCAGTTTAATGCTGATAAATGTAAAGTTCTGAGGTTAGGTAATGATGATAGAGTTACAAGATACGAGCTAGATGGTGTTGTGATTGCGAAGTCGGATTGCGAAAGGGATCTGGGAGTTATGATTAGTAAGAATTTAAAACAAAAGGATCAATGCATAAATGTTCGTAATAAGGCAAATCGGACACTTGGATTTATTAATCGCAGCGTTAGTAACAAGACACCTGGTGTGGTTCTCAAGCTATATCTTGCTCTAGTTAGGCCCCATTTAGATTATGCAGTTCAGTTTTGGTCGCCATATTATAGAATGGATATAAATTCACTTGAACGTGTCCAGCGTAGGATGACTAAGTTAATTCCCCAAATTAGAAATCTTTCATATGAAGAAAGATTAACAAAGCTTAAGTTGCATTCACTGGAAAGGCGAAGAGTTAGGGGTGACATGATAGAGGTTTACAAGTGGATGAATGGACATAACCGGGGGGATATTGGTAGGGTATTAAAAGTATCAACACAGGACAGAACACGAAACAATGGGTATAAATTGGATAAGTTTAGATTTAGGAAAGACTTGGGTAAATACTGGTTCAGTAACAGGGTTGTTGATTTGTGGAACCAATTGCCGCGTAACATTGTGGAGGTGGGGTCCCTCGATTGTTTCAAGCACGGGTTGGACAAGTATATGAGTGGGATTGGGTGGTTATAGAATAGGAGCTGCCTCGTATGGGCCAATAGGCCTTCTGCAGTTACCTTTGTTCTTATGTTCTTAATGGACACAACAAAGGGGATATTAATAGGGTATTAAAAGTATCAACACAAGACAGAACACGAAACAATGGGAATAAATTGGATAAATTGAGATTTAGGAAAGACTTGGGTAAATACTGGTTCGGTAACAGGGTTATTGATTTGTGGAACCAATTACCGTGTAACGTGGTGGAGGTGGGGTCCCTCCATTGTTTCAAGCGCGGGTTGGACATGTATATGAGTGGAATTGGGTGGTTATAGATAGGAGCTGCCTCGTATGGGCCAATAGGCCTTCTGCAGTTGCCTTTGATCTTATGTTCTTATGTTCTTATGTTAAGAACTCCATACCAGCAGAGTTAGTAGAACCGCCGTCAAAAACGCAAGGTATAGAGAGTGTCGTGTTTAATTATCATTAAGGGAAGGGGAATTTGTTGAAGTTAATTTGTATGTATCCAGGAACTACATAAGAACATAAGAACATAAGAACAAAGGTAACTGCAGAAGGCCTATTGGCCCATACGAGGCAGCTCCTATTCTATAACCACCCAATCCCACTCATATACTTGTCCAACCCGCGCTTGAAACAATCGAGGGACCCCACCTCCACCACGTTACGCGGCAATTGGTTCCACAAATCTACAACCCTGTTACTGAACCAGTATTTACCCAAGTCTTTCCTAAATCTAAACTTATCCAATTTATACCCATTGTTTCGTGTTCTGTCCTGTGTTGATACTTTTAATACCCTATTAAAAGGACCTGGTGACTCTAGTGGGAGCCCTGAGGACAGAGTTGGACTCTCTGCGGGAGGAGGTGCGTCAGCTTAAAAAACAACGAGAAGTAACGAAGGAGGAGACCAGCAGTAAAGGGACCTCGTCTTGGAGAGTTGCGAAAGACAGGGGCCTTAAGAAGACTTTGATAAAGCCGCCTTCAAACGCCATAGCAACTTCAAATTCATTTGACGTTTTGGAGGACGAGTGCTGTGGAGAGACTGTGGATCGCGCAAAAGGGAAAGCAACGAAGAGAAAGGAAGCGCAGGCCCCTCAGAAAGTAAAGGAAGTACCTAAGCAAACATTAGTTGTGGGAGATTCCCAGATAAGGTATTTGGATAGAACGTTTTGTGCTAGAGATAGGGGGAACAGGTTAAGGGTTTGCTATCCCGGAGCTGGCATTGGTGATATTATAAACAACATGAATGATATTATGGCTGGTAATGGGAACAATCCCATTATTTGCATTAGCGTGGGAGGAAATGATGTTGGTCGAGTCAGGAGTGAGGAACTGATTCAGAGGTATAAAACAGCCATAGACTTAGTTAGGAGCAAGGGAGGAATCCCGATCATATGTGGCATTCTTCCAAGAAAGGGAGTGGGAAATGAATGGATATCGAGGGCACTTGGTGTCAATTGCCGGCTGGAAAGATATTGCAAATCAAATGCAATATCTTTCATAGACAACTGGGAACACTTCTATGGAAGAAATGAAATGTATGCTCGTGATGGGGTGCATCTATCGAGAGCTGGGGTTGTTGCTGTTGCGAACTCGCTAGAAGAAGTGGTTAGAGGTGTTTGTTTGGGTTTAAACTGTTAGTAGATAGAGGTATGGGAATTGATTTGGAGGAAGGAGGTAATAAAAGTATGTGTTTGTGGGAGAAAGGAATTGGCAAAACGATCAGGGAAAGAGAAGGTCCGCAAAATAACAATTCACTTAGGGTATATTACACTAACAGTAGAAGTCTAAGAAATAAAATTAACGAATTAAATGCTCTTGTCTGCACAGAAAAAATAGATATTATTGCACTTACCGAAACGTGGATGAATGTAGAAAATAGAGAACTATTAGCTGAATATCAAATATATGGATTTAAACTATTTCACACAGATAGATATATTAGACGAGGAGGTGGAGTAGCCATATATGTTAGGGACAATTTGAAATGTAGTCTCAAAGAGGGAATCAAAACAGAGCCACACACAGAAACTATTTGGATTGAATTAAACGAAAAAGCTAATAATATTATAATAGGAGTAATATATAGGCCACCAAATTTAGACAGAATGGAAGCAAAGCATCTATGGGATGAAATATCTAGAGCATCTAGATCTAACAGTATTTATGTCATGGGTGACTTTAATTTTAGCGGAATAAACTGGTTGAACAAAACAGGGAATAGTGAAGCAGAAGATTTTCTAGAATTAATTGACGATTGCTTTCTTACGCAACACATTAAGGAACCAACACGGGAAAATAATATTTTAGATTTAGTGTTAACTAACAGGGAAACGCAAATTAATGACATCGAAATAGGGAGTGAGCTAGGGAGCAGTGATCACAAAGAAATCAGATTTAGCATAGAATGGAATAGACCAGTAGGAGAAAATTCTGTTAAAGTGCCAGATTTTCGAAAAGCTGATTTTAATAGCCTAAGAAATTTTTTGGGTCAAATTGATTGGAAAGTCTTGGGTATGGGGTGTGGGCCGGTCTTGGAGCGAGACATGAACCCAGCGATAGGTGACTTAAATGGGGATTTCGATGTGGATTCAATATATAACTTATTTAAGAATATTCTAAACAAAGCACAGGAACGTAGTATACCATACAAATTGAATAGATCGAATACTAATGACCCAAAGTGGATAACAAAGAATTTGAAGAACCTTATAGGTAAAAAGAGAGCTTGGTACAAAAGGATTAAAAATGGGGAGGTCACTTTAGAACAGGAATTCGTACAACTGGTTAGAAATGTTAAAAAAGAGATAAGGAAAGCAAAAAGAAACTATGAAGTTCGCATAGCAGGGCAAGCAAAGACAAATCCTAAAGGGTTTTTTCAGTTATATCGTACTAAGACTAGGGAAAGGATAGGTCCATTAAAAACTGAGACAGGTCAAATAACAGATAGTGATGAAGAGATGAGTAGTATTTTTAATAAATATTTTGTATCTGTATTTACTAAAGAGGAACTTAACAATATGCCTTCAGCCGAACAAGTCTATGTGGGTGGGGACGAGGACAGGTTGACGAGTTTAGCAGTTACCAGGGAGGATGTTCTTAAACAAATAATAAAACTCAAACCAAACAAATCCCCAGGGCCGGATGAAGTGTTTGCTAGGGTGCTTAAAGAATGCAAAGAGGAGCTTTGTGACCCACTGTCAACCATATTTAATAAATCAATAGAGTCAGGCAGAGTGCCAGAGTTTTGGAAAGTTGCTAATGTGATACCAGTTTTTAAGAAAGGAGATAGATCACTTGCGTCTAACTATCGACCAATTAGCCTAACGTCTATTGTGGGAAAGTTACTCGAATCTATAATAGCAAATAAAATTCGTCTTCATCTTGAAAAACATAAATTAATAATTGAGTCGCAACATGGTTTTATAAATGGCCGTTCATGTTTAACAAATTTGTTATCTTTTTATTCTAGCATTGTTGAGGCAGTTGATAGTGGTAAGGATTGCGATGTTGTATACCTTGACTTTAGCAAAGCTTTTGATACAGTGCCACATGAAAGACTGATTAAAAAAATAGAGTCTCATGGTATTGGGGGTGCTATATTAAGCTGGATTAGGGCATGGCTATACCAAAGGAAACAGAGAGTTAGTATAAATGGAATCAAGTCAGAGTGGGAAAATGTTGTAAGTGGAGTGCCTCAAGGCTCTGTCCTGGGACCTCTGTTGTTTATAATATATATAAATGATTTAGATTCAGGTTTGAGTAGCAACATTTGCAAATTTGCCGATGATACGAAAATCGGTAGGGAAATTAATTCGGAGGAGGACTCACTATCACTTCAAGTTGATCTAGATAGGGTTTTGAAATGGTCAAAGGATTGGCAGATGCAGTTTAATGCTGATAAATGTAAAGTTCTGAGGTTAGGTAATGATGATAGAGTTACAAGATACGAGCTAGATGGTGTTGTGATTGCGAAGTCGGATTGCGAAAGGGATCTGGGAGTTATGATTAGTAAGAATTTAAAACAAAAGGATCAATGCATAAATGTTCGTAATAAGGCAAATCGGACACTTGGATTTATTAATCGCAGCGTTAGTAACAAGACACCTGGTGTGGTTCTCAAGCTATATCTTGCTCTAGTTAGGCCCCATTTAGATTATGCAGTTCAGTTTTGGTCGCCATATTATAGAATGGATATAAATTCACTTGAACGTGTCCAGCGTAGGATGACTAAGTTAATTCCCCAAATTAGAAATCTTTCATATGAAGAAAGATTAACAAAGCTTAAGTTGCATTCACTGGAAAGGCGAAGAGTTAGGGGTGACATGATAGAGGTTTACAAGTGGATGAATGGACATAACCGGGGGGATATTAATAGGGTATTAAAAGTATCAACACAGGACAGAACACGAAACAATGGATATAAATTGGATAAGTTTAGATTTAGGAAAGACTTGGGTAAATACTGGTTCAGTAACAGGGTTGTTGATTTGTGGAACCAATTGCCGCGTAACATTGTGGAGGTGGGGTCCCTCGATTGTTTCAAGCACGGGTTGGACAAGTATATGAGTGGGATTGGGTGGTTATAGAATAGGAGCTGCCTCGTATGGGCCAATAGGCCTTCTGCAGTTACCTTTGTTCTTATGTTCTTATGTTCTTATTAATATCCCCCTTGTTATGTCCATTCACCCACTTGTAAACCTCTATCATGTCGCCCCTAACTCTTCGCCTTTCCAGTGAATGCAACTTAAGCTTTGTTAATCTTTCTTCATATGAAAGATTTCTAATTTGGGGAATTTGAACTACTTCGACCCTCACTATCTACCTGACTGCATTTATACTAATCCTTCACTGGTCATTGGGACCTTAATGCTCGGCACACAAGCCTTGGGACAGTGGGTAGTATTAATGCTAATGGGGTCAAGTGGTTACAGTTTCTACAAGATCATCCAGATACCTGTCTCTTGGGAAACAATGAACCAACTCACATCAGGGGAGGACGGCTTGACTATGCCTTTATTGTAAACTCTCAGGGGTTTAGGGGGGGAGGTTGGGTTGTTCGGGAACTACTTAGTGACCACTTTGCCTGGAACGCTGAATTACCACTGGGGAAAAAAAACAAGTCCACTTTCAAAGGAAAAGGCTAAATATTAATAGAGATATGAAAAATTATTCTATTCAGAATATGGGAGATTGGTATCAACAATACACGCCGCTCTGCGTTGATAGTTTTTACGAGGATATGGTCGAGAACATAGAGAAATTAGTACAGAGGAAAAATAACGGGGGCAGGGGAAGCAAGACGCATGGACCTAAGAAATTTAAATATTCCAATGATCAGCAAGTTAAGGGGTGGTAGAGAATGCTACGGAGTGCACATAAAGAATGGTTAAAAATGGAATGAGGGAGGAAGAGAAAAATACAATGTTGGAAGTGGCTAGGGTATGCAGTCAGGTGAGAAAGGAGGCGCGGGACAGATACTGGCAAGACTTTGCTCAGTCCATTGTTAATCCTAAAAATTTTAAAGACATATGGAGAGCAGTAAATGAAATCAGGAGTTGTAAGACCAAAATAGAATAGGAGCTGCGTCGTATGGGCCAATAGGCCTTCTGCAGTTACCTTTGTTCTTATGTTCTTATGTTCTTATTAATATCCCCCTTGTTATGTCCATTCACCCACTTGTAAACCTCTATCATGTCGCCCCTAACTCTTCGCCTTTCCAGTGAATGGAAAGCACTCATTTCCAGTGAATGGAAATCTGCTCACTCAGATCCAGGGAAGGTTGCTATTGAGTTAGTAGATAAATGAGCTAGTGCTGCTGGAATGGAGTCCTTACCTGAAGACACGAGAGTCACCATTGAGTCATGGGAAAATATTAGAAATGGAGTAACTTTATGTGCCTTACATACAAGATCTGTAACATGCACTGAGATAACTCACGATGAGGTACTGGATGCTATAAAAAGTGGCAGTTCTACTGCTCCGGGGAAAGATGGAGTAACGTATGACATTCTTAATTATTTAGCCGGTATGAAACCTAGTCCCTTACTTGATTTGTTTAATATGAGTTATAAAGAGGGAAAGTTACCAAGAAAATGGAAAGAGGCTGTCATCATTCCTGTCCCTATGTCAGACGGAGGATACAGGCCTGTCTCCTTAATATCCTGCTTTTGTAAAATGATGGAAAGGATTTTGATAAATAGGCTACTCTACCTTGTAGGTGATAACATGTCCAGTAATCTCTTTGGTTTTATCAAAGGCAAAAGTACTGCGGATTGTCTCTTAAAGTGTTTGTCTAATGTGGATGACAATTGTAGAGTTTTTGTTGATCTGCAAGGAGCATTTGATAAAGTCAAATCTAAAGTCAATTTGATCTACAAGGCAGAAAAGGTCAGGTGTATTACCAGGGATACATGTCTGAGGAACGGATGTTTCAGTTAGGTACCCCCCAAGGGGGAGTTTTAAGTCCCTCCTTATTCAATGTATTAATGAACAGATTAACATCAGAGATGTATCCTACAGGGGTCACGACGATCATATATGCTGATGACATTCTTATACAAGGTACTTCTGGGAACAAAATACAAACTGCTCTTAACATACTTGGTACAACCTGTCACAAGTTAGGCTTAGTTATAAATGCAGACAAAACCAAATATGAGTATAGGAAACGAAGAAATATAACACTTAATCTAAATGGTGTGGAACTGAGCCGTGTTCAGAAGTACAAGTATCTGGGCATGTATGTTGGATACACATGTGAGTGTAAAAATGTTGAATTAAATCATATCAGCACCTTATGTAAAGCCTGTCTGCATCCTCTAAAACCACTGGCCCTTTCTGGTAAAGGTGTTGGGGTACCCATCTTGCGGATGTTATACATAAGCCCTGTTCGGGCCCTGATAGACTACGCAACACCCATATTGTCTTACACAGGCCAAGGCAGAATTAAAAAAATAGAGCTGATACAGAACGATGCTATGAGGATTATTCTTGGATGTCAAAGAAATGCAATGATTGAAATAATGAGAATTGAATTAAATTTATAGAGTGTGCATGATAGAGTCCGTGACATTAACACTAGAGTATCTATTCATTTCATGCGGAGAGAAGGAGGGGATGACCTGTTTCAGAGTGTTCAGACCTGCTTGAGTGACGTACACACTTCCAGGAAACTGAGGGAGACACGCTACACGAGGGAATTAGCTCATTACCTCAGGGAATACGATGTACTTGATTGCTGTAAACCCTCTCACCAGTGTAATAGGTCTGCTCCCTGGAAAGTACAGAAAATAGACGTCGAAATTGTACCCCTCAAGGTGAAAAAGATTCATCATGTACCGGGACAATTACGGTGTTTGTATGGAAGCATGATATCCCGGTTACCAAGAGGCAACAGTTTACATGAATATTGTGACGGGTCGGTGGCGGAGGGTGGCAGGGCAGGGTGTGGTGTCCTAATAAGAGAATATACCGAGTTTGGGACTATGGACAGGATAATTGAACTTCGACTTAGTAATTATATATCATCCACACAAGCTGAACTGCAGGCCATTCTGGCGTGTTTGGAGGAAGTGTGTCATGACGACAAAAATGTTTTTGAATTTGTCGATAGCCTAGGAGGACTTGATTCCTTAAACAGTCGAAACCCAGTCTTCATGTCCATAGTTGAGGATTGTAAGAAAAGGATAACTGAGATACAGCTGAAAGGTCATAGTGTGAAATTCATGTGGATTCCATCTCATGTTGGAATAGTGCTCAACGAAGTGACGGATGACTTGGCCAAACGTGCCTCATCAAAACCACAAGTTGACATTGAATGTGAATTCACAATGAGACAAATCAGAAGCAAAATCAGAAATATTTAGGCACAGGCAGAAGTGGAGAGAAGTATAATGTATGAGAGAAGTCAAACCATGCAACACTACATGAATGTGAGTCAAAACCCCCATTTCACTTATGGTAAAAGGAGAAATGCTTGGAATGACTCTGTGAACATGCGGCTCAGGCTTGGGTACAAATATTACTGGGAATATGGGATAGGTGTTCATGATAATGACACAAAGTGCAAACTATGTGGTATGTTAAGGTCTCACACCCTTGCCCATTATATTCTTGATTGTCCGTTGATTAATGTATATAGAAACACTGAGATAAGGACTGTTCCTGAACAAATAGCGTGGATGTGTCACAACTGAAAGGTTGACGATATTCTTGGGAGATATAAGAATTTTGCACCAAGACTGAAATTTTTTGTTGAATTGTCTGCATGTCTCTTGCAAATTGTCTATACAGTATACTTAGGCCATAAAGGTATTTATGTACGTCTGGTACAATACTACTTGTGTAAAGGAGGAAATGTCGATGTTTATCTCACAGAATGTTTGGTAATACGTTTATTGTTTCTGATGTGTGTATATGTATGTATTAACACGATATACTGAACGGGGTGAGAATAGCTTGAGTTACCTCATCCCTTTGTGTGCATTTTACCTCAATAAACTTATTTCAATTTCACAATAACCCTCCCTAAAAATTCACCACAATAACCCTCATTGTAGTAAAATCACAATGGCATCATATATCAATGGAAATAGTTTTGGGGTAATGTAGTGACTTATGGAGTTCAAGTCACTCCATTGTCTCAAAATGATATTCATTGATATATCTCGTCATTGTGATTTCATTGTGATCTGAGACTATTGTAAGAGTGTGAACGTCATTACCGAAGGTCAGAGTGTGGTCGGGTTGGCTGTAAAACCCTGGTTGGGCTCCGGTATGGGGCCTCAAGAACCTTTCTTTAAATTCATTAGAGTTTTGGCTTGGTCGACTTATCTTTCGTAATAATCTTTCTCAACATAGTATGTGTTATTGCAACCCGTTTCTTTGTTATTGAATAAGAAATAATACTTTTTCCATACGAAATATTACGAGAAAAACCTTATTATAAGGAACCCTGTTGCAGCTCCTTGTGTCTACTTATTAATTGATTTCCTTTGTTTGGAATTTATATTAAAAGGATAAAAAAAGAAAAAGGAAGAGGTCTACATGAAATGAGCTCGAGCTGACGACCGTCCGGCCACCAGCGGCAGACCCCACTCTGAGGCCGTGACTCTTCCTAATTAGTCAAGACTCACTAAATATTATATAGACCTTCACCTCAAGTGACCCCGAGAGACCATGTATACGCTTTAATTCTCAGTGACACCAAGAACATTCATCTGAAGGAAGTGATAACCTTACAGGAGTGAAAACTGCCCTCATGGTAATTAACAGAGAAATCTTAATACAAAACTCCTGTTATGGTAAGAATGAAAGTGATCACTCGTGACACGACTGTTTTGACCTCTGGGTCATCAGATGTCACCCGTGTGTGTATTTACTTATATTACCATTAATCAAATCAGTCATAAACGTTGTAGATATCTCGTGGACAGTAATTGTCATAAGCGACGTGTTCACATAGTCATGTATACAGTGGAGCTGATTGTCTGACAACCAAGCGATCTTGTATATTGTACTTACCTAGTTGTAATTGTGGGGAGGGGGGGGGGGGTTGAACATATGCTCTTAAGTCCCACATCTCAACTGTCAGTCAACTGATTCACATGATTCTGGGCCTATTGGACTCCATAATATCTACATTTGTAACTGTAAGGAGTCTGCCTTCATAACATAATTCCAAATGCATTCCATTTGTAAATTATCCATGCAAATAATTTATCTTAATAATCCACGAAAATAGCCCTCCACAATTATTCACAAAAATCATATTCCATTTTAATTCACCAAAAAAACGTTTTGTAATAATTCCTACACAATACCTGTAAATAATAATCCTTCACAATAAATGACCATAATAATTATTCATAATTACCATCAATAATTATCTACTACAATATACGTACCTAATAATCCACAACAATAACCCTCTGAATTAGTCAACCATAATAGCCCTCCACAATATTCACAAAAATAACTCTCCAGATATAAGCCAAAATAATAACCGTCAATATTAATTCTGAACAATCACACTTTTTAATAATCCAGCACTATAGCCTTCATTAATAACCTACCAAAGTAATCCTTCATAATAAGCCTAAAAAAACCTACAGGAGAATAATCCTTCATGATAATCCATCACAATAACCTTCCATAGGAGTGCACCACAATACCTCTCCATAGTAATCTTCAACAGTAACTTTTCCTAATAAGCCTCACGAATTACCCTCTATAATAATCCACCAAAATTTTTCCTCATAATTATTCATCCCTATGCAATATATATTAATCCTCTTAATAATCATCCACAATAACTCACAATAATAACCATCTGCAATAACTCACAATAATAATTTCTTACAATAACCTCCTTCATGATATTTCACAATAACTCTCCTTATTAATTTACCAAAATACCCATCAACATTAATCCCTCACAATAACTCTCCACATTAAATCCCCATATTAGCCCTTCCTAATAAGTCACCACAATAACCCTCATTGTAGTAAAATCACAATGGCATCATATATCAATGGAAATAATTTTGTGGTAATTTAGTGACATGTGGAGTTCAAGTCACTCTATTGTCACAAAATTATATTCGTTGATATATCTCGTCAATGTGTTTTCATTGTGATCTGAGTCTATTGTATGAGTGTGAACGTCATTACCGAAGGTCAGAGTGTGGTCGGGTTGGCCGTAAAACCCTGGTTGGATTCTTGTTTGGGGCCTCCAGAACCTTTGTCTAAATTCAGTTGAGTTCTGGCTTGGTCGACTTATCTTTCGAAATTATCTTTCTCAACATCAGTATGTGTTATTACAACCCGTTTCTTTGTTATTGAATAACAAAAAATACTTTTTCCATACGAAATATTATGAGAAAAACCTTATTACATGAAACCCTGTTGCAGCTCCGTGTGTCTACTTATTAATTGATTTGCTTTGTTTGGAATTTATATTAATAAGATGAAAAAAGGAAAAGGAAGAGGTCTACATGATATGGACTCGAGCTGACGACCGTCCGGCCACCGGTGGCAGACCCCACTCTGAGGCCGTGACTCTTCCTAATTAGTCAAGACTCACTAAATATTATATAGACCTTCACCTCAAGTGACCCCGAGAGACCATGTATACGCTTTAATTTTCAGTGACACCAAGAACATTCATCTGAAGGAAGTGATAACCTTACAGGAGTGAAAACTGCCCTCATGGTACTTAACAGACAAATCTTAATACAACACTCCTGTTATGGTAGGAATTAAAGTGATCACACGTGACACGACTGTCATGACCTCTGGGTCATCGGAGGTCACCCGTGTGAGTGTTTACTTATATTACCATTAATCAACATTGGAAGGATTTACTTTTTTATTAAGAAAGCAGTAATAAACGTTGTAGATATCTCGTGGACAGTAATTGTCATACAGCCACGTGATCACATAGTCATGTATACAGTGGAGCTGCTTGACTGACAACCAAGCGGTCTTGTATATTATACTTACCTAGTTGTCATTGTGGGGGGATTGAGCATCTGGTCTTTAGTCCCGCATCTCAACTGTCATTCAACTGACTCACATGATTCTGGGCCTATTGGGTTCCATAATATCTACATTTGTAACTGTATGGAGTCTGCCTCCATAACATAACTTCCAAATGCATTCCATTGGTAAATAATCCACGCAAATAATTTATCCTAATTATCCACAAAAATATCCCTCCACAATAATCCACAAAAATAATACTCCATATTAATTCACCAAAATAACGTTTCGTAATAATCCAACACAATAACGTTTTGTAATAATCAAACACAATAACGTTTTGTAATAATCCAACACAATAACTCTAAATAATAATCCAACAATATAACTCTCAATAATAATCCATCTCAATAACTCTAAATAATAATGCAATAAAATAACTCTAAATAATAATGCAATAAAATAACTCTAAATAATAATCCAACACAATAAAGCTAAAAATTAATCCTACACAACAAATGTTCATAATAATTATTCATAATAACCATCAATAATTATCTACTACAATAAACGTACCTAATAATCGACAACAATAACCCTCTGCAATAGTTAACCAAAATATCCCTCAACAATAATGACAAAAATAACTCTCCAGATATAAGCCAAAGTAATAACTGTCAATAATAATTCCCAACAATAACCCTTTTTAATAATCCAGCACTATAACCCTCAATAATAACCTACCAAAGAAATCCTTCATAATAAGCCTATAAAAACCTACAAGAGAATAATCTTCCATGATATTCCATCACAATAACCTTTCATAGGAATCCACCACAATACCTCTCCATAGTAATCTTCAACAGTAACCTTTCATAATACGCCTCAAGACTAAACCTCTATAATAATCCACCAAAATTTTTCCTCATAATTATTCATCCCAATAATATCCATATTATGGAATATAATAATCCTCTTAATAATCATCCACAATAACTCACCATAATAACCATCTACAATAACTCACAATAATCATTTCTTACAATAACCTCCTTCATGATATTTCACAATAACCCTCCATATTAATTCACCAAAATACCCATAACAATAATCCCTCACAATAACTCTATATAATTAGTCCCCACATTAACCCTTCCTAATAAGCCACTACAATAATCCTCTTTTATATTAAACCACAATAACCCTCCTTAATAATCTACAACAATAACTCTCGGAATTAATCCACCACAATAACCCTTCAAAATATTCTTCTGAAATAACCTTCTAAAAAATTACCACTAACACTATTAATAATATTTCACCACTTTAACTATCAAAATTATTTACTACAATAACCCTCACAGTCTTACCTGGGACGCGGTCGGGTCAAGAAGTACCTGCTCCGCGACTAGGGGTGAGTTTAGTGTTGGTGTTTAACTCAGTCTACACATAAGGAGACTGACTAGTATCAATCGCCTTCTACACATCTCCCCCCATGTTAGATACTGAGATGGAGACTCAGTCTCCAGAAGAACTGGCTACTTCCCACGGCAATATTAACATGGACTCAAAAAGCAGCCAGTCAGTCGAGGAGGGTGAGTTTCAAAAAGTTCTAACTAGGCAACAGAAGAAACGGAGAAGACAGGATGTAAGGCGTAGTGTTGAAAGTGATAGTACTCATAACGCAAACGACAAGAGAATGAAGAACGACGCCGAGACTGATCAAACCAGTAGCGACGAACGGACAGAACTATGTCAGGAAGGTGTGGGTCAGCGGAGGTGGAGGCTTCTCTTCCCTTCCTCATTCACACTGGCCTATCATCACAAGCTGCTGTGGACAGTCAAACTTGGAAGAGAACACCGCAAGTTCGAGCCCCTGCTGAAGGAAGGTGTAAACAGACGTTACTTAACGGTAGGTTCTATGGAGGCAGTTGTGTTTCTTAGCCAGCAAGGATATGATGGAGTTGTTATGCAAATACTAGAGGGTAACGAGAAGCTGACGAAGGTAATTATCTACAAATACCCTCAGATTCTAGACCCCGAATTCATTCTCGACGACCAACGATTTGTGTGGGCGAAGCGTCACCTTATTAAAGGTGAAGCTAGGAATCAGGTGGTGGCTCTAGTGAGAGGGGAAGTTCCCGAGAGAGTGTTCATCACCGGGGCTGGCTACAGGCATGTAGCAAAGTATGTGGAAGAGCCCATAATATGCCTGAAATGCTGCAGATGGGGGCATAAATCCTGGAGCTGTCAACATGATCCACGATGTCGTTTCTGCGGAAAGTCTCACCTCTCTAATGTGTGTAGAAACAGACTTAATCTGGGTGAGAAAATAGTTCCCAGATGCTGCAACTGTGGAGGTGGTCACAATGCCAGCTCGGCTGTGTGTAGCAAGAGGCCGAGTATGGATGTTCCCCGACCGGTGAATGTTACAGAGCAAGCAAGAGCTCTTACCCAGACACCGGGAGCACAGCAAAACAGTCTGCCCTAAACAGCGCCAGTGAACCGGACGAATGCGTGGGTAAGTATTATAGACTGTGGGTTGGTTGGTGTTGTCGTCGTTGATCCTTCTCTACGGACAACCCAACCCACAACTCGGTAGAGTGCTTATACTAGGAGATCACCCTTGGCGCTTCTGGCTCTTGGAGAGGGGCTCAACGTCACACGTTTAGGGGATGCGGCTCCAACACTTAGCCTCGTTGTCACGTGCACACACCCACTCGAGCCGCTGTGACTCCCCACTCTCTCCTTATGAGATATGATCTCCTCAATCCCCTATGACTTACTAGTATTACCTCCTACCCTGTCCACAGCAGTGGTTCTTGGTTCTTTCTCTCTCTCTCTCCTTCTTTACTACCTCCTGGGAAGCCTCACTAGGACAAGGGCAAACACCAGTAAATTGTGACACATTTACTGGACAAAGCACATACACGATACATACACACATATAATAATAATGAATCCTATACTCTATAATATCACAATCAGGTTGCACTCCAACACCATCAGAACTCTATTATCAGCTTATCAAGTGGTATCCTATCTCCTGGTTCGCCACCTGATACTATCAACCTCCTCAAGTTGATCAAGCCTACATACACTGTTGCACCATCAGCAAGCTAACATACACATATAGAAAATCAGCATTTGAATGCAATAACATATACCAGTACAGATGTTCATTGATACTTCAGTATAAAAAAACTCCTTGACATAGGAATGCCAACAGTCACTCACCTCTCACTGCGTCTTGCACGCTAATGACAACCAAACACTATCAACTCCCTATAAGTAATCCACCAGAACTTCCCCTTCCACCTCTGGAAGTTCACTACCCTAATATCTTTAGGTTCTGCCGGGCTTCACTACCAGGATCCTCTGCAGCTCCTCCAGGCTGCTATCATGAAGTTTCCTTGTGCAACTACGGTGCTTCACCCTTCTGTTAGGTTCTTCCACAGCTCTCTTGGCTGCTACACCACCTCTACAGAAGCACGTGACACTCCTCTTCACTGCTGCTTCTCCTCACAGCTCGAGGTCCTCTGCTCCACTACCTTGGAGTCTCATCAGCTACATCATCTGCTGGCTTCGAAGTTCTCAGCAACTTCTTCCCCAAAGACAAACCTGCAACCCATCGACGTTCCAATAAAATGTTCCCCTTTAACACATAAACAAAAATAACCACACAATATGCTTGCCTCAAACCTCTATCTGTCCTCTACATACAGTGAGAGTGGACTCCCCCGTTTTGGGCGGGTCCATACTCCACCTCGCCTGGCGGCGGTCCTCACTCGCTGGGAGGGTCTTCCTCCATCCGGAGCCAGGCTCCCTCAGTCGTCCGCCAGCGCTCAGAGGGGGCGGACGTCGCTCCGTGTTCCTCCCTCTCCACTCTCTTATTTCAGGCTTTCTGCCTTATTAAAACATGTCTAACTTATAAATAAACATTGCTACTGTCGCTGGGCACACGACCAACTACAAGTGATCACTATGAACTGGCGTATATCGTGCTTACCACAGATTAATTGGTCGAGGGCGCTTTCCCTCTGACGGCGTCTGGTCAGGGCGCTCCCACGGCCCACAATAATGCCTCCGGGCGGCTTAATATTCACTAATTATCGTCCACGACTTGAGACCACACGTCCCCAGCTCGATTCCACAGCTGGCACGTCTGCACACTTCTCTTCTCTTAGAGATATATCACTAGGGGTTCCCTTCTGACGGGAGCTCAACGGAGCGCGGCTTCCCCCTGCGATGTCTGGCACTCAAGTGAGGTCAAGGTCCTCCGGAAGCGAGCCTCACGCCTCCAGCAAAATGTCCACATCTCCTAGCCCGTCATTTATCTATTTTCTTCTGCATTGCCCATAATCTCAAACTGTTATACATATCCAACCAGCCATTTTACATATGGGTTATCACCTCAATATTTGCTAGACCTTCTAGTTAGGTCAGGCTTGCTGAATAACTCTCAAGAAGGGAGACTCGTTTCTCCTGCAGGCTGAGATCATAACACTCCCCTCCCCTTATTTTTGAGAGTTATTCCAGTGGCAAAGCTCGGGATAATACATCCGCCACCACACTGTTTCTTTCTTCACCCCATATACTCTCTTAGGAGTCTACAATTAATTCGTTGCACCTTGCAACATCTGGCTCACAACTCTCCAGAAACACGATCTTCTCATAAACGATTTGACTTCTCTGGCACCTCTTGGCTAGGCTGTCCTCCTTGGACGCCTGCAATCCATTGGTCCACTCTACTTACTGTCTCCACCCTCCGTTTCCTCGTCTTCTTCTCTTCCCGTCCAGAGTCAGACATCTACTGTCTGTATCTCCTCTGTCGTCTTCACACTTCCATCTACTGCCATTATACTTTCGTCTCCTGTCATCATACGTCACTCCCTCGTCCTCACCGACGATCCTCCCTTTCGTCTCTTCATTTATCCGAGACATCCTGTTTGTCTTCCATCGAGTCCTCGGCTTTCTTCTACTCCTCCATGCTTGCATCATCATCCTCTTCTCACACCTCTCACCTCTATACAACTCCCTTTCTTCTCCTTCAACTCTTCTTCGTTCCTTAAAAGTTTCTTCGGGCACTGTACTACATCCAACAGCACTCGACCGTACATGTCGCTTTACCTCTCCTAGAGTGCTCGTAAGCATCTCTCCACACATACTGTCTCTTCTCCTTTCACTTTCTCGGTTACTACTCTTCTTCACTATCTTTTCTTCAGGTTTTCTGTGAAACATGTCAACTCCTGACACCTCAAACAACTTAACTCTACTATCCAGATGCCTCTGTGCTCGTGGACAACTTGACGTTCTACTTCCGTCCTCAGTCTGTCCACATCTTTCCTCATTCCTACTCAGTACAGTTGCATTCACCTTCCGACCCTTAATTTCAGCAGTCTGGGCTCTACTCAGGTCCGCTCTCTTCACAGTATTCCTCTTCGGCTGGGTCATCCTGACTTTTGACCTCACCGAGACTTCATTTTTCTGGGCTGGACCTTCATCAAACAGCCATGCTATATCTACGTCGATATCTTCTACCGGTTTAATCGACACTGTCTCATCTTCTCCAGCGTCTTCCTCGTCGGCCACCTCGGCCTTCGTCACTACCGAGACAGGGTTTTCAATGGCTTGGCGGTCTCCTGGCTCATCTTCTCGGATGTCAGTCAGGTTCACACTCTCAGGTGTCCCAACCGTGCCGTGGCCTTCTGGGCACTCCTCTGGCACAGTCTCCGCCATGACTCTTGTCAACACCTTTGTCCCGCACAAGTCATTCCCTAGGATCACTTGGACTCCTGGAATAGGTATGTCGGGGCATACTCCCAACATCACCTCCGCCGACACATATTCCGACCTTAGCTGGACAGTACATACGGGCATGTCACTCTCAGCCAATAACCCATATACTCTCATCTTACTCCTGCCAGCTAACCGTCGATCATTCCCAATCAGGCTTCTCGTAATCAAGCTCTGATTAGCTCCGGTATCTCTTAAGATACCAACTTCTACTTCAGGTTGGCTTCCTATTCTGATCCAACCTTTGCTCATGAACGGCCTATACCTCTCGTTCACTAAGTTCGCTCTCTGTGGTTTGTCTTGGAACACATTAGTATATTTACCTCGGGGGTCACACATGGCCAGGGTCACAACTCTCTTGCCCTGCCGACAATCTCGTATCACGTGACCCAATCCGTTACATTGGTAACATCTCATCTGGGAAAAGTCTCTTCTATATGTACCAGAGTAGCTCTGACTCTGCCCACTCGTATTGGAGTTCCTCGGGCCAGACGTACTACTCGTACTCTGTGGGGTTTTACTGGACTCTCGATTTCCAGGATAACGATTAGTTTCTCGTTTAGCTCCTCCATCTTCACTTTCAGATGAAGTGTGCGACCTACTCTTCTGAGTTTTAGGGTACTTACTTTTATCTGCCCATTTATCAAAATTTTTCTCACCCCAGACTCTTCTGGGTCTCTCATAATTTCTTCCTCCCCAGACTCCATTGGGTCTGCCATCGCTGCGTCTCGCCTCGCTTCTCACTCTGTTCTCCCTCAAGCTCTTGTACGCTTCAGTAATCATATCTGCCCTATCTGCGGCATCTTTCACCTCCTTTATCCCTGCTTCTTGGATCTTGAAATTTGTTTCGGGATGCATCATCTCCAAGAACTTCTCCATGACCATCAGTTGCTTCAGGTCAGCGTAAGATCCAACTCCAGCAGCCTCAATCCACTTCTGGAATCGTCTTTCCAGATCTCTTGCTGTCTCAGCAAACGTACACGCTCCAACTTTGATCATCTCTCTGAAACGCTTCCTATAAGCTTCTAGGGTTAGCTGAAACGAGCGCAATATGCTGCTCTTTACTGTGGCATAATCCTGGCACTCATCCAGTGACAATTGGGTGTATGCCTCCCTGGCTGCACCGGTCAATCTTAACTGGACCAGCTGGGCCCATTCCTCCTGTGGCCACTCCTTGATACTGGCTACTTTCTCAAAATGCTCGAAGAAGCTCTCTGCCTCTTCGGGCACAAACAAGGGAATGTCCTTCTCCCTAACCCTAACATCTGGTGGGTGTGATACCTGGGTGGTGCTCTCTGGCAACCCATGTTCAATCCTTTGCTCAGCCAAGGTTCTGTTCGCTTCTATCTGCATTTGTTTTGTTCTCTCTTTTTCTTTTTCGACCTGGGCTTTTTCTTTTTCTTGTTCCAACTCCAGTTCCCTTACTCTGGTTTTCTCTTTTTCCACCTCTAGTCTTGCTTTCTCTTTTTCTTTCTCTTGTTCCAACTCCAGTTCCCTTATTCTGGTTTTCTCTTTTTCTACTTCCAGCCTGGTTTTTTCTTTTTCCTTCTCTGCTTCATTTTTCATCTGGAGTTCTAACTTCATCTTTTCCAGCTGGAACTGTCTCTCCTCACGCTGTTGTTGGATCTGGAGCTCTAACTGGAATCTCTCCAAGCTCCAATTTCGGCTACTCCTACTACTGCGGCTACTCTTGCTGCTCCTACTCGATCCCTGGGATCTCACGTCATCCTGCCCATCATCCTCCTTTCCACTTTCAGCTCCTTTTTGGGCTCCTTGCTCTGCCGCTTCATTTTTGGCTCTTAACTGCCTCAGGATCTCATCCTTCATCCCAGCTACTTTAGATGCTTTCAACCTAATGCCACATTTTTCTGCTATCTGTTTCAATTGATCCCTCGTGCAACCTTCCAAGTCCTCAGGCTTGCCTGACTCCACAAACGCTTGCACCTTATCCATCTTTGTCCTGCGAGTCTTCCCAAGAGAGAGTATACACCTGCGGTCACACAGTTTATCTCAGCCGGGGTGTACAAATCCACTCTTGGACAGGGTGTGGGTGTGTCAGTTCACTCTCCCGGACACAGGCCCCCAATTTTATTATAGACTGTGGGTTGGTTGGTGTTGTCGTCGTTGATCCTTCTCTACGGACAACCCAACCCACAACTCGGTAGAGTGCTTATACTAGGAGATCACCCTTGGCGCTTCTGGCTCTTGGAGAGGGGCTCAACGTCACACGTTTAGGGGATGCGGCTCCAACACTTAGCCTCGTTGTCACGTGCACACACCCACTCGAGCCGCTGTGACTCCCCACTCTCTCCTTATGAGATATGATCTCCTCAATCCCCTATGACTTACTAGTATTACCTCCTACCCTGTCCACAGCAGTGGTTCTTGGTTCTTTCTCTCTCTCTCTCCTTCTTTACTACCTCCTGGGAAGCCTCACTAGGACAAGGGCAAACACCAGTAAATTGTGACACATTTACTGGACAAAGCACATACACGATACATACACACATATAATAATAATGAATCCTATACTCTATAATATCACAATCAGGTTGCACTCCAACACCATCAGAACTCTATTATCAGCTTATCAAGTGGTATCCTATCTCCTGGTTCGCCACCTGATACTATCAACCTCCTCAAGTTGATCAAGCCTACATACACTGTTGCACCATCAGCAAGCTAACATACACATATAGAAAATCAGCATTTGAATGCAATAACATATACCAGTACAGATGTTCATTGATACTTCAGTATAAAAAAACTCCTTGACATAGGAATGCCAACAGTCACTCACCTCTCACTGCGTCTTGCACGCTAATGACAACCAAACACTATCAACTCCCTATAAGTAATCCACCAGAACTTCCCCTTCCACCTCTGGAAGTTCACTACCCTAATATCTTTAGGTTCTGCCGGGCTTCACTACCAGGATCCTCTGCAGCTCCTCCAGGCTGCTATCATGAAGTTTCCTTGTGCAACTACGGTGCTTCACCCTTCTGTTAGGTTCTTCCACAGCTCTCTTGGCTGCTACACCACCTCTACAGAAGCACGTGACACTCCTCTTCACTGCTGCTTCTCCTCACAGCTCGAGGTCCTCTGCTCCACTACCTTGGAGTCTCATCAGCTACATCATCTGCTGGCTTCGAAGTTCTCAGCAACTTCTTCCCCAAAGACAAACCTGCAACCCATCGACGTTCCAATAAAATGTTCCCCTTTAACACATAAACAAAAATAACCACACAATATGCTTGCCTCAAACCTCTATCTGTCCTCTACATACAGTGAGAGTGGACTCCCCCGTTTTGGGCGGGTCCATACTCCACCTCGCCTGGCGGCGGTCCTCACTCGCTGGGAGGGTCTTCCTCCATCCGGAGCCAGGCTCCCTCAGTCGTCCGCCAGCGCTCAGAGGGGGCGGACGTCGCTCCGTGTTCCTCCCTCTCCACTCTCTTATTTCAGGCTTTCTGCCTTATTAAAACATGTCTAACTTATAAATAAACATTGCTACTGTCGCTGGGCACACGACCAACTACAAGTGATCACTATGAACTGGCGTATATCGTGCTTACCACAGATTAATTGGTCGAGGGCGCTTTCCCTCTGACGGCGTCTGGTCAGGGCGCTCCCACGGCCCACAATAATGCCTCCGGGCGGCTTAATATTCACTAATTATCGTCCACGACTTGAGACCACACGTCCCCAGCTCGATTCCACAGCTGGCACGTCTGCACACTTCTCTTCTCTTAGAGATATATCACTAGGGGTTCCCTTCTGACGGGAGCTCAACGGAGCGCGGCTTCCCCCTGCGATGTCTGGCACTCAAGTGAGGTCAAGGTCCTCCGGAAGCGAGCCTCACGCCTCCAGCAAAATGTCCACATCTCCTAGCCCGTCATTTATCTATTTTCTTCTGCATTGCCCATAATCTCAAACTGTTATACATATCCAACCAGCCATTTTACATATGGGTTATCACCTCAATATTTGCTAGACCTTCTAGTTAGGTCAGGCTTGCTGAATAACTCTCAAGAAGGGAGACTCGTTTCTCCTGCAGGCTGAGATCATAACAAAGGGAGTCACCTTTACTTCATCAGGGTCAAGCAACATGCAGCCTCGCCAACACTCAGGACTCCGGCAGTGATAGTGTAACGGTGAGTGAAGTGGCTACTGTGGCTCAGAAAGAGGGCCATAATGATATGGTCAAGGAGGTTTGGGCTGAACTAAGAAAAGTTGGCGAGTTCCTCCGAAATCTTGAGCAAAGAATCGAATCCATCGAGGCCAAATTAAACGTTCAGGTGAAGGTCAAGGAAAGTCACAAAACAGTGAAGGAAAGTCAGGATATATTGTTTGAGGACAATAATGAAATATTGAGTGATGAAATGAAGGAAAGTGAAGTGTGTGTGAATGATGATAGTCGTAGTGAAAGGAAGAATCCTATAATTACACATAAAATGAAGGAATCATTTGGGCCAATAATGGACGTCACAGGACTGAAAAAATCTCTTGAGAAACGCAATGTTGCTTTTACTGGTGAACTTGGGAGGAGGTGGGAGATGTTATATGAGGTATGGCTATCATTTAGTGAACTTATTGGGGATGACTTAGAAAGTGAATTGTTTAATAATGGATTACCCTAGACTGAAAATGTTGTCATGGAATGTTAATGGTTTAAGAAACAGGGTTACAGATGTTCATTGTTATGTGATGGGAAATGATATTGATGTTGTAGCTCTCCAGGAGACAGGGGATAGGAATGAAGTCTTATTGAAATTAAATGGCTATAAAGGGTTTCACCTCTTCGTCGCAAATAACATCAGAGGTTACGTCGATTTATAAATTGGCAGATGCAGTTTAATGCTGATAAATGTAAAGTTCTGAGGCTAGTTAATGATGATAGAGTTACAAGATACGAACTAGATGGTGTTGAGATTGAGAAGTCGGAATGCGAAAGGGATCTGGGAGTTATGGTTAGTAAGAATTTAAAACAAAAGGATCAATGCATGAATGTTCATAATAAGGCAAATAGGACACTGGGATTTATTAATCGAAGCATTAGTAATAAGACACCTGGTGTGGTTCTTCAGCTCTATCTTGCTGTGGTTAGGCCCCATTTAGATAATGCAGTTCAGCTTTGGTCGCCGTACTATAGAATGGATATAAATTCACTTGAACGTGTCCAGCGTAGGATGACTAAGTTAATTCCCCAAATTAGAAATCTTTCATATAAAGAAAGAATAACAAAGCTTAAATACCATTCACTGGAAAGGCGAAGAGTTATTTATTACCATGATAGAGGTTTACAATGGATGAATGGACATAACATAGGGGATATTAATAGGGTATTAAAAGTATCAACACAAGACAGAGCACGAAACAATCGGAATAAATTGGATAAATTTAGATTTAGGAAAGACTTGGGTAAATACTGGTTCGGTAACGGGGTTATTGATTTGTGGAACCGCGGTTATCGATTACCGTGTAACGTGGTGGAGGTGGGGTCCCTCGATTGTTTTAAGCGCGGGTTGGACATGTATATGAGTGGGATTGGGTGGTTATAGATAGGAGCTGCCTCGTATGGGCCAATAGACTCTGTGACGGTAAAGCGTTGGTGTTCGGCTGTTTCAAAAGCTAGGGGCAGGGCCTCGTGACATTAAAGAAAAAAAAAGAGAATAAGCTGGAACTTTCGTCTGTGGTAAGGTAATGGGAAGACACACAAAACACAAGTAAATTTAACAATGAAATTTTAATTACGTTAGAAAAACAAGACAAAAATAAAATTAAGCATAAAATATACAAGGCAAGTCAACAAACAAAATAATAAGAATAATCACTGGCAAATGAAAAGTTACGTTAAGACAAGTGAGCTATAGCAAAATAAATAATAATGGAGCTGGAATATTGGCTTCGAGCTGCCACCTCCCTTAGTACACGAAAGCCAAGGCTTAGTCTACCAACGAGAGATGTCAACTGCAAGGAGCACTGGGATATTCTGACTACTCTGGGCCACTGCAGACCAGACATCAACTTGTGGCGGAGGGCGGAGGGTGCGACTGGACACCAGCCAATCAGCGACAGGCAGGCAATGGACAAGCAGTTTGCCGGTTTACGGTGGCGGTGGGTAGCAGGTGTGCCGGTGTGCTGGATACGTTTTGCTCTCTGGGCAAAACGTTTTGGAGATACTTGCTGGCCGTATCTTCTATATTATCTGTTGTTGTTACGTACTTTGAAGGGAAGAGCAGGCTCAATCTCTCTTGAAAGAGATTATCATCACAACTCTCCCCCGAAGCCTGCGGTTCTGGAAGAAGTACGTCGTCATGTGGTGGAGTAATAGGTGGAGTTGCTTCTACTTCATAAACCCTGGAGAGGGCGTCGGCTATGATATTGTCAGAACCCTTGATATAGCGAATCTCCAGGTTGAAATCTTGTAGATATAAAGCCCATCGTAGAAGACGCTGGTTAGTGATTTGGGCTTGATGTAAGAAGCGGAGAGGGTTGTGGTCTGAGAAGATGGTGGTAGACCTGGCACCTTGTAGGTATGGAGCAATGTGTTGGAGATTCAGGACAATGGATAGTAGCTCTTTTTCAATAGTGCTGTAGTTCCTCTGGTGGGGTTTCAATTTGTAGCTGTAGTAGCTGACAGGTAGAACCTCTTCGCCTCGTTGCTGCATCAGGACACCACCACCGCCGGTACCACTGGCGTCGACATGAAGGACGAAAGGCTTGGTGATATCTGGCGAGGCGAGAATGGGATTAGAACAGAGGAGGAATCTGAGTTGTTCGAAAGCAACGGTTTGCTGCATGGTCCAATTATACCGTTGCTTGGGACTGGTTAACATGATTAAAGGCGTGGCGACTGTACTGAAATTTCTCACAAACCTACGGTAGTAGGAGTCAAGACCAAGGAAGCGCAGGAGCTGCTTCCTGGTGGTAGGCTGTGGATAATGCTGGATGGCTTGAGTGTTTGAGTCTAACGGAGCTAGGCTGCTACTCCCAATTACATGACCCAGATAACGCACTTTACCTTTCCCGAAGGTGGACGTGACCAGGTTGATGGTGAGGCCGGCTGTCAGGAGCTTGGCGAACAGTCGTCGCAGCTGGAGCAGATGTTCACTCCAGGTGTTGGATGCTACGACGATATCATCCAAATAGGCGTACGTGTTATCCAAGCCCTGGATGACACGGTTGACAGCTCTCTGAAAGGTGGCCGGGGCATTACATAGTCCGAAAGGAAGGCGTTCATATCTGAAAAGTCCAAAAGGAGTGATAAAGGCAGATATTTCTTTGGCTCGCTCCGTTAAACACACTTGGTAATACTCCTTAAGCAAGTCCACCTGGGACAAGTACTGGGCATTACCAATGGCGTCAAGAATGTCATCTATCCTTGGCAAGGGGAATGCATCCTTGACAGTCACATTATTTAACTTACGATAGTCAGTGCACAGTCTCACCTTACCTTGGGGTTTTGGCACCAAGATACAGGGTGAGGCCCAGGGGGACTCACAAGGTGTAGCCAGTCCATGATCCAAGAGGTACTGCACCTCAGCACGCATGACTTCCTTCTTGCTAGGGCTGATTCGGTAGAAGGGTTGACGAATCGGCCGGGTGTCGGGGAGCAGTTGGATGTCGTGCTGGGTAACATTACACTCTTGGGGGTCATCTCGGAACAACTCCTGATGTTCTCTGAAGATCTTGACGAGAGGTGCACTATGATTGTCCTGAAAATAGTTTGGAAGATCAGTAAGGATTTCCGAATTAGAAAGCGCTGACTCCTTGTCAGTGCTTTCGGGAGGAGAAGCAGGGAAGGTCTCACTGTGGATGTATGGTTCTGTAAAGGCAGAGTAGTTAAGCATGACAGTGGGAGGAGTACCGTTATATAGCTTCAGGAGGTTGACGTGGCACAGCTGGGTCTTCCGCCGCCTATCTGGAGTCTCGAGAATGTAGTTATGGTTGTTTCTGCACTCCTTGATGCGGTAGGGTCCTGAAAACCTGTTTTGTAAAGGAGAACCTGGGATAGGGAAGTAAGCAAGTACGAAGTCTCCCGGCTTAAATTTTCTTACTTTGCTGGTCTGGTCGTAATGAGTCTTCATCGTCTCCTGTGCTTTCAATAGATTATCTTGGGCAAAACTGTGGACTCTCTCTAAAATGTGTTGTAGGTTTTGAAGAAAATGGGGCACATTCTGATGCTCACTGAAGGTGGCATCACGTAGAGAGTCTTTGAAAACCTTGAGGGGAGTACGGCACTTACGTCCGTAGAGCATCTCATAAGGAGATACTCCTAGGGACTCATTGGGAAGACTTCTATACATGCACATTATCAAATCAATTTGCTTATCCCAATCCTTAGAGGTTTCATTACAAAACTTCTTCAGGAGTGCTTTAATAGTCTGATGACTACGCTCAAGAGAACCCTGTGAAGCAGGATGATAGGGGCTGGACAATACCTGTTTGATGTTGAACTCCTCCAGTGTCCTTTTGAAGAGATCACTGGTGAAGTTGGTGCCACAGTCGTTCTGAACCTCCCTGGGAAATCCATACTGGGTGAAGATCTTCAATAAGTGCTTCACAACCGTAGCAGCCGTAATGTTCTTTACTGGAACTGCTATGGGGAATCTGGTGGTAGGACACAGGATGGTTAAGATATAGGCGTTACCTGAACTGGTCCGAGGTAAAGGACCAACACAGTCTATAATAAGTCTGTGGAAAGGTTCCGCAGGCACCTGTATGGGAATCAGTGGCGCTCTGGGAATAGAGATGTTAGGTTTACCTGCCATCTGAAATGTATGACACTGTTTGACGTACTGTTTGACGCTATTTACCATACCTGGCCAGTAGTAGTCTTGACGGATTCCATGGTAGGTCTTGTTGAATCCGTAGTGGGAGAGTGCTCCATGGGCCAGGTGTAGAATAGTGGGCCGCAGGCTGGCAGGAATCACAAGTTGTTCGACGCTGGCCCAATCGTCCTCCTCCTTCAGTTTACTGGGTCTATATCTGCGGTAGAGCAATTCGTTCTCTAGGAAGAACCCAGGAATACTGTCGGGTTGAGTCTCAGCCTGGAAAAATAATGGTGTTAAGGTAAGATCTTCCCTCTGTAACTTACGGAACTCCAACTTGGTCAGATTCGGGGGTAGTTTCTGAGGGTCTTGAGGGACAGCGGTAGCAGTAGAGTCAGCTGGCTGTGGTCGTGCGGCTTGTGCACGGGTGGTCACTAGAACCGGAGGAGAAACTTCATCACTCTCTTGAACCTTTGCTGGAACATACTCAAATATAGGATTATCCGTCACAGAGGTACACACCTGGGGTTTGTCCATGACGATCAGGTTGGTCGGTTGCAGGTCTTCTGCCAAGTCGTTGCCCAGGAGAAATTGCACTCCAGGCATGGGAAAAGGCTTTTCCCTGACGGCGACTTGGACTTCTCTGTTCACGAAGGGACAATCCAGGTGGACTCTGGCGAGAGGATAAGGAGTGGTAGCAGTGAGGTCAGTGATGAAGACAGTTTTTCCGGTGTAGGCGATGTTGGGCACAGCCGACTTCAAAATAATCGATTATAGAGCCGCTGTGTCCCTCAAGATCTTCAATTTGAAACGTCCCTCCTGATTTGAACCGTTGGCAGAGATAGTTCCAGTATACAGGTGTTTACTGAAAAGAGAAAGATCATTAACATGAACACCAACATTCATCACAGGCTTACCGGACTTAGGAGGAGTTGGTTTGGGTTTTGGCGTTTCGGTGGTTCCTTTGTATTGAGACTTACCACATTTATCTATGGTATGTCCATAGAGTCTACAATACTTACAGTACAATTGCGAGCCAGCTTGATCGGTACTCACTTTCTCGCAACTGTACCACGACTTTTTACTGGAAGATGGTTCTGGTGTCGGCCGGTGGATGAGGCTGTAAGTGTCAGCCGACTTAGCACACTTTAGGTAGTCGGTTTCTTCTTTATCTGCTAAATATAGACGGACAGGAGGCGGCACACGCCTCAAGAATTCTTCAACTAGCATAAGGTTGACGAGTTCTGCAAAGGTAGAGACATGTGCTGCTTCCAGCCATTTCATAAAATATCTCCTTTTGGTGTTAGCAAACTCGAGAAAGGTAGTGGTACTTGCCTTCAGGTGGTCACGGAATTTCCTTCGATAATTTTCGGTGGAGAGAAGGTAGGCGTCCAACACTGATGGTTTCAGAGTCTGGTAGTCATTCTCAGACGCCAAAGTACTGAGTGTAACTGCAGCTCTACCTGTAAGATGTACTCTGAGAAGGGTGGCCCATTGGTCGGCAGGCCAACTAAGTTGATTAGCAAGGGTTTCAAAGGTGGTGAAAAACACATCAACTTCTGTTTCTAGGAATGATGGCATTAACTTACTTGCATGTGATATATTAAAACTGACGGGAAGATTGGCGGTAGCTTGCTGGCGTTGAGCGAGGTGTGAAGTTTCCAACGCGAATTCTTGTTTGCGACATTCCATAGACAGGGTTGCTTGTTGTTTGTCATATTCGTGTTGCATCTCCAATTGGTGTTGTTTGGTTTCAAGCTGTACTCTTTCCCGCTCACGGAGTATTACAACCTCACGTTCTTGTTCTTCTTTCCTCAAGGCAGCTTCACGTTCCTTGAGGGCGATTTCACGTTCTTGTTCTTCCCTTCGTATGGCAGCTGCTTCCCTTTGTTGTTCGAGGGCTTCCCTTTGCTGCTCGCGTTCAATCTTGGCCAGCTCTAGTTTGAGTTTCATCGTTGCCAAATCAGTTTTATCTGCAATAAAGTAAGTTTCGTGAGTTTCAGAGTCTATCTTACCTTGCTCTAAGAAATGATCCAGTAACAGGTTGTGTACTTCATTTTTGTTGGCTTAGTGCAAGAGTTTGTAATTCAGCCCTCTTGGTATGACTTAAAGTCCCTATTGCACCTGCTGGATCTGCACGGAAAGCTTGGAGACGTAACATGGTGAAATTAGCAAATAAATGCACAACGAATATACCGTTGTGATATAGTGAATGTCAGAAACAGGACAACGTGGCAACTGGTACCTATCCTGTGGAATCTTTAACAATTAAAGTTAATTACAAGATGTTAAATGATTAATTAAATCAAGGTCGCAGGAAATCTTGTACCCGGTACTCATGTAAGAGGATAAGGGCAAGAAAATCCTACTAAACAAGCGAAACTGAGTTTCTAAAACAAATGAAACAGTTAATTGCCTGAAAAGTAAAATTGGTTGTCCAAGAATGTAGGCATACCTTGCCGAGTCTCTATAGGACATAAGCAAGTTTTTCCCACTGAAATTAATATGATACTTACAGAATTAGCAAACTTTTGTGCTCTGAAAAAGAAAGCTAATTCCCTACCAATGTATGTACCATCATCTCTGACTGACGTGTAGGGGTGCGATGTGTCAACTGGTGACGAGAACTGCTGCTGAGGTCCCAATTCAGCAACTAAAGTTCGTGCTAGAGGAACTATGGCCCTCTT
Organism: Procambarus clarkii; assembly: GCF_040958095.1. NCBI lineage: Eukaryota > Metazoa > Arthropoda > Malacostraca > Decapoda > Cambaridae > Procambarus > Procambarus clarkii. The sequence continues at coordinate 56,134,574 of NC_091153.1, forward strand.
TATCCTCTTACTGTCAGACTGCAGATGATTAGGTGCACTTGACCCGGGGGCAGACCACAGTACCAGGGTACCAATATGATGATCTGTCGAAAATATGAGAAATATCCTAGGGGTATGACGATGATAAACACGAGTAATAACACGGAGGGAGAGATGACCAATTAACAGTATGACTGACGCCTACAGTCACCACGTAATCCAAAGTTGTCTCACCTTCACCATATGCTACTCTCGGAATGCACAATACACACAGCACCATATAAAAATTGAATATGAAAAATAGTAAAAAGCTACGTTACCAAAGCCAAATATGCTTACCATAAATTACTACTTGGCACCAGTACCTGAGTGAAGCTCCTAGGGCAGGCACCCTACTTAATGTGACGGTAAAGCGTTGGTGTTCGGCTGAATCAAAAGCTAGGGGCAGGGCCTCGTCACATTAAAGAAAAAAAAGAGAAAAAGCTGGAACTTTCGTCTGTGGTAAGGTAATGGGAAGACACACAAAACACAAGTAAATTTAACAATGAAATTTTAATTACATTAGAAAACAAGACATGAATAAAATTAAGCATAAAATATACAAGGCAAGTCAGCAAACAAAATAATAAGAATAATCACTGGCAAATGAAAAGTTACGTTAAGACAAGTGAGTTATAGCAAAATAAATAATAATGGAGCTGGAATATTGGCTTCGAGCTACCACCTCCCTTAGTACACGAAAGCCAAGGCTTAGTTTACCAACGAGAGATGTCAACTGCAAGGAGCACTGGGATATTCTGACTACTCTGGGCCACTGCAGCAAAGACATCAACTTGTGGCAGAGGGCGGAGGGCAGGTGCGACGGGACACCAGCCAATCAGCGACAGTCAGGCAATGGACAAGCAGTTTGCCGGTTTATGGTGGCGGTGGGTAGCAGGTGTGCCGGTGTGCTGGATACGTTTTGCTCTCTGGGCAAAACGTTTTGGAGATACTAGCTGGGAGTATCTTCTATATTATCTGTTGTTGTTACGTACTTTGAAGGGAAGAGCAGGCTCAATCTCTCTTGAAAGAGATTATCGTCACGACCTTCTGCAGTTGCCTTTGATCTTATGTTCTTATGTTCTTATGTTAAGAACTCCATACCAGCAGAGTTAGTAGAACCGCCGTCAAAAATGCAAGGTATAGAGAATGTCTGTGTTAAATTATCATTAAGGGAAGGGGAATTTATTTTAGTTAATTTGTATGTATCCAGGAACTACTTCGACCCTCACTATCTACCTGACTGCAATTATACTAATCCTTCACTGGTCATTGGGACCTTAATGCTCGGCACACAAGCCTTGGGACAGTGGGTAGTATTAATGCTAATGGGGTCAAGTGGTTACAGTTTCTACAAGATCATCCAGATACCTGTCTCTTGGGAAACAATGAACCAACTCACATCAGGGGAGGACGGCTTGACTATGCCTTTATTGTAAACTCTCAGGGGATTAGGGGGGGAGGTTGGGTTGTTCGGGAACTACTTAGTGACCACTTTGCCTTGAACGTTGAATTACCACTGGGGAAAAAACAAGTACACTTTCAAAGGAAAAGGCTAACTATTAATAAAGGTATGACAAATTATTTTATTCAAAATATGGGAGATTGGTATCAACAATACACGCCGTTCTGCGTTGATAATTTTTACGAGGACATGGTCGAGAACATAGAGAAATTAGTACAGAGGGAAAATAACGGGGGCAGGGGAAGCAAGACGCATGGACCTAAGAAATTTAAATATTCCAATGACCAGCAAGTTAAGGGGTGGGAGAGAATGCTACGGAGTGCACATAAAGAATGGTTAAAAATGGAATGAGGGAGGAAGAGAAAAATACAATGTTGGAAGTGGCTAGGGAATGCAGTCAGGTGAGGAAGGAGGCGCAGGACAGATACTGGCAAGACTTTGCTCAGTTCATTGGTAATACTAAAAATCTTAAAGACATATGGAGAGCAGTAAATAAAATCAGGGGTTTAAGACCAAAATCATTGCTCACTCAGATCCAGGGAAGGTTGCTAATGAGTTAGTAGATAAATGAGCTAGTGCTGCTGGTATGGAGTCCTTACCTGAAGACACGAGAGTCCCCATTGAGTCATGGGAAAATATTAGAAATGGAGTAACTTTATGTGCCTTAAATACAAGATCTGTAACATGCACTGAGATAACTCCCGATGAGCTACTGAATGCTATAAAAAGTGGCAGCTCTACTGCTCCGGGGAAAGATGAAGTAACGTATGACATTCTTAATTATTTAACCGGTATGATACCAAGTCCCTTACTTGATTTGTTTAATATGAGTTACAGAGAGGGAAAGTTACCAAGAAAATGGAAAGAGGCTGTCATCATTCTTGTCCGTAAGTCAGACGGAGGCTACAGCCCTGTCTCCTTAATATCCTTCTTTTGTAAAATGATGGAAAGGATTTTGTTAAATAGGCTACTCTACCTTGTAGGTGATAACATGTCCAGTAATCTTTTTGATTTTATCAAAGGCAAAAGTACTGCGGATTGTCTCTTAAAGTGTTTGTCTAATGTGGATGACAATTGTAGAGTTTTTGTTGATCTGCAAGGAGCATTTGATAAAGCCAATGGGAAAGTAATTTTATACGAATTAGCCAATCTGGGAATAACAGGGAGATTGCTACATTGGATAAGGGATTAGCTACAAGGCAGAAAGGGTCAGGTGTATTACCAGGGATACATGTCTGAGGAACGGATGTTTCAGTTAGGTACCCCCCAAGGGGAGAGTTTTAAGTCCCACCTTATTCAATGTATTAATGAACAGATTAGCATCAGAGATGTATCCTCCAGGGGTCACGACGATCAAATATATGCTGATGACATTCTTATACAAGGCATTTCAGGGAACAAATTTCAAACTGCTCTTAACATACTTGGTACAACCTGCCACAAGTTAGGCTTAGTTATAAATGCAGACAAAACCAAATATGAGTATAGGAAACGAAGAAATATAACACATTACTCTAAATGGTGTGGAACTGAGCCGTGTTCAAAAGTACAAGTATCTGGGCATGTATGTTGAATACACATGTGAGAGTAAAAATGCTGAAATAAATCATATCAGCACCTTATGTAAAGCCCGTCTGCATCCTCTAAAACCACTGGCTCTTTCTGGTAAAGGTGTTAGGGTACCTACCTTGTGGATGTTATACAGAAGCACTGTTTGGTCCCTGATAGACTACGCAGCACCCGTTTTGTCTTACACAGGCCAAGGCAGAATTAAAAAAAATAGAGCTGATACAGAACGAGGCTATGATGATTATTCTTGGATGTTAAAGAAATGCAATGATTGAAATAATGAGAATGGAATTAAATTTACAGAGTGTGTATGATAGAGTCCGTGACATTAACACTAGAGTATCTATTCGTTTCATGCGGAGAAAAGGAGGGGATGAGCTGTTTCAGAGTGTTCAGACCTTCTTGAGTGACGTACACACTTCCAGGAAACTGAGGGAGACACGCTACACGAGGGAACTAGCTCATGACCTCAGGGAATACGCTGTAAACTCTCTCACCAGTGTAATAGATCTGCTCCCTGGAAAGTACAGAAAATAGACGTCGAAATTGTACCCCTCAAGGTGAAAAAGATTCATCATGAACCGGGACAATTACGGTGTTTGTATGGAAGCATGATATCCCGGTTACCAAGAGGCAACAGTTTACATGAATATTGTGACGGGTCGGTGGCGGAGGATGGCAGGGCAGGGTGTGGTGTCCTAATAAGGGAATATACTGAGTTCGGGACTATGGACAGGATAATTGAACTTCGACTTAGTAATTATATATCATCCACACAAGCTGAACTGCAGGCCATTCTGGCGTGTTTGGAGGAAGTGTGTCATGACGACAAAAATGTTTTTGTATTTGTCGATAGCCGAGGAGCACTTGATTCCTTAAACAGTCGAAACCCAGTCTTCGTGTCCATAGTTGAGAATTGTAGGAAAAGGATAACTGAGATACAGCTAAAAGGTCATAGTGTGAAATTCATGGGGATTCCATCTCATGTTGGAATAGTGCTCAACGAAGTGGCGGATGACTTGTCCAAACGTGCCTCATCAAAACCACAAGTTGACATTGAATATGAATTCAAAATGAGACAAATAAGAAACAAAATCAGAAATATTCAGGCACAGGCAAAAATGGAGAGGAGAAGTATAATGTATGAGAGAAGTCAAACCATGCAACACTCCATGTATGTGAGTCAAAACACCCATTTCACTTATGGTAAAAGGAGAAATGCTTGGAGTGACTCTGTGTACATGCGGCTCAGGCTTGGGTACAAATATTACTGGGAATATGGGAAAGGTGTTCATGATAATGTCACGAAGTGTAAACTATGTGGTATGTTAAGGTCTCACACCCTCACCCATTATGTTCTTGATTGTCCGTTGATTAATGTATATAGAAACACTAAGATAAGGACTGTTCCTGAACAAATAGCCAGGATGTGTCACAACGGAAAGGTTGATGATATTCTTGAGAGATATAAGAATTTTGCACCAGGACTGTAATTTTTTGTTGAATTATCTTCATGTCTCTTGCAAATTGTCTATACAGTATACCTAGGTCATAAAAGTATTTGTGTACGTCTGGTACAATACTACTTGTGTAAAGGAGGAAATGTAGAAGTTTATCTCTCAGAATGTTTGGTAACATGTTTATTGTTTGTGATGTGTGTATATGTATGTATTTAACACGATGTACTGAACGAGGTGAGAATAGCTGGAGCTACCTCATCCCTTTGTGTGTATTTAAACTCAATAAACTTATTTCAATTTAAATTTCAGTTACACAATAACCCTCCCTAAAAATTAACCACAATAACCCTCATTGTAGTAAAATCACAATGGCATCATATATCAATATAAATAATTTTGGGGTAATGTAGTGACTTGAGAAGTTCAAGTCACTCCATTGTCTCAAAATGATATTCATTGATATATCTCGTCATTGTGATTTCATTGTGATCTGAGTGTATTGTAAGAGTGTGAACGTCATTACCGAAGGCCAGAGTGTGGTCGGGTTGGCAGTAAAACCCTGGTTGAGCTCCGGTTTGGGGCCTCAAGAACCTTTCTTTAAATTCAGCAGAGTTCAGGCTTGGTCGGCTTATCTTTTGTAATTATCTTTCTCAACATCAGCATGTGTTATTGTATACCGTTTCTTTGTTTTTGAAAATGAAATAATACTTTATCCACTCGAAATATTATGAGAAAAATCTCATTATATGGAACCCTGTTGCAGCTCCTTGTGTCTACTTATTAATTGATTTCCTTTGTTTGGAATTTATATTAAAATGATGAAAAAAAAAAAGGAAGAGGTCTACATGACATGGGCTCGAGCTGACGACCGTCCGGCCAAGAGCGGCATGCCCCACTCTGAGGCCGTGACTCTTCCTAATAAGTCAAGACTCACTAAGTATTATATAGATCTTCACCTTACGTGACCCCGAGAGACCATGTATACGCTTTAATATCCAGTGACACCAAGAACATTCATCTGAAGGAAGTGATGACCTTACAGGAGTAAAAACTGCCCTCATGGTATTTAACAGAGAAATCTTAATACAACACTCCTGTTATGGTAAGAATGAAAGCGATCACTCATGACACGACTGTTATGACCTCTGGGTCATCAGAGGTCACCTGTGTGTGTGTGTTTACTTATATTTTCATTAATTAACATTCGAGGGATTTACTTTTTTATTAGGAGATCAGTCATAAACGTTGTATATATCTCGTGGACAGAAATTGTCATACAGCCACGTGATTACATAGTCATGTATACAGTGGAGCTGCTTGTCTGACAACCAAGCGGTCTCGTATATTGTACTTACCGAGTTGTTATTCGGTTGTGAGCATCTGCTCTTTGGTCCTGCATCTCAACTGTCAATCAACTTATTCACATGATTCTGGGCCTATTGGGCTCCATAATATCTACATTTGTAACTGTAGGGAGTCTGCGTCCATAACATCACTTCCAAATGCATTCCATTTGTAAATAATCCAAGCAAGTAACTTATCCCAATAATCCACGAAAATATCCCTCCACAATAATCCACAAAAATAATCCCCCATAATAATCTACCAAAATAATGGTCTGAAATATCCCACACATTACCTCTAAATAATAATCCAGCAGAATTATAAGTACTAATCCAACACAATAACTCTAAATAATAATCCAACTCAATAACTCTAAATAATAATTCAACTCAATAACTCTAAACAATAATCCACCACAATAAATATCCATATTAATTAACCATCATAATTATCAATAATTATCTACTACAAAAATCTAATAATCCATAACAATAGTCAACCAAAATTACCCTCCACAATAATCTACAAAAATAGCTCTCCAAATAAAAATCACAATAATAACCATCCGTAATAATCCTCAACAATAACCAGCTTTAATAATCAAACACTATAACCCTCCATAATAACCCTCCAAAATTACCTTTCATAATAACCCTCCAAAATTACCTTTCATAAGAAGCCACCAAAAAAATCCTCCATAATAATCATACAGATTAATCCTCCATAATAATCCATCACAACAACCTTTCTTAAGAATCCACCACAATACCTCTCCATAGTAATCTTCAACAGTAATCCTTCATACTAAGACTTACGAATAACCCTCTCTAATTATCCACCAAAATTACCCTCGATAATAATCCACCAAAATATCCCTTATAATAATTCACTCCAATAAGGCTCTATAATAATAATGCATTAGAATAATCCTCCATAATAATTTCTCACAATTACCTCCCCCATATTTCTTCACAATAACCCTCCATATTATTTCACCAAAATAACCATCAACAATAATCAACCACAATAACTCTCCATAATAATTCCCCACATTAACCCTTCCCAATAAGCCATCAGAATACCACCAGAGTATTCAAAGTCTCTGTACCTAACGCCTGCTAATTTCACTAATGTCAATGAGATAATCCTTTCCCTTAAAACAAAATATAGTGCCCTTGCTGAGATACCAACTCTAATTTATAAAAAAAAGCCTCTAGATTTTTAGCTCCTGCCGTTGTATTGGTTTACAACAAGTCACTTGAAATATTCTAAAAAAAGCGAGAGTAACCCTAGTCCATAAATGTCGTGATCTCACTGATGTCAACAACTTCAGATCTATATCAGTTCTACTTAACTTGTGTTGGGGTTTACCTCACTTCACTCTTACTCTGGGGTGAGCAATAGTTGTGCTCAAGGTCACTCACCGTAGCCCTGCGGGTCTTCACTCGATCCTCACGGCGCCACTGCACGCCAGGAGAGTCTCCCAGTCAATCTTAACGGCCTCTGATTAAGAAAGAGTGGGAACACGACTCGTCCACTTGACTGTCATGTGCCCTCCACAACAATAGGGCTCTACGGTTAACCACAAGGTCGCCAACTGGTGTTTTAGATGGCCAGTAACACCATCAGTGGACTGATGGAATTAGTGGTAGCCTTGGCAAGGTCACACTCAAAAGATCAGGAATCAGGCAGGTACTTATTGTTATCACTCTATGCTTTCAGTATAATATAGCCACAAGATCAATGGAGGGAATGATAAAAACACAAAGGTGGTTTTGTATTTTACTTAAAATGTATGAAAGATGTCACAAGGCCAAACAATAACAAATAAATCAACTGATCCTGACGCGGCCGGTAATTCCCACGGATAGTATGCGATCACTAAGTGGCAACACCTCCCCTCCTTGTCAATTGTCAAGAACAGCTGATCGCCTGGCCTCTCCGCGCGAAAGCTTTGCTTGTTTTCTAGATTCGCGTGCGCTGTTTCTTTAAATTCTCCAATATTACTAGAAACTCGCACACTCGATATTGGCACAAATAAACCGTATTCCTTAGTTACACTGTACTCAGGCTCAAACAGTCTTTTCTACAATCAATGCTATAATGATTCACTGTAATGGATTTCACAGCCCTTCATTCAATGACATATTATAAAGTATTAACACTGGCGTTTTCAGTACTTTCTATTGTGGGCGATAACGCAATAATTCACTGTACTCACAAATGATTAATCACTGCACGAACACAGACATAATAATGCATATAGATCAGACATCAGTAAATGGTAAAATAAATAGTTTCTGGGCACATAGCCTAACTTCCAAATACTGGCATAATATTATATATAATTTATCACTATATGTTCACATCAAAATCACATCAAAAGATATACACAACACAGTAAATTTATCACTTGTTCCTGGTGCCTGTACACACCAATAATCAACATAAGTATTACAAGTACTCTTGATAGTACTACACGGCAAACTGGTGCCTTACTGTGACATTGGTGAGACTTGCTCACGACATATAAAATCCTCAGGCTGGATAATATAGCCGAATAATATAGCTAACTAAAGGGGAATGGGGGGGGGGGAACTAGAAACACCTACTTCACCCTATCCTCCGATGAGAGTCGAGATGTAGCTCCTGGTCCTCGTGTCGGGAACGCCCCCACACGACACGTCGTCGTGTCCTACCAGAGCATTTCGTCGTCCCACCGTTTAGCACGTCGTCTCCGTGCCCTCTTCACTGCAGGTCCGTGCTCCTTCCTGACTTCTTGAAGGGTTGGAGTCGGTCTCCTGGCCGTCGTCTTCTCCCAACAACGGCTGTCGCCTACGTCTCAGCTACAGTCGTCCGGATTCCCAAATAGTCCTCTCTTCCTCGTCTACCCAGTGGCTCTGTCAGCCACTACGCTGTCACGAACTGGTGAACTGCCACAGACGTCACATACGTCACTGCACGGCTTCACTGCTTCTTGCACAGTACCTGACTGGAGCACTTGTTGCTCAAATAACCGTCAATTCCCTCATCTGGTTCAACACATGAACTAGGGAAGACTTCTCAGAGTACTGGCGGACTTCAGGTGACGCGTAAATCCACGGGAGCGGGAAACAACTGTCCAACTGACAGGGCCAGTCGTCGCACGTCCGACCTCTATGACGTGTCGTGTCTGACTGCTGGCGCCAGAGTGGCGCGCGGCCTGGACCCCCTTCCTTCGTGACGTCACTTTCGCCACGGGAGGTTTTCATTGGCTCCCGGTGCCACATTGCTGTCGGTGACCAATCCGGTGCCACTGACGTCACACGGTTTTGGCGGGAAATCAGGGAGGCAAGCGCCATCTTGGCTCCCTAAAGGGCCTATACCACAGGCCAAAATATTACTATTTCACAAATTTCTCGGCTCTCCGAGAACACTTCACTCTCTCCCATATATCAAATTGTAGCCTGCAACGTAGAGAACGCTTGGGAAAAGTAGACATGACTCTTACTGCAGGCGTGGGAGAATTATAAGGGGTGGAACTCCGTCACATTCCCCTCCCCTTAAAATAAGAGTCATGTCCGGTTAGTGCATGCGGGATAGGGCATCCGCTACTACGTCGTCCTTCCCCTTGATGGGCTCGATCTTGATCTTTGTCAGACTCTCAGTGCTGGTGAGACTGGTGCCGTCCGCCCTGGACCACTTCCTTTCCTCCTCCGGGAGTTCTCGGTCCCTCGGTACACACAGACCCGTCTTCCGCTGGGTTTCTCAGGTTTTCGTTCTGTCCTGCCTGGCGGCTCCCCCTTCCACAGTGAAGAAAGGTCTCAGGCGGTCTACGTGACACACCTGTTTCTTTCGGGGTCCATCCGGCTTCCCAATCTCGTACGACACTGGACCCAACCGTCGCAGCACTTGGTATGGTCCCTTGAACCGCGACTGGGTCACCTTACCTTTACCTGGAAACAAAACTATCACTTGGGATCCGACCTGGAAATCCCTCTGCGCAGCTCTCCTGTCGTACCACTCCGACATCTTACGCTGCGCCTCCTTCAGGTGTTTCCCAGCCAGTTCCTTCGCTCTAGTGAGACGTTCTATGAACTTCTGGACATATTTATTCACCGTTCCCACGGTCGCTCCTGGTGTCCACCGTTCCTTCATCATGGATAGCATGGCATATATAATATAGATAAATGGAAAGTAAGCCTTCTCAGGACCCACACGTCCTCCTTCGGCCTCACTAACCAATTCGGGGAACTCCTCCTGCTGCAACTCTCCGAGCCGAGTGCGGTCTACCCCTAGAGAACCGGTGAGTGTCACCTGCAACTCACCATTCGGGCTACTTTCGCCCTCCACTCGTTCTCTGGGTCCTACGCAGAGGTGATCTGTTCCCAGGCTGTCAGTCGTCTCCTCAGCCTCATCAGATCCACAACCTCCTTGTTCTTCGCGCTGTCTCGGCCTTACAGCACAAACTGGGATCGCCACCGGTGCGATTCCCTTCTCGCCCCCACAGACGTTCAACTCTCCGCCTGTCTTCTTGTATTGTTCTAGGCAGTTTTCGCCCTTCACGAGATGCGGGAGGACATATCCTCCACACGCGTCATTCCCCAAGATGACCTGTGCCTCCATCTTGGGCATTGATGTACAGACTCCCACCACTAGGGTCTGGCAGCCATAATCGGAATCCAAAGTTACCTGGTGTAGGGGCATCCTCACTGGGCCTCCCACAGTGGTCACACTTGCCACCCCCACACTGGTACTTTCGTAACCCTCGGGGAACAGGGTTTCACTTACCAGGGTAAAGTCAGCCCCGGTGTCTCTTAGCATCTTCACTGGGATGGGGTCTGCGACCCCCATCCTTACGGTTCCTTTACACATGAATGGGTGAATTTTCTTCTCCCCATTCAGCACGGGTTCATCCCGCACTCCCTCGGCCCTCTGGTCCTCGAACATCACTAAAGCAACGTGTCCCCACTGCTTAAAGCGTCTGCATTCCCGCGCGACGTGTCCGAATATTCCGTAGTTGTAGCAGCGGACTCTCGGCGGAGACCATCCGCCACCGCTCGCCTTAGCACTGCCTTCAGAGGCCGTCGCTCCCTGTGTCCTTCTCGCCTCACTTGTCGTTTCCTTCGTTGCAGTGATAACTCCCGAGCTCTCAGCTTGGTTCTCCTCTATCGGCTCTACAACACCTTTTGATCCTCGGGTGTTCCAACTTGAGAGGTGGGACTTGGGAGAACTCGCTCCTGTCCTCCATCCATCCGTCCTTCTATAATTCCTATCGTTTCCGACGTATACGGGTGGTCGGTGCTGTCCCTCTCAGCGTGGGCGTAGGGCTTCTTCTAACATGTCGGCCCGGTCGGCTGCGGCCCTCAGGTTCTTTATGTCCGCCTCCTTTATCCTCATCCTGATCTCAGGAGAGAGCACGGACATAAACTTTTCCATGACCATTAGTTCCTTGACCTCTTTGGCCGACCCCGCTTCTTCAGAGTCCAGCCACTTAAGGAACTTTCTTTCCATGTCCCTCGCCGTCTCCGCATACGATTTTCCTGGCGACCGGGTACATTCTCTAAACCTCTTTCTGTAACACTCTGGCGTGAGCTTAAAGGAACGGAGCACAGCTCGTTTTACCGCATCGTAGTTAGCGCATTCTTGGAAGTCGAGCATAGTGAAGGCTTCGCGAGCTTCACCTGTGAGCCTCCCTTGGACCAACTCCGCCCACTCCGCCCTCGGCCACCTCTTCATAGCAGCCACTCTCTCAAAGTGATCGAAGAAACTTTCGGCTTCACTAGGCACAAAGCCCGGCAGGTCTCGTTCCCTCACTCGTCGGTCTTCCTGTGGCGGCGGAGCAGGTGCAACTAGTCCTAGTTCAGCTCGCTTCAGCTCTACCTCCTTGTTGGCTTCTATTTCCAGTTGTCTCAGCCCTCGCTCTTCGCTGCGCTGCTGTGCTTCTCGCTCCTCACGCTTCAACTGTGCTTCTCGCTCTTGCTCTTCTTTGCGCTGTTGTGCTTCTGCTTCTCGCTCTTCTTTGCACTGCTGTGCTTCTCGCTCTTCTTTGCGCTGCGGTGCTTCTCGCTCTTCTTTGCGCTGCTGTGCTTCTCGCTCTTCTTTGCGCTGCTGCGCTTCTCGCTCTTCCTTGCGCTGCTGTGCTTCTGCTTCTCGCTCTTCTCTGCGCTGCTGTGCTTCTCGCTCTTCTTGGCGCTGCTGTGCTTCTCGCTCTTCCTTGCGCTGCTGTGCTTCCAGCTGCAGCTTCATTATTTCCAGCTTAATGCTGTGCCTGCTGCCGCTGGATCCCCTGCTGCTTCCACCAATACTCAGGTGTTCACCCACACTGGCAGGTGTTTGGGGCCGTTCTTCCCCCAAAGCTTTCTCCCGAGCCCTGAGCTGAGCCATTATCTCTAGTCTTCTTTCTGCCACTCTGGCAGATTTCAACTTTATTCCGAAATGATCCGCTATAGCCTCTAACTGTGCCTTGGTGCACTCTTCCAGCACCTGTTCGTCTCTGGAGTCAATAAACCTCGTCACTTTATCATCCTCCATCTTGTGCTATGAGTGATAACCTGCGCCTGATCTCTAACACCACTGCCAAGTACCACCACTGCAACCTTTACTTCGATCTATATCCTGGCAAGGTCGCCAATGTTGGGGTTTACCTCACTTCACTCTTACTCTGGGGTGAGCAATAGTTGTGCTCAAGGTCACTCACCGTAGCCCTGCGGGTCTTCACTCGATCCTCACGGCGCCACTGCACGCCAGGAGAGTCTCCCAGTCAACCTTACCGGCCTCTGATTAAGAAAGAGTGGTAACACGACTCGTCCACTTGACTGTCATGTGCCCTCCCCAACAATAGGGCTCTACGGTTAACCACAAGGTCGCCAACTGGTGTTTTAGGTGGCCAGTAACACCATCAGTGGACTGGTGGAATTAGTGGTAGCCTTGGCAAGGTCACACTCAAAAGACCAGGAATCAGGCAGGTACTTATTGTTATCACTCTATGCTTTCAGTATAATATAGCCACAAGATCAATGGAGGGAATGATAAAAAAACAAAGGTGGTTTTGTATTTTACTCAAAATGTATGAAAGATGTCACAAGGCCAAACAATAACAAATAAATCAACTGATCCTGACGCGGCCGGTAATTCCCACGGATAGTATGCGATCACTAAGTGGCAACACCTCCCCTCCTTGTCAATTGTCAAGAACAGCTGATCGCCTGGCCTCTCCGCGCGAAAGCTTTGCTTGTTTTCTAGATTCGCGCGCGCTGTTTCTTTAAATTCTCCAATATTACTAGAAACTCGCACACTCGATATTGGCACAAATAAACCGTATTCCTTAGTTACACTGTACTCAGGCTCAAACAGTCTTTTCTACAATCAATGCTATAATGATTCACTGTAATGGATTTCACAGCCCTTCATTCAATGACATATTATAAAGTATTAACACTGGCGTTTTCAGTACTTTCTATTGTGGGCGATAACGCAATAATTCACTGTACTCACAAATGATTAATCACTGCACGAACACAGACATAATAATGCATATAGATCAGACATCAGTAAATGGTAAAATAAATAGTTTCTGGGCACATAGCCTAAATTCCAAATACTGGCATAATATTATATATAATTTATCACTATATGTTCACATCAAAATCTCTAGAAAGATATACACAACACAGTAAATTTATCACTTGTTCCTGGTGCCTGTACACACCAATAATCAACATAAGTATTACAAGTACTCTTGATAGTACTACACGGCAAACTGGTGCCTTACTGTGACATTGGTGAGACTTGCTCACGACATATAAAATCCTCAGGCTAGATAATATAGCCGAATAATATAGCTAACTAAAGGGGAATGGGGGGGGAACTAGAAACACCTACTTCACCCTATCCTCCGACGAGAGTCGAGATGTAGCTCCTGGTCCTCGTGTCGTGAATGCCCCCACACGACACGTCGTCGTGTCCTACCAGAGCCTCTCATCGTCCCACCGTTTAGCGCGTCGTCTCCGTGCCCTCTTCACTGCAGGTCCGTGCTCCTTCCTGACTTCTTGAAGGGTTGGAGTAGGTCTCCCGGCCGTCGTCTTCTCCCAACAACGGCTGTCGCCTACGTCTCAGCTACAGTCGTCCGGATTCCCAAATAGTCCTCTCTTCCTCGGCTACCCAGTGGCTCTGTCAGCCACTACGCTGTCACGAACTGGTGAACTGCCACAGACGTCACATACGTCACTGCACGGCTTCACTGCTTCTTGCACAGTACCTGACTGGAGCACTTGTTGCTCAAATAACCGTCAATTCCCTCTTCTGGTTCAACACATGAACTAGGGAAGACTTCTCAGAGTACTGGCGGACTTCAGGTGACGCGTAAATCCACGGGAGCGGGAAACAACTGTCCAACTGACAGGGCCAGTCGTCGCACGTCCGACCTCTGTGACGTGTCGTGTCTGACTGCTGGCGCCAGAGTGGCGCGCGGCCTGGACCCCCTTCCTTCGTGACGTCACTTTCGCCACGGGAGGATTTCATTGGCTCCCGGTGCCACATTGCTGTCGGTGACCAATCCGGTGCCACTGACGTCACACGGTTTTGGCGGGAAATCAGGGAGGCAAGCGCCATCTTGGCTCCCTAAAGGGCCTATACCACAGGCCAAAATATTACTATTTCACAAATTTCTCGCCTCTCCGAGAACACTTCACTCTCTCCCATATATCAAATTGTAGCCTGCAACGTAGAGAACGCTTGGAAAAAGTAGACATGACTCTTACTGCAGGCGTGGGAGAATTATAAGGGGGGAACTCCGTCACACTTGTCAAAATTTTTTGAAAAAACTAATCTACAAGCAGCTTTACTATTTTCTAGCCAAAGGCAATATACTTAGTTCTTTCCAATATGGCTTCAGACCCCCCCACCCCAAAAAAAATAAACACTAACGATGCACTTATTAGTATGATTAACTTGCTACATGCAGCTATTGATAAAAATGAGTTCCCTGTTGAGTTAGTTGTTGACTTATGTAAGACTTTTGACACTCTCAACCACCAAAACCTTCTTCTTAAATAACATCATTATGGAGTCACAGGTCACTCCCTCAGATATTTTCAGTCTTACCTTACTGACAGTCTCCAGTATGTTTCTGTGAATAATTCCATTTCTCCCTCCCTACCCATCAACATTGGTGTACCTCAGGGCAGCATACTTCACCATCTCCTCTTTCTCCTTTACGTTAATGACCTTCCACATGCCTCACAACACCTCAAACCAGTTCTATTTGCTGATAACACAACCTTCATTTTCTCCAGTCCTGACCCTCTTGCTCTAAATGTCACAGTGAATACTGAACTAAAGAAAGTCCATCTTTGGCTAACTGCTTATAAACTCACCCTTAACACTGACAAAACTTTCTATATTTTGTTCGGCAATAAATCCTCAAATCAAATTAATCTAAGAATAAACAATATCTAAACTAGTAAGAAAGTTCATGGCAAATTCCATGGTGTTCTCATCGATAACAAGCTGAATTTCCAAGGACAAATTCTCAATATATCAAAAAACGTTGCTAAAACTGTTGGCATTCTTACTAAGATCAGATATTATGCCCTGGTGACGCTCTATTACTCTCTCATCAATCCTTATCTCAATTATGGCATTTGTGCTTGGGGTTCTACTACACAAAATCATTTACATCCTCAAAATACTCAACAGAAAGCTGCTATTAGAACAATATCTAACTTTTGCCTCAGACAGCACTCAGTACCCATACTCAAATCTTTGAATACGTTAGATATTAAGTTACTGCACATCGTCTCATGTGTACTCTATATATTTAAAATTAGAAATGCTGTAAAAATCAAAGGACCCAGAATATGGAATGACCTCCCCAATCATGTCAAAGGCTGTACCTCTCTCAACCAGTTTAGGAGTAAAATTAACTACTACCTAATTAACTCCATGTAACCTAGCTTACCCCCTAAATGTCATTCCATGTCTTGCTATTTGAAACAATGTTGCTTGTTTACCAACTTTTATAATTACTGATTTCTGCCATGTTCCCCGCCCCCCCCCTTTTTTCCTTTTTTCAACATAATTTATACTTTAATTCCAATTTCTATTAAGTTTTAGTCTAAGTGTTTTTACCCCCACACCTTGCCCGAAACGCTATGCGTATTAGTGGCTTTAGGTTTTGTATGTACTAACTCTATCTATAAATCCAACAGTATGTTTGTAACTCTTCATAAATGTATGTACTTTTCTTGAATAAAAAAATGAATTTTTAATTTAATTAAATTTTTATTAAATTTTAGTTTAACAATTTTAATTTAAAATTTAAGAATAATCCTCCATTAAATTAATCAACAATAACTGTCGCAATAATCCCCCACAATAACCCTCCGTATTATTCCACCACAATAACCTGCTATAATAACCAATAACAATAAACAGCCATAATAACTAATAACAATAGCTTTCAATAATAATCCACAAAATGAAATCTCCATAATAATCTACCACCATCACACTCTGAATTAATCCTCCACAATAACCCTTCAAAATAATCTTCAAAATAATTACCACTAAAAGTATTAATAATAATTCACCACTATAACTTTCAAAATTATTTACTGCAATAACCCTGCCTTAAAATTCAGAACAATATCTCTCATCACAGTGAAATCCCAATAGCATCATGTACGAATGGAAATAATTTTGAGGTATTGTTGCGACTTGAAGAGTTAAATTTTCTCAGATGCCTCAAAATGATATCCATTGATATATGACGTAATTGTGATTTCACAACCTGCTCTCACACAAGACAGCACATATATTACTTATTGCTTATAGTCACTATTTCGCTTATAAATAAGTACATATGTGACATATTCCAAGCTATATTTCTTTCAAGGCACTAACTTTGCCTCTCAGTTTTATTAAACAATAGAGATTTTATACAAAATTTGACAATATCCTGAGTTACTTTACAATTTATTAAAATATTTTTTTTATTTTTTTTATAAAACTGTAATATCAATATATGTATAGGTTCAGTACTAATTGTAATATCTCAACATACTAAGAAGGTTAGGTTAGGTTTTGGTTTTATATTCAGCTTTTCAAGGTAAACTCAAATATTCACAATAAATTAATATGTCACATTTCCACTTATTCATAAGCAAGATATTGAGAACTATAAGCAAGTGCGAGAACGGGTTCAATTTCACTGCAATCTGAGTGCGGCTTAATAGTGTGAACGCAATTACCGTAGGCCTGAGTGTGGTCGGGTCGACTGTAAAACCCTGGATGGGGTCCGGTTTACGACCTCTAGAACCTCCCATTAAATTCAGTAGAGTTCTGGCTTGGTCTATTTATCGTTCGTAATAATTTTTCTCAAGTATGTGTTATTGCAACCGTTTTTTTTAATTTACTGAATATGAAATAATATTTTCCCATATGAGATATTATGAGGACAAATTGTAATATGGAACCGTATTGCAGCTCCTTGTGTTTATTTATTTAATTATTTCCTGAGTTTCAAATTTATGTTAATATGTTGAAAAAGAAAAATACATGATTCTGGGCTGGAGCTGACGACCGTCCGGCCACCAGCGGCAGACCCCACTCTGAGGCCGTGACTCTTCTTAATTAGTCAAGACTCACCTAATTAATCAAGAAACTGAATATTTCTAGACTGCTTTAGAAATTGTATATAGTTGATAATTATGCAAAGATACTAACAGGTAAGATGACTGTATGATGCTGAGATAATCTAAACTAAAACTAAATGAAAAATTGCATTCATGTTAGTTATGACAAATTATGAAAAGTTTATATTAAAACTTATAATGAAGGGTAAATGACACTACTACTACTACAACTAGTAGAAAGTAATTATGATGTGGCTTTCCTTACATTACAGTATACTCTATTTCAATATAAATTTATTTAGAATGCTACTTGAATATTCTCTGCATTCATAAATAATGGAGGATGTATGGTTTTATTCTATTCGTCCAGTTACAGTCAGCACACCAATGGCATTACTGGACTTAACACTCAATGGAATACTTTGCTTACAATTCCCTGCCACTTCCTGAGTATGAATATTGTAACTGAAATAGTTTATCATATGCATTGTACACTTTGGTACAGGAACTATTTGTACCTCACTGAAAAATTTAAGGTTTGACTTTAAATTAAAATTTGACAAGATTATACGATAATATTATATAGTACTAGATTAGGTAAAGTTAGAATATGTTTTAATCTATATTATCAAATAAGTCAGACAAAATTTAAGTACTGTATACAATATTAGGGAAGTATAATATTTAGTTAAGATGAAAAAAATATCAATTTAAGTGTTATATTTGTGCATTAAGAAACTGGCTAAGTGCTGGATGGTAAGCACGCTTTAACATAAATTTAATATAGGCTCCTATGTTCATACTTCAATTTTTTTTTATTTTTACATGCTTAAGTAACAAATTTTGTCAACATTACTTTATTTTCAAATTAAATTTCAATGCTACATCTTCCGATACTTAGTGGTCATGTCATATTGTTCTTCTACATTCATATACTTTTTCCCCGCCTTTAATTTGCCGCTGAGTCAAGGGCTGCACTTTGAGAGGAGATTAAGCAATATCACTTTTGCCACAGTGAGTAATGTCATTATTTTAAAAGAGCAATTTTATTATTTATCGTTAATGCAAAGAAAGAGGGTTATAATTCTTACATAGTTATAGTTATATAAATTATGTATAATAATTGTTCCTTAACCCTATAAATGTGTCCATCAGAATTGCCATGCTGCATATGCATAGTGTATTGAAATGCGTCTCTCTGGCGGGTTTTTGCAGCCTGGCAACCTTCATGCGATTAAATCCATACCAGTCTTGCAAGTCATATATAAATCTACTGGGACCATTGGCCAAAACCTGGTAACAATATATAAAGTTAAAGCTCGGGAAAGAAAGACAAGGAATAGAAGTCATTTATTAAAAAAGAGTAGTATGGAAGGAGGGGATTTGAGGCAGACCAACATTTGGCCTGCGGTGGTGACTACCTCAGAGCGAGGAAACACTTCATGAACCCATTATATGACTGACCATTCAATCGTCGCTGAAACTTTAATGGGCCTCAGGAAATGACGAATCAGCTCACAACACCTCAGAAAATCAGAATCTATCCTCGACAGGCCATTGGCCATACACGCATAACTCATGGACACCTAATGAAGCACCGCCCTGCTCCCTATTGTCGACACTGCATTGTCCCTCCCACGATCTGGCCTTCTAGAATGTCCGGACTTCCAGGACGAACATGTGTCTTGCTTTCCAACCGTCCCTCGCGGTCACTTGTCTCGATAGAATTCTAGGTGAAACGGATACCTTTGATATCTTTCACCTTAGACGTTTCTGTCCTCATAGTGGCATCCTTAGTATTTAGCGCCCTATGATTATCCCACACATTTGATGGTGATATATAGCCTTCCAGGCTTGGTGCCTTATTTTGATAATTACTTACTTAACCTCGACATGAATTGTCATCTGGGCAAAGGGAGCGGACCTTCCACAAGCCGCCGGCTTCCTGTCATCGTCGAGGCCACTAGTGTTAGTGGCTCTCAGTTAAACTCAGATAACCTGTAAGCACAGCAAATCATCGCCATCGATGGCACTGGTCCATGAACACTTCAGTCGGCCAAATGTTCCCAGCAAGCAAAACATATTCCAGTAATGTTTAACGAATTTAGGATTAAAGTCGATTCCTTATTACATAAATACACTTTACACAGATTTGCCCCAATAGTTGTCGACGGCTGGTCAATATACATGACATACTGATTTAAGGGCCACGACGATCGAGGGATCGGATGCGCTCCGGCGTACCCTGGAAGAGTAAATCGTAAAGCCTTATTGTTAAATGAACATTACCAGTCGGCGGAAACTAATACATTGATGAGAAGATGATTGAGGAGCCCCAAGAGTTCCCCATGAAGGCAAGCACCGGCCACGGCCCACACGGAGAACAATGGGTAGCAAAGCAAAAACTTGGCCCCTAACTAACGCAAAAAATCATCCAGTGCCCCCTTCCCCTCGGCAGAACAGAAGCCAGCCGCTTACCTAGTCTGAGGCCACACAAGGCCACCAAGATCCACCATCTCCCGGTACCTCTCGTCGAACAACATCACCCCGCCCGAAGGACCAGCCAGAAAACCTTCAAAATCTATCCACTATCTTGAGGTTATCTTGAGATGCTTTTGGTGCTTTAGTGTCCCCGCGGCCCGGTCCTCGACCAGGCCTCCACCCCCAGGAAGCAGCCCGTGGCAGCTGACTAACTCCCAGGTACCTATTTACTGCTAGGTAACAGGGGCATTCGGGGTGAAAGAAACTTTGCCCATTTGCTTCTGCCTCGTGCGGGAATCGAACCCGCGCCACAGAATTACGATTCCTGCGCGCTATCCACCAGGCTACGAGGCCCCTGCATATATATGTCGCCAATATACTGCATATCTGCAGTAAATAGGTACCTGGGAGTTAGACAGCTGTTATGGCTGCTTCCTGGGGGTGTGTAACAAAAAGGAGGCTTGGTCAGGGACCGGGCCGCGGGGACGCTAAGCACCGAAACCATCTTAAGATAACCTCAAGAAGATATCCTGTGATCCCAAACGGGATATGTGCCAGGCGTCGTACAAACCGGGCCGTTGAATAGAAACGCAAGACGGCAGTATCAGACCCTATGGGTAAAACCGGCGGCCCTCAGGCAGAGCAAGCGTCCAGACATCCGCTCGTCGTCAAGGCTCAACCAGCAATCCAAACATCGATGATTCTTGATGTAGTGAAATTATTGTTGCTCACACCGTAGACTTTTAATAATTCCTACAGCCCGAATATTTCCAAACTTAGGAATAAATTTTAGTTAATGCACTTTACTGTTCACTGTAAATAAATCTAAACCGCACTAAAGTCAGGGTTCCACTTATACTACATTTGAATTCACTGTACCGCCAAGTATCTTGCCACACTATCAAATACTTACGAATCAGCAACAAGGCAGTTGAACAAAGTAGAAATATTTATTTCAAGATGCTCATCAAATTCTGAACATTTTGATGCATGAAACAACAAAAGAAATTAAATTCCCAAATTAATGTGGCCACAAACTAAAATTTAGATCCAAAAAAGTTTAGATTCCAAACTAGCAGATCAAAATAGGAATGGCAAAACCTAATAATAAAAATAAAAATTCTCAACCTATTAATTTCCCAGTGTCACTTTCACCCTTACTCATCATCTTGCTTCAGCCCGTTCACTGCCGTGTTTCACGTTCGTACTCATGTTCGCTTCACTTTCACTATAACTTTCCCCGCCTCAGCCCATCTTGCCCCCTCATTACCACCTGCCACACTCCTCTCCCTCCCATACCTTCCTGCCACACCTACTCGCACTCTCATACCGTCCTGCCACGCCTCCTCGCCCTCTAATACCTTCCTGCCATACCTCCTCGCCCTCTTATTCCCTCATGGAACACCTTTTCCCCTTCCCGCATCATTCTATAATTCCCCTTCCCTGGCGGGTGTAAAGCTGTTCCTCCCCCTTCCCTCCCCACCACGCCCGCAGCAGCACTGCAGCAGGAGGCGCCATCATCACCTCCAACACCGAGGTAACCAGTGTCTCTCACGCGACAGGGATGGGGCTCTGTCCGCGCCCTCCCTCCTCGCCTATCTCCCTGCAGGCTACAGCAAAGACTCAACCCTCCTGTTTGGCAAACATGAAGTCACCTCAGCAGAGGGAATTCAACAGGGTGACCCACTTGCACCGTTCCTCTTTTGCATAGCGGTTCGAGAAATTACAACCAGACTGTCCAGTGAGCTCAACATCTAGTTCCTGGATGATGGCACTCTGGCAGGCACACAAGATTCCCTGCTAGAAGACCTACAGCTGGTGAAGACACGGGGGGAGTCCATGGGTCTCGTTTTTAACCCCTCCAAGTGCGAAATTATTGCATCCAGTGAAGTAATCATTAGAGCAGTGAAATCAGTTTTACCAGAAGCCTCAGTCGTTAAACCTATCGACAGCACACTACTCGGAGCACCTCTGGGCCACAATGCCATTGCTGCAGTCCTTGACGAAAAGTTTAGAGACCTAAAGAGGATGGAAGAGAGAATTGGGGACTTGGACTCCACGATGCCCTCTACCTTCTCACAAAGTGCCTTACCTTGCCCAGGCTAACATACTTCTTAAGGTGTGCACCAACTTTTGGCAACCCACTTCTACATCAATATGATGAGCTCCTCAGGTCAATATTCAGGAAGGCGCTCAACCTAGATTTAGATGACAGTCAGTGGGACCAAGCAACACTACCAGTGAGATTTGGAGGGATAGGCATACGAAAGGCAACTGAGGTAGCACTTCCAGCATTCTTATCCTCATGTACAGCAGCTAACGAATTGGTAGGGCAGATCCTACCAGAGCGTATGAGAGAGACAGCGGGAACTCATGATCAAACGTTCATCGAAGCAGCCAGACAATGGGACACCATTGCACACCCTCAACCCCGACCACAAGTCCCAAAAGACCACAAGCAGGCCCACGGGGATAGCCCCATAATGGAAAAGACTGTCACAGCAATGATTGACAACGCTGATGCTGAAAACAAAGCCCGCCTCCTAGCGGTAACAGCACCCCACGCCGGGGATTTTTTATTTGCTGTGCCCAATGCAGCCCTGGGAACTCGCCTCAGTCATGACGCTCTCCGCATTGGAGTTGCCCTTCGCCTTGCCGCCCCCATTCTCACCGAACATAGGTGCATCTGCGGAACTGCGATGGCAGACCAATATGGTCGTCATGGTCTGGTATGTCGTAAATCACAGGGTAAAATTGCAAGACATGAAGAAGTCAACGACATCATCAAGAGGAGCCTCGCCACAGCCCGCTGCCCGGCACAAAGAGAACCACACTTATCCAGACCTAACGACCCTCAGAAGCGCCCTGATGGGGTCACCTTGCTACCTTGGAAGGATGGTAAGCAAGTGGTATGGGACTACACGTGCGCTGCCACACTGGCCAGTACCTACCTCCACTACAGCACACGTGAAAGCGGTGGTGCTGCTTCTTTCAGGGAATCGCAGAAAATTATTAAATACAGAGGTCTAGCACACTGCTACAGCTTTGTTCCGATCGGCTCGGAGACCCTCGGTTCGTGGGGAAAATGTGCATTGAAGTTCCTGAAGGAATTGGGGGACAAATTGATCAGCGCTACAAAAGACCAGAGAGAAAAAAGTTTCTTGTTCCAGCTCCTCAGTGTTGCGATTCAGAGGGGAAATGCCTGTTGCATCTTGGGCACTAGTCCAACTTCAGAGGAATTCGAAGAAGTGTTTGACTTGCAACAATGATCGAACCCGTCTGTGACATTCATCAATGTTTCCCATTGTTGTGTTTTTCAAGAGATACATAACCTTTAAGCACCTTTTTTGCATTACTATTTTGGTATCAACCCATGTATATCTTGTAACCATTAAATGCATAATAAAGCACAAAAAAATAAAAAAGGAAGGGGGTGGTAGGAGAAAAGCACACATAAACTGTATTGGAGGGGATCTAAACATTCCCTCTAATACGTTATGCGTGGTTTCCTCCGAGACTATGGGTCCCCCTTCTTCCAGCTAGAGGTGGTACTCCCTTCTATAAATATATATATATATATATATATATATATATATATATATATATATATATATATATATATATATATATATATATATATATATATATATATATATATATATATATATATATATATATATATATATATATATATATATATATATAAATAGACTCCGCTCCAATATAGAAGCATCAAGAAATATGGACCAATAGGCTTTCTACAATCACTTCTATTCAATACCCATTGTTTCGTGTTCTGTCTTGTGTTGATGAAATTAATACCCTATTAATGCCACCTCTTGTTCTGTCTTGTGTTGATGAAATTAATACCCTATTAATGCCACCTCACCCCATCCACCTCTCTCAAATGTATATATATATATATATATATATATATATATTTATATATATATATGCAAACAAGCCTGAATGGTCCCCAGGACTATATACAACTGAAAACTCACACCCCAGAAGTGACTCGAACCCATACTGCCAGGAGCAACGCAACTGGTATGTACAGGGACGCCTTAATCCGCTTGACCATCACGACCGGACATAAGGAAGTGATAGCCGAAGCTATTTGAACCACTTCCCCGCCGGCACTTGGATGGTAATCTTGGGCATAGCATTTTATCAAATCACCTCATTCTTTGGGGCACACGTGAGGAACACAAGGCTTGTTTGCATTTGTGTTGCTCCTGCTCGTTGCTCCTGGCAGTATGGGTTCGAGTCACTTCTGGGGTGTGAGTTTTCAGTTATATATATATATATATATATATATATATATATATATATATATATATATATATATATATATATATATATATATATATATATATATATATATATATATATATATATATATATATATATATATATATATATATATATATATATATATATATATATATATATATAACTGAAAACTCACACCCCAGAAGTGACTCGAACCCATACTCCCAGAAGCAACACAACTGGTATGTACAAGACGCCTTAATCCACTTGACCATCACGACCGGACATAATGAGGTGATAGCCGAGGCTATTTGAACCACTCCACCGCCGGCACTTGGATAGTAATCTTGGGCATAGCATTTTACCAAATCACCTCATTCTTTGGGGCACACGTGAGGAACACAAATGCGAACAAGCCTGAATGGTCCCCAGGACAATATGCAACTGAAAACTCACACCCCAGAAGTGACTCGAACCCATACTCCCAGAAGCAACACAACTGGTATGTACAAGACGCCTTAATCCACTTGACCATCACGACCGGACATAATGAGGTGATAGCCGAGGCTATTTGAACCACCCCACCGCCGGCACTCGGATAGTAATCTTGGGCATAGCATTTTACCAAATCACCTCATTCTTTGGGGCACACATGAGGAACACAAATGCGAACAAGCCTGAATGGTCCCCAGGACAATATGCAACTGAAAACTCACACCCCAGAAGTGACTCGAACCCATACTCCCAGAAGCAACACAACTGGTATGTACAAGACGCCTTAATCCACTTGACCATCACGACCGGACATAATGAGGTGATAGCCGAGGCTATTTGAACCACCCCACCGCCGGCACTCGGATAGTAATCTTGGGCATTCGTGTTAGAATTATTAATCTTACTTTTTCGGTCATATTTAATAATATATATATATATGTATATATACTGTCCCCCGAGCTCAAAGCGGCAGCTAAGAGCCTTCGTATATATGTATATATATATATATATATATATATATATATATATATATATATATATATATATATATATATATATATATATATATATATATATATATATATATATATATATATACATATATATATATATATATATATATACATATATATATATACATATATATATATATATATATATACATATATATATATATATATATATATATATATATATATATATATATATATATATATACATATATATATATATATATATATATATATATATATATATATATATATATATATATATATAAATAAATATACAGGTATATATTTTATCAGAACTCAAAAACACAAATACTATTTGCAGTAGCTGTTCTCGTTTTATAACATATTTCCTACAATATCGGCATTCTTGTAATTTTGAAAATAAATTACCTTTGATTAAAGCTTGTTTTGTCTTGGTCAGTGTACAGCCTTGCCATATGGTAGAGGCAAGGCTGTATAGATGCGACCGGGTAATTACTTCTACCCCGGCCACATCACCTAGTTCCTTTATGCTTGAGTGACAGCTCAGGGAAGTCTTAAGGTTCCGGTAGAGCAGGAGTTAGTTGCTTCTGGAGTCTTTCCT
Organism: Procambarus clarkii; assembly: GCF_040958095.1. Taxonomy (NCBI): domain Eukaryota; kingdom Metazoa; phylum Arthropoda; class Malacostraca; order Decapoda; family Cambaridae; genus Procambarus; species Procambarus clarkii. Next base: position 56,160,391 of record NC_091153.1, read on the forward strand.
TATTCCGGCTATACATAGCGTGGGTGGTAAGAGCGACCATCTTCCTATCTGGGGGTTGGTAAATTCCGTTTTTCCTCACGAAGAGAAAAAACAATAAGCAGCAAATGAACTAAAGAACACCCACGGTACTAAATCACCTGCATATGCTTGAAGAACATTGTACACTATCTCAATAAATTATTTACTGGTCTGGGAGGACGCTTTATCTCCAGACAAGTAGTTTCAAGAGATTTCCCTTAACTCAAAGATGCCGGGAACCATCCTGGCACCTCTTCTTCTTCTTGATAGTAAGTGCAGTTTGCATCAAGGGTCCCTGTACCTCACATTCCTTCGTCAGTGGGTTGAACTAAAATGGGGAAATAATTCCTCATTTTAACCCTTCCTAATAAGCCACTACAATAATTCTTAATTACAGTAATCTACAATAACCGTCCTCAATAATCTACAACAATAACTCTTCGTAATAATTCACCACAATAACCTGTTATAATAACCAATAACAATACCTTTCCAAAATAATTCACCAAAACAAACCTCCATAATAATCTACCACAATAACTCTAGGAATTAATCCACCACAATAACCCTTCAAAATAATCTTTTGAAATAATCATCTAAATAATTACCACTAACACTATTAATAATAATTCACAACTTTAACTTTCAAAATTATTTACTGCAATAACCCTCTCTTAAAATTCACCACAATAACCATCATTGTAGTAAAATCACAATGGCATCATATATCAATGGAAATAATTTTGGGGTAATGTAGTGACTTGTGGAGTTCAAGTCACTCCATTGCCTCAAAATGATATTCATTGATATATCACATCACTTTGATTTCATTGTGATCTGAGTCTATTGAAAGGGTTTGAAAGACATTACCGAAGGTCTGAGTGTGAGCGGGTTAGCTGTAAAACTCTGCTTGAGGCCTGCAGAACCTTCCATTAAATTCAGTAGAGTTCTGGCTTGGTTGTAATTATCTTTCGTAATTATCTTTCTCAACATCAGTATGTGTTATTGCAACCCGTTTCTTTGTTATTGAAAAAGAAAAAATCCTTTTTCCATATGAAATATTATGATAAAAATATTATAATGTGGAACCACGTTGCAGCTCCTTGTGTCTACTTATTAATTGATTTCCTGTGTTTGGAATTTATATTATAAGGTTGAAAAAAGAAAAATGAAGAACACACAATAACGTGGGCTTGAGCTGACGACCGTCCGGCCACCGGCGGCAGACCCCACTCAGAGGCCGTGACTCTTCCTAATTAGTCAAGACTCCCCAAGTATTATATAGACCTTCACCTCAACTGACCCCGACAGACCATGTATACGCTTTAATATCCAGTGACACCAAGAACATTCATATGAAGGAAGTGATAACCTTACAGGAGTGAAAACTGCCTTGATGGTACTTAACAGAGAAATCTTAATACAACACTCCTGTTATGGTAGGAATGAAAGCGATCACTCGTGGCACGACTGTTATGACCTCTGGGTCATCACAGGTCACCCATCCCACCAGCAAGCAGCACACAGACAAAGGAGGAATTCTATGAGAAACGAGAGTGGCCTCATGATGGTTATGAGAGAGATTATATTAATAACAGATAAAGATCGATGACGATCGTTTGTCCTCGGGGACTTCAACTTGAAAGCAATAGACTGGGAGGCGTACGAAGCAATAACGGAGAACATTTCGACAATCAGATTTGTAAGCCTCGTTCTGGTGACATTCCTGTATCAACACTTCAAGCAGGCAACGGGAATGAGGGAAGGGGATGTTCCGTCAATACTGGATTTAATATTCATCATTCTTGAAGAAGAAAACATATTTGACATCTAGTACCGCCCTCCCTTGGGAAATAGTCATCGTGTCCATTTGTAAATTAAATATGTTTGCGATATATTCTATAATAGAATTGGGGCATTGAAACAGTTATTAAACTCGATTTCAAGACAGAACACTGTGGGGAACTTGTAAAATTCTTTAATGAGTTTAAATGGACAGACTTTTTGCTAGGCAAGGTAATAAGTGAAATGTATTCCAAATTTTGCGAAATATACGCGGAAGGAACACAACATTCATACCAAAACAGAGATGCGGGACCAGAAAACAGGATTGGTTCAACAGAAATTGTGATAGGGCCAGAGAGGACAAGATAAGAAAATTGGTTCAATATCGGAACAGGTTCAATGCCTGCAAACATACCAGGAATACAAGCAAAGAAGAAGCAATTACACAGCGGTGAGGAGGTACAAAAGAACATTGAGATAGGTATAGCGGACAAATATAAAACAGATCCAAGCATTTCTTAAAATTAATTAAAAGCAAGCTGATTTAAAGGATAAAATCCAGAGAGTGAGAACGGGAACAGAACAATTGAGAATGGAAAAAGAAATGTGTGAAATGCTAAATGAACAGTTCCAAAGTGTGTTTGTACAAAATGAGGATTTAAGAAAGCTGAACGGATTCCAGATTACCAATTCCAGAGCACACAATTGTGTTATCTGAAGACAATGTGAAAAAATTACTCATTGATAACCTCTCCATAGTTATCTTCAAAAGTGACCATTCACAATAAGCCTCAAGATTAACCCTCTATAATAATCCACCAAAATTTTTCCTTATAATAATCCTCCCCAATAAAATCCATAATTAAGCAATATAATAATCCTCTTAATAATCGTCCACAATAACTTCATATAATAATTTCTTACTACAACCTCCTTCATGATATTCTGCAATAACCCTCCATATTATTTCATGAAAATAACCATCAACAATAATCCACTAAAATAACTCTTCATTATAATTCCCCACATTAACCCCTCCTAATAAGCCACTACAATAATCCTCAATTATATTAAACCACAATAACCATCTTCATTAACCTACCACAATAACTCTAGAAATTAATCCACCACAATAACCCTTCAAAATAATCTTCTGAAATAATCTTCTAAATAATTACCACTAATACTATTAATAATAATTTCCCACTTTAACTTTCAAAATTATTTACTACAATAACTTTCCCTTAAAATTCCTCACAATAATCCTCATGCAATAAAATCACAATAACTTTATATATAAAAAAAATACTTTTTCTATATGAAATATTACGAGAATTTTTTTTTTATGGAACCATGTTTCAGCTCCTTGTGTTTAATTATTAATATATTTTCTGTGTTTGGAATGTATATTGATGGGTTGAAAGAAGAAAAAGGAAGAATGTCTCATGAGAAGGGCTCGTACTGATGACCGTCATGCCACCAGAGGCAGACCCCACTCTGAGGCCGTGATTCTTCCTAATTAGTCAAGAATCACCAAGTATTATATAGAACATTACCTCAAGTGACCCCGAGAGACTATGAATACGCTTTAATTTCCAGTGACACCAAGAACATTCATATGAAGGAAGTGATAACGATACAGGAGTGAAAACTGCCCTCATGGTACTTAACAGAAAAATCTTAATACAACACTCCTATTATGGTAGGAATGAAAGCGATCACTCCTGACACGACTGTTAGGACCTCTGGGTCATCAGAGGTTACCCGTCTGTGTGTTTACTTATATTACCATTAATCCACATTCGAAGGATTTACTCTTTTTATTAAGATTCCAATCATAATCACTGTTCTTGATATTACGTGATATCTAGTTTCACGTGATATCACTTAGCCAATTTATTGTCAGGGAGCCACGTGATCACACAGTCATGTATACTGTAGAGCTCTCTGGACTGACAGCCACGTGGTCATGTGGAGATGCTGCTCCAGCTTCAACAAAGTCATATGTTTTTGTAATTAGCTTGTGTGTCAACGAAATGGTCATGTATACTGTGAAGCTGCTTGTGTGACGACCAAGTGATCATGTATACTGTGGAGCTGGTTGTCTGACAACCAAGTGGTCATGTATATTGAACTTACCTAGTTTTGATTGCTAGGGGTTAGCTTCTGCTCTTTGGACCCGCATCTCAACTGTCAATCAGCAGATTCACATGTTTGTGGGCCTATTGGGCTCCATCATATCTACATTTGGAACTCTGTTTGGAATCTGCCTCCACTACGTCACTTCCAAATGCATTCCATTTGTAAATAATCCACGCAAATAACTTATATTAATAATCAACGAAAATAGCCCTCCAAAATAATCCACAAAAATTATACTCCTTATTAATCTACCAAAATAGCGTTTTGTAATAATCCAACACAATAACTCTAAATAATAATCCAATATAAAAATTCTAAATAATAGTCTAATACAATAACTCTAAATAATAATTCAACACAATAACTATAAATAATAATCCAACACAATAAATGTTCATAATAATTATTCGTAATAACCATCAATATTTATCTACTACAATAATCGTACCTAATGGTCCACAACAATAATCCTCCCCCAATTGTCAACCAAAATAGCCCTCCACAATAATCACAAAAACAACTCTCCAAATATTAGCCACAATAATAACCGTTCATAATAATTCTAAACAATAACCCTTTTTTTAATAATCCAGCACTATAACCCTCAATAATACCCCCCCCCAAAGTAATCCTTTATAACAAGCCTCCGAAGAAACCTCCACAATAATACAAAAGAATAATCCTCCATGATAATCCATCACAATAATCATTCATAGGAATCCACCACAATACCTCTCCAGAGTAATCTTCAACAGTAACCTTTCATAATAAGCCTCAAGAATAACCCTCTTTAATAATCCAACAAAATTTTTCCTCATAATTATTCATCCCAATAAAATCCATAATTATGTAATATAATAATCCTCTTAATAATCATCCACAATAACTCACCATAATAACCATCTGCAATAACTCACAATAATAATTTCTTACAATAACCTCCTTCATGATATGTCACAATAACACTCCATATTAATTCACCAAAATACCTATGAACAATAATTCCCCACAATAACTCTCCATAATAAGTTCCCACATTAACCCTTCCTAATAAGCTGCTACAAAAACCCTCAAATATATTAAACCATAATAACCCTCCTCAATAATCTACAACAATAACTCTCGAAATTATTCCATCAATAACCCTTCAAAATATTCTTCTGAAATAACCTCCTAAAAAATTACCACTAACACTATTAATAATAATTCACCACTTTAACTTTCAAAATTATTTACTACAATAACCCTCCCTAAAAATTCACTACAATAACCCAGTTTGTAGTAAAATCACAATGGAATCATATATCAGTAGAAATCATTTTGTGGTAATGTAGTGACTTGTGGAGTTCAAGTCACTCCATTGTCTCAAAATGATATTCATTGATATATCTCGTCATTGTGATTTCATTGTGATCTGAGTTTATTGTAAGAGTGTGAACGTCTTTACCGAAGGTCAGAGTGTGGTCGGGTTGGCTGTAAAACTCTGGTTGGGTTCCGGTTTGGGGCCTCCAGAACCTTTATTTAAATTCAGTAGAGTTCTGGCTTGGTCGACTTATCTTTCGTAATTATCTTTCTCAACATCAGTATGTGTTATTGCAACCCGTTTCTTTGTTATTGAATTAGAAATAGTACTTTTTCCGTACGAAATATTGTGAGAAAAACCTTATTATTTGGAACCCTGTTGCAGTTCCTTGTGTCTACTTATTAATTAATTTCCTTTGTTTGGAATTTATTTTTATTGCATGAAAAAAGAAAAAGGAAGAGAACATGACATTGGCTCGAGCTGACGACCATCCGGCCACCGGCGGCAAACCCCACTCTGAGGCCGTGACGCTTCCTAATCAGGCAAGACTCACTACATATTATATAGACCTTCACCTCAAGTGTCCCTGAGACACCATGTATACACTTTAGTTTCCAGTGACATCAAGAACATTTATCTGAGGGAAGTGATAACCTTACAGGAATGAAAACTGTCCTCATGGTAATTAACAGAGAAATCTTAATACAATACTCCTGTTATGGTAGGAATGAAAGTGATCACTCGTGACACTACTGTTATTACCTCTGGGTCATCACAGGTCACCCGTGTGTGTGTTTACTTATATTACCATAAATCAACATTCGAAGGATTTACTTTTTTATTAAAAATTCAGTCATAAACGTAGTAGATATCTCGTGGACAGTAATTGTCATACAGCCACGTGATCACATAGTCATGTATAGAGAGGAGCTGCTTGTCTGACAACCAAGCGATCTTGTATATTGTACTTACGTAGTTGTGATTGCGGGGGGGGGGGGGGGGGGGAACTAAGCATCTACTCTTTAGTCCCACATCTCAACTGTCAATCAACTGATTCACATGATTCTGGGCTTATTGGGCTCCATAATATCTTCAATTGTAACTGTATGGAGTGAGCCTCCAAAACATAACTTCCAAATGCATTCCATTCTGTAAATAATCCACGCAAATAATTTATCTTAATAATCCAGGAAAATAGCCCTCCACAATAATCCACAAAAATAATTCTCCATATTAATTCACTAAAATAACGTTTTGTAATAATCCAACACAATAACGTTTTGTAATAATCCAAAACAATAACGTTTTGTAATAATCATACACAATACCGCTTTGCAATAATCCAACACAATACCTCTAAATAAAAATCCAACAATATAACTCTAAATAATAAACCATCACAATAACTCAAAATAATACACCAATAAAAAAACTCAAAATAATAATAAAACACAATAACTCTAAATAATAAACCAACACAATAACTCTAAATAATAATCCTACACAATAAATTTCCATAATAATTATTCATAATAATTATCAATATTATCTACTACAATAAACGTACCTAATAATCCACAACAATAACCCTCCGCAATAGTCAACCAAAATAGCCCTCAACATTAATCACAAAAATAACTCCAGATATAAGCCACAATAATAACCATCAATAATAATTCTCAACAATAACCCTTTTTAATTATCCAGAACTATAACCCTCAATAATAACCTACCAATGTAATCCTTCATAATAAGCCTAAAATAACTTTCAAGAGAATAATCTTCCATGATATTCCATCACGATAGCCTTTCATAGGAATCCACAACAATACCTCTCCATAGCAATCTTCAACAGTAACCTTTCATAATAAGCCTCAAGAATAAACCTCTATAATAATCCACCCAAATTTTTCCTCATTTCATCCCAATCCCATTATTCATCCCAATAAAATCCATAATTTTCCAATATAATAATCCTCTTAATAATCATCCACAATAACTCACCATAATAACCATCTGCAATAACTCAATATATTAATTTCTTACAATAACCTCCTTCATGATATTTCACAATAACTCTCCATATTAATTCACCAAAATACCCATCAACAATAATCCCCCACAATAACTCTCCATAATAAGTCCCCACATTAAACCTTCCTAATAAGCCACTACAATAATCCTCAATTATATTAAACCACAATAACCCTCCACAATAATCAACAACAATAACTCTCGGAATGAATCCACCACAATAACCCTTCAAAATAATCTTCTGAAATAACCTTCTATAAAATTACCACTAACACTATTAATAATATTTTACCACTTTAACTTTCAAAATAATTTACTACAATAACACTCCCTAAAAATTCACCACAATAACCATCATTGTAGTAAAATTACAATGGCATCATATATCAATGGAAATAATTTTAGGGTAATGTAGTGACTTGTGGAGTTCAAGTCACTTAATTGTCTCAAAATGATATTCATTGATATATCTCGTCATTGTGATTTCATTGTGATCTGAGTCTATTGCAAGAGAGTGAACGTCATTACCGAAGGTCAGAGTGTGGTCGGGTTGGCTGTAAAACCCTGGTTGGGCTCCGGTTTGAGGCCTCCTGAACCTTTATTTAAATTCAGTAGAGTCAACTTATCTTTCGTAATTATCTTTCTCAACATAGTATGTGTTATTGTGACCCGTTTCTTTGTTATTGAATAAGAAATAGTACTTTTTCCGTACGAAATATTATGAGAAAAACCTTATTATATGGAACCCTGTTGCAGCTCCTTGTGTCTACTTATTAAATGATTTCCTTTGTTTGGTATTTATATTAATAGGATGAAAAAAATAAAAAGGAAGAGGTCTACTCAACATGGGCTCGAGCTGACGACCGTCCGGCCAACGGCGCAGACCCCACTCTGAGGCCGTGACTCTTCCTAATTAGGCAAGACTCACTAAATATTATATAGACCTTCACATCAAGTGACCCCGAGACAACATGTATACGCTTTAATTTCCAGTGACATCAAGAACATTCATCTGAAGGAAGTGATAACCTTTTAGGAGTGAAAACTGCCCTCATTTTAATTAAGAAAGAAATCTTAATACAACACTCCTGTTATGGTAGGAATGAAAGTGATCACTCGTGACACGACTGTTATGACCTCTGGGTCATCAGAGGTCACCCGTGTGTGTGTTTACTTATATTACCATTAATCAACATTCGAAGATTTACTCATTTTATTTAGAAATCAGTCATAAACGTTTAAGATATCTCGTGGAAAGTAATTGTCATACAGCCACGTGATCACATAGTCATGTATACAGAGGAGCTGCTTGTCTGACAACCAAGTGATCTTGTATATTGTACTTACGTAGTTGTGAGTGCGGGGGGGTTGAGCATCTGCTCTTTAGTCCCACATCTCAACTGTCAATCAACTGATTCAGATGATTCTGGGCCTATTGGGCTCCACAATATCTACATTTGTAACTGTATGGAGTCTGCCTCCATAACATAACTTCCAAATGCATTCCATTAATAAATAATCCACGCAAATAATTTATCTTAATAATCCACGAAAACAGCCCTCCACAATAATCCACAAAAATAATACTCCAGATTAGTTCACCAAAATAACGTTTTGTAATAATCCAACACAATAACGTTTCGTAATAATCCAGCACAATAACGTTTTGTAATAATGCAAGAGAATAACTTTTTGTAATAATCCAACACAATAACGTTTTGTAATAATCCAACACAATAACGTTTTGTAATAATCCAACACAATAACTCTAAATAATAATCCAACAATATAACTTTAAATAATAATCCATCTCAATACTCTAAACAATAATCCAATAAAATAACTCTGAATAATAATCCAGCACAATAACGCTAAATAATAATCCAGCACAATAATGCTAAATAATAATCCTACACAATAAATGTCCTTAATAAATATTCATAAGAACTATCAATAATTATCTACTACAATAAACGTACCTAATAATCCACAACAATAACCCTCTGCAATAGTCAACCAAAATAGCCCTCAACAATAATCACAAAAATAACTCTCCAGATATAAGCCACAATAATAACCGTCAATAATAATTCTCAACAATATCCCTTTTTAATAATCCAGCACTATAACCCTCAATAATAACCTACCAAAGTAATCCTTCATAATAAGCCTAAAAAAAACTACAAGAGAATAATCCTCCATTATAATCCATCACAATAACCTTTCATAGGAATCCACCACAATACCTCTCCAAAGTAATCTTCAACAGTAACCTTTCATAATAAGCCTCAAGAATAACCCTCTATAATAATCCATCAAAATTTTTCTTCATAATTATTCATCCCAATAAAATTCATAATTATGCAATATAATAATCCTCTTAATAATCATCCACAATAACTCACAATAATAATTATCTACCATAACTCACAATAATAATTTCTTACAATAACCTCGTACATGATATTTCACAATAACCTTCCATATTAATTCACCAAAATACCAGTAACAATAATCCCCCACAATAACTCTCCATAATATGTCCCCACATTAACCCTTCCTAATTAGCCACTGCAATAATCCTCAATTATATTAAACCACAATAACCCTACTCAATAATGTACAACAATAACTCTCGGAATTAATCCACCACAATAACCCTTCAAAATAATCTTCAGAAATAACCTTTTAAAAAATTACGACTAACACTATTAATAATAATTCAACACTTTAACTTTCAAAATAATTTACTACAATAACCCTCACAGTCTTACCTGGGACGCGGTCGGGTCAAGAAGTACCTGCTCCGCAACTAGGGGTGAGTTTAGTGTTGGTGTTTAGCTCAGTCTACACATTAGGAGACTGACTAGTATCAATCGGCTTCTACACATCTCCCCCCATGCTGGGTACTGAGATGGAGACTCAGTCTCCAGAAGAACTGGCTACTTCCCACGGCAATATTAACATGGACTCAAAAAGCAGCCAGTCAGTCGAGGAGGGTGAGTTTCAAAAAGTTCTAACCAAGCAACAGAAGAAACGGAGAAGACAGGATGTAAGGCGTAGTGTTGACAGTGATAGTACACATAACGCAAACGACAAGAGAATGAAGAACGACGCCGAGACTGATCAAACCAGTAGCGACGAACGGACAGAACGATGTCAGGTAGGTGAGGGTCAGCAGAGGTGGAGGCTTCTCTTCCCTTCCTCATGCACACTGGCCTATCATCACAAGCTGCTGTAGACAGTCAAACTTGGAAGAGAACACCGCAAGTTCGAGCCCCTGCTGAAGGAAGGTGTAAACAGACCTTACTTAACGGTAAATTCTATGGAGGCAGTTGTGTTTCTTACCCAGCAAGGATATGATGGAATTGTTATGCAAATACTAGAGGGTAACGAGAAGCTGACGAAGGTAATTATCTACAAATACCCTCAGATTCTAGACCCCGAATTCATCCTCGACGACCAACGATTTGTGTGGGCCAAGCGTCACCTTATTAAAGGTGAAGCTAGGAATCAGGTGGTGGCTCTAGCGAGAGGTGAAGTTCCCGAGAGAGTGTTCATCACTGGAGCTGGCTACAGGCATGTAGCATGTATGTGGAAGAGCCCATAATATGCCTGAAATGCTGCAGATGGGGGCATAAATCCTGGAGCTGGCAACATGATCCACGATGTCGTTTCTGCGGAAAGTCTCACCTCTCTAATGTGTGTAGAAACAGACTTAATCTGGGTGAGAAAATAGTTCCCAGATGTTGCAACTGTGGAGGTGTTCACAATGCCAGCTCGGCTGTGTGTAGCAAGAGGCCGAGTATGGATGTTCCCCGGCCGGTGAATGTTACAGAGCAAGCAAGAGCTCTTACTCAGACACCGGGAGCACAGCAAAACAGTCTGCCCCAAACAGCACCAGTGAACCGGACGAATGCGTGGGTAAAGGAGTCACCTTTACTTCGTCAGGCTCAAGCAACATACAGCCATGCCAACACTCCGGACTCCGGCAGTGACAGTGTAACGGTGAGTGAAGTGGCTACTGTGGCTCAGAAAGAGGGCCATAATGATATGGTCAAGGAGGTTTGGGCTGAACTAAGAAAAGTTGACGAGTTCCTCCGAAATCTTGGGCAGAGAAGCGAATCCATCGAGGCGAAATTAAACGTTCAGGTGAAGGTCAAGGAAAGTCACAAAACAGTGAAGGAAAGTCAGGATATATTGGTTGAGGACAGTAATGAAATATTGAGTGATGAAATGAAGGAAAGTGAAGTGTGTGTGAATGATGATAGTCGTAGTGAAAGGAAGAACCCTATAATTACACTTAAATTGAAGGAATCATTTGGGCCAATAATGGACGTCACAGGACTGAAAAAATCTCTTGCGAAACGCAATGTTGCTTTTACTAGTGAACTTGGGAGGAGGTGGAAGATGTTATACGAGGTATGGCTATCATTTAGTGAACTTATTGGGGATGACTTAGCAAGTGAATTGTTTAATAATGGATCACCCTAGACTGAAAGTGTTGTCATGGAATGTTAATGGTTTAAGAAACAGGGTTACAGATGTTCATTGTTATGTGATGGGAAATTATATTGATGTTGTAGCTCTCCAGGAGGCAGGGGATAGGAATGAAGGCTTATTGAAATTAAATGGCTATAAAGGGTTTCACCTCTTCTCCGCAAATAACATCAGAGGCACGTCGATTTATGTTAAAAATTCCATACCAGCAGAGTTAGTAGAACCCCCGTCAAAAATGCAAGGTATAGAGTGTGTCTGTGTTAAATTATCATTAAGGGAAGGGGAATTTATTGTAGTTAATTTGTATGTATCCAGGAACTGCTTCGACCCTCACTATCTACCTGACTGCATTTATACTAATCCTTCACTAGTCATTGGGGACCCTAATGCTCGGCACACAAGCCTTGGGACAGTGGGTAGTATTAATGCTAATGGGGTCAAGTGGTTACAGTTCCTGCAAGATCATCCAGATACCTGTCTCTTGGGAAACAATGAACCAACTCACATCAGGGGAGGACGGCTTGACTATGCCTGTATTTTAAACTCTCAGGGGATTAGGGGGGGAGGCTCGGGTTGTTCGGGAACTACTTAGTGACCACTTTGCCTTGAACGTTGAATTACCACTGGGGAAAAAACAAGTCCACTTTCAAAGGAAAAGGCTAACTATTAATAAAGATTTGAAAAATTATTGTATTCAAAATATGGGAGATTGGTATCAACAATACACGCCGCTCTGCGTTGATGGTTTTTACGAGGACATGGTCGAGAACATAGAGAAATTAGTACAGAGGGAAAATAACGAGGGCAGGGGAAGCAAGACGCATGGACCTAAGAAATTTAAATATTCCAATGATCAGCAAGTTAAGGGGTGGGAGAGAATGCTACGGAGTGCACATAAAGAATGGTTAAAAATGGAATGAGGGATGAAGAGAAAAATAGAATGTTGGAAGTGGCTAGGGAATGCAGTCAGGTGAGGAAGGAGGCGCAGGACAGATTCTGGCAAGACTTTGCTCAGTCCATTGGTAATACTAAAAATCTTAAAGACATATGGAGAGCAGTAAATAAAATCAGGAGATGTAAGACCAAAATCATTGCTCACTCAGATCCAGGGAAGGTTGCTAATGAGTTAGTAGATAAATGAGCTAGTGCTGCTGGTATGGAGTCCTTACCTGAAGACATGAGAGTCACCATTGAGTCATGGGAAAATATTAGAAATGGAGTAACTTTATGTGCCTTAAATACAAGATCTGTAACATGCACTGAGATAACTCACGATGACGTACTGGATGCTATAAATAGTGGCAGCTCTACTGCTCCGGGGAAAGATGGAGTAACGTATGACATTCTTAATTATTTAGCCGATATGAAACCTAGTCCCTTACTTGATTTGTTTAATATGAGTTATAGAGAGGGAAAGAGGCTGTCATCATTCCTGTCCCTAAGTCAGACGGAGGCTACAGGCCTGTCTCCTTAATGTCCTGCTTTTGTAAAATGATGGAAAGGATTTTGTTAAATAGGCTACTCTACCTTGTAGGTGATAACATGTCCAGTAATCTCTTTGGTTTTATGAAAGGCAAAAGTACTGCGGATTGTCTCTTAAAGTGTTTGTCTAATGTGGATGACAATTGTAGTTTTTGTTGATCTGCAAGGAGCATTTGATAAAGTCAATGAGGAAGTAATTTTATACGAATTAGCTAAACTGTGAATAACAAGGAGAATGCTACATTGGATAAGGAATTATCTACAAGGCAGAAAAGGTCAGGTGTATTACCAGGGATACATGTCTGAGGAACGGATGTTTCAGTTAGGTACCCCCCAAGGGGGAGTTTTAAGTCCCACCTTATTCAATGTATTAACGAACAGATTAGCATCAGAGATGTATCCTACAGGGGTCACGACGATCATATATGCTGATGACATTCTTATACAAGGTACTTCTGGGAACAAAATACAAACTGCTCTTAACATACTTGGTACAACCTGCCACAAGTTAGGCTTAGTTATAAATGCAAACAAAATGAAATATGAGTATAGGAAACGAAGAAATATAACACTTAATCTAAATGGTATGGAACTGAGCCGTGTTCAGAAGTACAAGTATTTGGGCATGTATGTTGGATACACATGTGAGAGTAAAAAAGTTGAATTAAATCATATCAGCACCTTATGTAAAGCCCGTCTGCATCCTCTAAAACCACTGGCCCTTTCTGGTAAAGGTGTTGGGGTACCTATCTTGCGGATGTTATACATAAGCACTGTTCGGTCCCTGATAGACTACGCAACACCCGTATTGTCTTACACAGGCCAAGGCAGAATTAAAAAAAATAGAGCTGATACAGAACGAGGCTATGAGGATTATTCTTGGATGTCAAAGAAATGCAATGATTGAAATAATGAGAATGGAATTAAATTTACATAGTGTATATGATAGAGTCCGTGACATTAACACTAGAGTATCTATTCATTTCGTGCGGAGAAAAGGAGGGGATGAGCTGTTTCAGAGTGTTCAGACCTGCTTGAGTGACGTACAACCTTCCAGGAAACTGATGGAGACACGCTACACGAGGGAATTAGCTCATTACCTCAGGGAATACGATGTACTTGACTGCTGTAAACCCTCTCACCATTGTAATAGGTCTGCTCCCTGGAAAGTACAGAAAATAGACGTCGAAATTGTACTCCTCAAGGTGAAAAAGATTCATCATGAACCGGGACATTTACGGTGTTTATATGGAAGCATGATATCTCGGTTACCAAGAGGCAACAGTTTACATGTATATTGTGACGGGTCGGTGGCGGAGGGTGGCAGGGCAGGGTGTGGTGTCCTAATAAGAGAATATACCGAGTTTGGGACTATGGACAGGATAATTGAACTTCGACTTAGTAATTATATATCATCCACACAAGCTGAACTGCAGGCCATTCTGGCGTGTTTGGAGGAAGTGTGTCATGACGACAAAAATGTTTTTGAATTTGTCGATAGCCTAGGAGCACTTGATTCCTTAAACAGTCGAAACCCAGTCTTCATGTCCATAGTTGAGGATTGTAAGAAAAGGATAACTGAGATACAGCTGAGAGGTCATTGTGTGAAATTCACACAATGCTACAAGTTGACATTGAATGTGAATTCACAATGAGACAAATAAGAAGCAAAATCAGAAATATTCAGGCACAGGCAGAAGTGGAGAGAAGTATAATGTATGAGAGAAGTCAAACCATGCAACACTACATGTATGTGAGTCAAAACCCCCATTTCACTTATGGTAAAAGGAGAAATGCTTGGAATGACTCTGTGAACATGCGGCTCAGGCTTGGGTACAAATATTACTGGGAATATGGGATAGGTGTTCATGATAATGACACAAAGTGCAAAATATGTGGTATGTTAAGGTCTCACACCCTTGCCCATTATATGATTGATTGTCCGTTGATTAATGTATATAGAAACACTGAGATAAGGACTGTTCCTGAACAAATAGCCTGGATGTGTCACAACTGAAGTGTTGATGATATTCTTGAGAGATATAAGAATTTTGCACCAAGACTGTAATTTTTTGTTGAATTATCTGCATGTCTCTTGCAAATTGTCTATACAGTATACCTAGGTCATAAAGGTATTTATGTACGTCTGGTACAATACTAATTGTGTAAGGAGGAAATGTCGATGTTTATCTCACAGAATGTTTGGTAATATGTTTATTGTTTCTGATGTGTGTATATGTATGTATTAACACGATGTACTGAACGGGGTGAGAATAGCTTGAGCTACCTCATCCCTATGTGTGCATTTTACCTCAATAAACTTATTTCAATTTCAATTTCACAATAACCCTCCCTAAAAATTCACCACAATAACCCTCATTGTAGTAAAATCACAATGGCATCATATATCAATGGAAATAGTTTTGGGGTAATGTAGTGACTTGTGGAGTTCAAGTCACTCCATTGTCTCCAACTGATATTCATTGATATATCTCGTCATTGTGATTTCATTGTAATCTGAGTCTATTGTAAGAGTGTGAACGTCGTTACCGAAGGTCAGAGTGTGGTCGGGTTGGCTGTAAAACCCTGGTTGTGCTCCGGTTTGGGGCCTCAAGAACCTTTCTTAAATTCATTAGATTTTTGGCATGGTCGACTTATCTTTCGTAATAATCTTTCTCAACATAGTATGTGTAATTGCAACCCGTTTCTTTGTTATTGAATGGGAATTAATACTTTTTCCATACGAAATATTTCGAGAAAAACCTTATGATAAGGAACCCTGTTGCAGCTCCTTGTGTATACTTATTAATTGATTTCCTTTGTTTGGAATTTATATTAATAGGATAAAAAAAGAAAAAGGAAGAGGTCTACATGAAATGGGCTCGAGCTGACGACTGTCCGGCCACCGGCGGCAGACCCCACTCTGAGGCCGTGACTCTTCCTAATTTGTCAAGACTCACTAAATATTATATAGACCTTCACCTCAAGTGACCCCGAGAGACCATGTATACGCTTTAATTTCCAGTGACACCAAGAACATTCATCTGAAGGAAGTGATAACCTTACATGAGTGAAAACTGCCCTCATGGTAATTAACAGAGAAATCCTAATACCACACTCCTGTTATGGTAGGAATAAAAGTGATCACTCGTGACACGACTGTTATGACCTCTGGGACATCAGAGGTCACCCGTGTGAGTGTTTACTTATATTACCATTATTCAACATTGGAAGGATTTACTTTTTTATTAAGAAATCAGTCATAAACGTAGTAGATATCTCGTGGACAGTAATTGTCATACAGCCACGTGATCACATAGTCATGTATACAGTGGAGCTGCTTGTCTGACAACCAAGCGGTCTTGTATATTGTACTTACCAAGTTGTGATTTCGGTGGAGGGGGGTTAAGCATCTGCTCTTCAGTCCCACATCTCAACTGTCAATCAACTGAATCACATGATTCTGGGCCTATTGGGCTCCATAGTATCGACAGTTGTAACTGCATGGCGTCTGCCTCCATAACATAACTTCCAAATGCATTCCATTTGTAAATAATCCACGCAAAAAATTTATCTTAATAATCCACGAAAACAGCCCTCCACAATAGACCACAAATATAATACTCCATATTAATTCAACAAAATAACGTTTTGTAAAAATCCAACACAATAACTCTAAATAATAATCCAACAATGTAACTCTAAATAATAATCCATCACAGTATCAATAAATAATAATCCCTCACAATATCAATAAATAATAATCCAATAAAATAACTCTAAATAATAATCCAACACAATAACTCTGTATAATAATCCAACAAAATAACTCTAAATAATAATCCTACAGAATAAATGTCCACAATAATTATTCATAATAACCATCAATAATTATCTACTACAATAAACGTACCTAATAATCCACAACAATAACCCTCCGCAATAGTCAACCAAAATAGCCCTCAACAATAATCACAAAAATAACTCTCAAGATATAAGCCACAATAAAAACCGTCAATAATAATTCTCAACAATAACCCTTTTTAATAATAGGCACTACAACCTCTCAATAATAACCTACCAAAGTAATCCTTCGAAATAAGGCTAAAAAACCTACAAGAGAATAATCCTCCATGATAATCCATCACAATAACCTTTCATAGGAATCCACCACAATATCTCTCCATAGTAATCTTCAACAGTAACCTTTCATAATAAGCCTCAAGAATAACCCTCTAATAATCCACCAAAATTTTCCTCATAATTATTCATCCCAGTAAAATCCATAATTATGCAATATAATAATCCTCTTAATAATCATCCACAATAACTCACCATAATATCCATCTGCAATAACTCACAATAATAATTTCTTACAATAACCTCCTTCATGATATTTCACAATAACCCTCCATATTAATTCACCAAAATACCCATCAACAATAATCCCCCACAATAACTCTCCATAATAAGTCCCCACATTAAACCTTCCTAATAAGCTACTACAATAATCTTCAATTATATTAAACCAAAATAACCCTCCTCAATAATCTACAACAATAACTCTCGAAATTAATCCACCACAATAACCCTTCAAAATAATCTTCTGAAATAACCTTCTAAATAATTACTACTAACACTATTAATAATAATTCACAACTTTAGCTTTCAAAATTATTTACTACAATAACCCTCCCTAAAAGTTCACCACAATAACCCTCATTGTAGTAAAATCACAATGGCATCATATATAAATGAAAATAATTTTAGGGTAATGTAGTGACTTGTGGAGTTCAAGTCACTCCATTGTCTCTAAATGATATTCATTGATATATCTCGTCATTGTTATTTCATTGTGATCAGAGTCTATTGTAAGTGTGTGAACGTCGTTACCGAAGGTCAGAGTGTGGTCGGGTTGGCTGTAAAACCCTGGTTGGGTTCCGGTTTGGGGCCTCCTGAACCTTTCTTTAAATTCAATAGAGTTCTGGCTTGGTCGACTTATCTTTCGTAATTATCTTTCTCAACATCAGTATGTGTTATTGCAACCCGTTTCTTTGTTATTGAATAAGAAAAAACACTTTTTCCATACGAAATATTATGAGAAAAACATTATTATATGGAACCCTGTTGCAGCTCCTTGTGTCTACTTATTAATTGATTTCCTTTGTTTGGAATTTATATTAGTAGGATGAAAAAAGAAAAAGGAAGAGATCTTCGTGACATGGGCTCGAGCTGACGACCGTCCGGCCACCGGCGGCAGACCCCACTCTGAGGCCGTGACTCTTCCTAATTAGTCAGGACTCACTAAATATTATATAGACCTTCACCTCAAGTGACCCCGAGAGACCATGTATACGCTTTAATTTCCAGTGACACCAAGAACATTCATCTGAAGGAAGTGATAACCTTACAGAAGTGAAAACTGCCCTCATGTTAATTAACAGAGAAATGTTAATACAACACTCCTGTTATGGTAAGAATGAAAGTGATCACTCGTGACACGACTGTTATGACCTCTGGGTCATCAGAGGTCACCCGTGTGTGTGTTTACTTATATTACAATTTATCAACATTCGAAGGATTTACTTTTTTATTAAGAATTCAGTCATAAACGTTGTAGATATCTCGTGGACAGTAATTGTCATACAGCCACGTGATCACGTAGTCATGTATACAGTGGAGCTGCTTGACTGACAACCAAGCGGTCTCGTATATTGTACTTACCTAGTTGTGAGTCGTTTGTGAGCATCTGCTCTTTGGTACCGCATCTCAACTGTCATTCAACTTATTCACATGATTCTGGGCCTATTGGGCTCCATAATATCTACATTTGTAACTGTAGGGAGTCTGCGTCCATAACATCACTTCCAAATGCATTCCATTTGTAAATAATCCAAGCTACTAACTTATCCCAATAATCCACGAAAATATCCCTCCACAATAATCTACAAAAATAATCCTCCATAATAATCTACCAAAATAATGGTCTGAAATATCGCACACATTAACTCTAAATAACAATCCAACAGAATTGTAAGTACCAATCCAACACAATAACTGTAAATAATATTCCAACTTAATAACTCTAAATAATAATTCAACTCAATAACTCTAAACAATAATCCACCACAATAAATATCCATATTAATTAACCATCATAACATCAATCATTATCTACTACAAAAAACATATCTAATAATCCACAACAATAGTCCTCCACAATAGTCAACCAAAATTATCCTCCACAGTAATCTACAAAAATAGCTCTCCATATATAAATCACAATAATAACATCCGTAATAATCCTCAACAATAACCAGCTTTAATAATCAAGCACTATAACCTCCATAATAACCCGCCAAAATAACCTTTCATAACAAGCCACCAAAAAATCCTCCATAATAATCCATCACAACAACCTTTCATAAGAATTCACCACAATACCTCTCCATAGTAATCTTCAACAGTAACCTTTCATACTAAGACTTACGGATAACCCTCTCTAATAATCCACCACAATTACCCTCAATAATAATCCACCAAAATATCCCTTATAATAATTCGACCCAATAAGGTTCTATAAAAATAATGCATTAGAATAATCCTCCATAATAATTTCTCACAATTACCTCCCCTATATTCCTTCACAATAATCCTCCATATTATTTCACCAAAATAACCATCAACAATAATCCACCACAATAACTCTCCATAATAATTCCCCACATTAACCCTTCCCAATAAGCCATCAGAATACCACCAGAGTATTCAAAGTCTCTGTACCTAAAACCTGCTAATTCCTCTAATGTTAATGAGAAAATCCTTTCCCTTAATTAAAACAAAGTACAGTGGTACCACTGTACTGTATTTAGTTAAGATGAAAAAATCATCAATTTAAGTGTTATATTTGTGCATTAAGAAACTGGCTAACTACTGGATGGTAAGCAAGCTTTAACATAAATTTAATATAGGCTCCCATGTGCATACTTCAACAATTTTTTTATTTTTACATGCTTAAGTAACAAATTTTGTCAACATTACTTTATTTTCAAATTAAATTTCACTGCTACATCTTCTGATACTTAGTGGTCATGTCATATTGTTCTTCTACATTCATATACTTTTTTCCAGCATTTAATTTGCCGCTGAGTCAAGGTCTGCACTTTGAGAGGAGATTAAGCAATATCACTTTTGCCACAGTGAGTAATGTCATTATTTTAAAAGAACAATTTTATTATTTATCGTTAATGCAAATAAAGAGGGATATAATTCTTACATAGTTACAGTTAAATAAGTTATGTATAATAATTGTTCCTTAACCCTAGAAATGTGTCCATCAGAATTGCCATGCTGCATATGCATAGTGTATTGAAATGCCTCTCTCTTGCGGGTTTTTGCAGCCTAGCAACCTTCATGCGATTAAATCCGTACCAGTCTTGCAAGTCATATATAAATCTACTGGGACCATTGGCCAAAACCTGGTAACAATATATAAAGTTAAAGCTCGGGAAAGAAAGACAAGGAATAGAAGTCATTTATTAAAAAAGAGTAGTATGGAAGGAGGGGATTTGAGGCAGACCAACATTTGGCCTGCGGTGGTGACTACCTCAGAGCGAGGAAACACTTCATGAACCCATTATATGACTGACCTTTCAATCGTCGCTGAAACTTTAATGGGCCTCAGGAAATGACGAATCAGCTCACAACACCTCAGAAAATCAGAATCTATCCTCGACAGGTCATTGGCCATACACGCATAACTCATGGACACCTAATGAAGCACCGCCCTGCTCCCTATTGTCGACACTGCATTGTCCCTCCCACGATCTGGCCTTCTAGAATGTCCGGACTTCCAGGACGAACATGTGTCTTGCTTTCCAACCGTCCCTCGCGGTCACTTGTCTCTCGATAGAATTCTAGGTGAAACGGATACCTTTGATATCTTTCACCTTAGACGTTTCTGTCCTCATAGTGGCATCCTTAGTATTTAGCGCCCTATGATTATCCCACACATTTGATGGTGATATATAGCCTTCCAGGCTTGGTGCCTTATTTTGATAATTACTTACTTAACCTCGATAAGAATTGTCATCTGGGCAAAGGGAGAGGACCTTCCACAAGCCGCCGGCTTCCTGTCCTCGTCGAGGCCACTAGTGTTAGTGGCTCTCAGTTAAACTCAGATAACCTGTAAGCACAGCGAAGCATCCCCATCGACGACACTGGTCCATGAACACTACAGTCGCCCAAATGTTCCCAGCAAGCAAAACATATTCCAGTAATGTTTAACGAATTTAGGATTAAAGTCGATTCCTTATTACATTAATACACTTTACACAGATTTGCCCCAATAGTTGTCGACGGCTGGTCAATATACATGACATCCTGATTTAGGGGCGACGACGATCGAGGGATCGGATGCGCTCCGGCGTACCCTGGATGAGTAAATCGTAAAGCCTTATTGTTAAATGAACATTGCCGGTCGGCGGAAACTAATACATTGATGAGAAGATGATTGGGGAGCGCCAAGAGTTTCCCATGAAGGTAAGCACCGGCCACGGCCCTCACGGAGAACAATGGGTAACAAAGCAAAAACTTGGCCCCTAACTAACGCAAAAAATCATTCAGTGCCCCCTTCTCCCAGGCAAAACAGAAGCCAGCCGCTTACCACGTCTGAGGCCACACAAGAACACCAAGATCCGCCAACTCCCGGTACTTCTCGTCGAACAACATCACCCCGCCCGAAGGACCAGCCAGAAAACGTTCAAAATCTATCCACTATCTGCAGTAAATAGGTACCTGGGAGTTAGACAGCTGTTACGTGCTGCTTCCTGGGGGTGAGTAACAAAAAGGAGGCCTGGTCGGGGACCGGGCTGCGGGGACGCTAAGCACCGAAATCATCTTAAGATAACCTCAAGAAGATATCCTGTGATCCCAAACGGGATATGTGCCAGGCGTCGTACAAACCGGGCCGTTGAACAGAAACGCCAGACGGCAGTATCAGACCCTATGGGTAAAACCGGCGGCCCTCAGGCAGAGCAAGCGTCCAGACATCCGCTCGTCGTCAAGGCTCAACCAGCAATCCAAACATCGATGATTCTTGATGTAGTGAAATTATTGTTGCATACACCGTAGACTTTTAATAATTCCTACAGCCCGAATATTTCCATATTTAGGAATAAATTTTAGTTAATGCACTTTACTGTTCACTGTAAATAAATCTAAACTGCACTAAAGTCAGGGTTCCACTTATACTACATTTGAATTCACTGTACAGCCAAGTATCTTGCCACACTATCAAATACTTACGAATCAGCAACAAGGCAGTTGAACAAAGTAGAAATAATTATTTCAAGATGCTCATCAAATTCTGAACATTTTGATGCATGAAACAACAAAAGAAATTAAATTACCAAATTAATGTGGCCACAAACTAAAATTTAGATTAAAAAAAGTTTAGATTCCAAACTAGCAGATCAAAATAGAAATGGCAAAACCTAATAATAAAAAAAAAATTATCAACCTGTTAATTTCTCCGTGTCACTTTCACCCTTACTCATCATCTTGCTTTAGCCCGTTCACTGCCGTGTTTCACGTTCGCACTCATGTTCGTTTCACTTTCACTATAACTTTCCCCGCCTCAGCCCATCTTGCCCCCTCATTACCACCTGTCACACCTCGCTCTCCCTTACCTTCCTGCCACACACCTCCTGGCCCTCTTATACCTTCTTGCCACACCTCCTCGCTATCTAATACCGCCCTGCCACATCTCCTCGCCCTCTTATACCTCCCTGTTACACCTCCTCGTCCTCTAATACCTCCCTACCCCACCTCCTCGCCCTCTAATACCTCCCTGCTACACCTTCTCTTCGTCTAATACCTCCCTGCCACATCACCTCGCCCTCTAATACCTCCCTACCCCACCTCCTCGCCCTCTAATACCTCCCTGCCACACCTTCTCTCCGTCTAATACCTCCCTGCCACACCTCCTCGCCCTCTAATACCTCCCTGCTACACCTCCTCGCCCTCTAATACCTCCCTGCCACACCTTCTCTCCGTCTAATACCTCCCTGCCACACCTCCTCGCCATCTAATACCTCCCTGCTACACCTCCTCGCCCTCTAATACCTCCCGGCCACACCTTCTCTCCGTCTAATACCTCCCTGCAACACCTCTTCGCCCTCTAATACCTCCCTGCCACACCTCCTCGCCCTCTAATACCTCCCTGCTACACCTCCTCGCACTCTTATACCTCTCTGCCACACCTTCTTGCCCTCTTATACCTCCCTGCCACACCTCCTCGCACTCTTATTCCTCTCTGCCACACCTTCTTGCCCTCTCATAGCTCCCTGCCACGCCTCCTCGCCCTCTTATTCATTCCTGGAACACCTTTTTCTCTTCCAGTCTCTTCCACCTTTTTCTCTTCCACTGTATCATTCCCCTTCCCTTGCGCGTGTATAGCTGTCTCTCCCTCTTCCCTCCCCACCACGCTCGCAGCAGCACTGCAGCGGGAGGCGCCATCACCACCTCCAACACCAAGGTAACCAGTGTCTCTCACGCGACAGGGATGGGGCTCTGTCCGCGTCCTCCCTCCTCGCCCATCTCTCTACCGTCCTCAGGGCAGGATAAAATACACAAAAAAGTGGAGTGTATTTTGAGGAAATAGGAAGAGAACGGCGGTCTTCACTGTACCGCGCTACCATCAAATTTTGGAGGGACAGTTACTGCCAAACTCCCTCATTATCCCGCCCAGGTGTCCAGAAAATTATTCCACCTTAGGGGAAAAAGCTTACTGTTTCTTATTCGATCAATATGCTTTTATGGAGGCGATTCTCGTTGCGTTAGAAAATTTATGTGTCGGTAGGAGAGGAACGTTAATATCGCCGGGAGAAAAACTTCCGCCTTATTAGAATATTCTTGGTTAAGTCCTATGAAAGAGATTCCATTATTCTGAACGGCCAAACCACCAATACCCTGAGATGCTCTTCACGGGCAACTGGCCAACACTCGCAGTCTCTCAGCTTTATATATATATATATATATATATATATATATATATATATATATATATATATATATATATATATATATATATATTATATATATATATATATATATATATATATATATATATATATATATATATTTATATATATATATGTATACTGGTATATATTTTATCAGAAGTCAAACTCAACAACACAAATGCTATTTGCAGTAGCTGTTCTCGTTTTATTAAATATTTCCTACAATATTGGCATTCTTGTATTATTGAAAATAAATTACCTTTGATTAAAGCTTATTTTGCCTTGGTCAGTGTACAGCCTTGCCATATGATGTCTGCAATAATTCCAGTGTAATACAAAACATAATTCACATTGATCATCACATTCACACATCCCACAAACATTATATACGTAATAATAAAATATATGCAACCACGAAAGCAAAAATCGGGTTAAGAGAGGCGTGATAGAGTTGCTGTACTCTAAGGCCGCCGCCGACGTTACCACCAAACTTTACCCCCGGCGAGTTGCTGTAAACCATTCGTAGAGTATCGGTAAACCTTAGCGGGTTCGGTATACCATGAGCCTCCGACCAGAGATGTGGTCCAAAGACAGCCTGCACTCTCTCTCACCTGCCTCCCCCGCCTGGTTAATGGCTCTCCCCCCCCCCCGCACCACCTGGCCCATGCGCCCACTTGGGGTGGACGGTTGAGCAACGTTCTCGCTTCATGCAGGTCGGCGTTCAAACCCCGACCGTCTATAAGTGGTTGGGGCACCATTCCTTCCCCTCGTCTCATCACAAATATTTATCCTGACCCCTTCCCCAGTGCTATATAGTCGTAATGGCTTAGTGCTTTCCCCTGATAATTACCTCTTCCCCCACCCGGTTAATGGTTTCTCCCCTTCCGGTTAATGGCTTCTCTCCTGCCCGGTTAATGGCCCCTCCCGCGACCGGGTAATGGCTTCTACCCCAGCCGCATCACCTAATTCCTCCCATGCTTCAGTGACAGCTCAGGGAAATCTTAAGGTTCCGGTAGAGCAGCAGTTAGTTGCTTCTGGAGTCCTTCCTTATTGCGGCTATACATAGCGTGGGTGGTAAGAGCGACCATCTTCCTCTCTGGGGGTCGGTAAATTCCGTTTTTCATCACGAGGAGAAAAAACAATAAGCAGCACATGAATTAAAGAAAGCCCAAGGCACTAAATCACCTGCATGTGCATGAAGAACATTATACACTATCTCAATAAATTATTTACTGGACTGGGAGGACGCTTTATCTCCAGACAAGTAGTTACAAGGGATTTCCCGTAGTGGTCTTACCCGGCACAGGAGCGGGGCTGGAACTGGGGGAATCAATGTGTGAGGTGAGAACTCACCTTAAACAGCGAGTTATTTGAGGTGTTACCTTACCTCACAGACCTACACCAATCTTCTTGTTTGGTTCTAGTTACGATGTTTTCGAAACAGATGTCCCCCGCCCCCCCCACACAGTGTCTGACAGCTTAAGTTCAAACTCTGATTGATTGTCACTTTCCAAGATAGCACCTCTTTGCTATAATCAATGAACAGATTCTTCTGTGATATCAACACCCTACTCACTCACTCGCTAGACTGATATCTCTCTAGAAGAGCGCCACGTCATTGTTCCCTGTGACACGTCCTCATTGGCTAGGACACCCAAGTGATGCGCTCTGATTGGTCAGGAGGAATTGAATTCTATCTAGGTTATCCCAGATGTTGAGTGTAAGACTACTATGAACTAGAAACATTTGGCTTACCGGATACTTGGATGACGAACCGCGTTCAATTGAACTAAATTAAATAGCGTTTAGCACCTGTAAATGTAAATGACATTACATGAAAATGGTAATGTCTCCCAATCAGACTTGTGAGGTCCTAAACAATACACA
Source organism: Procambarus clarkii (assembly GCF_040958095.1). Classification (NCBI taxonomy): domain Eukaryota; kingdom Metazoa; phylum Arthropoda; class Malacostraca; order Decapoda; family Cambaridae; genus Procambarus; species Procambarus clarkii. The sequence continues at coordinate 56,186,566 of NC_091153.1, forward strand.
TTTTAATCTATGTTATGGACTGGGTTAGCCGTAACTAGAATTTGAAATATCATATGTCTATTTACATATGTAATTTTTTTAAGTAATTTGCATAACAGAGAAAATGATTTTATTATTGATATTATTAATGTGACGGGCCGTAAGCACATTTAGTACCTTACATAAGTAAATGTGAGGTAAGCAACACAGCAAGATGTGTGCAACAATACCAGAAGGCTGTGTTTATTGCTTAATTTGAATACGAGAATATTCTGCATTATGTTTAATTGTTCTTATGACGATTTGCACATGATAATTCAGAGGTTAATATGTAATATTCGTGCTGTATCTAGTGCTACCCAATCTTCCAAACTTTATGTACCTAATTTAAACAACTTTACCATTGTGATCATTGCGGTCTTATATGTGCCATCAATATGCTGCATTGTGCCTATTAATCTTTGTTAAATTACCAATCAAGCTGTCAATGCAATCAGAGCTACTGATGTGCTTTAATATGCCTACTAATCTCTCTCATCTCATTTTTTTCTTTTAATGTACCTGTTATCATTTTATAAATTTTTGCTAGAATTTACCTACTTAAAATTAAAATCTGTTAGATTAAGGACATGCCCGAAACGCTGCGCGTACTAGTGGCTTTACAAGAGTGTAAACACCATGCTATGTATCCTCACACACCCAATGTACCTTCTTGTATATATAAATAAATAAATGCGAACAAGCCTGAATGGTCCCCAGGACAATATGCAACTGAAAACTCACACCCCAGAAGTGACTCGAACCCATACTCCCAGGAGCAGCGCAACTGGTATGTACAAGACGCCTTAATCCACTTGACCATCACGACCGGACATAATGAGGTGATAGCCGAGGCTATTTGAACCACCCCACCGCCGGCACTTGGATAGTAATCTTGGGCATAGCATTTTACCAAATCACCTCATTCTTTGGGGCACACGTGAGGAACACAAATGCGAACAAGCTTGAATGGTCCCCAGGACAATATGCAACTGAAAACTCACACCCCAGAAGTGACTCGAACCCATACTCCCAGGAGCAGCGCAACTGGTATGTACAAGACGCCTTAATCCACTTGACCATCACGACTGGACATAATGAGGTGATAGCCGAGGCTATTTGAACCACCCCACCGCCGGCACTCGGATAGTAATCTTGGGCATAGCATTTTACCAAATAAATAAATAAATAAAAATAAATAAAAAAATAATATAATTTGGAACTAAAGGATGGGCCTATGTATATTTATTTAAGACGGAATATGAGTAGTAGGATAATATCCTGTAATCTCTAGTTAGTTGTGTCACTTTGCCTTTGAGTGCCAAGGAGTTTTGTTTTTTTATTAATATGTAAATGTCAGTCTAGAAACAGTTAGAGATTAATTAATACTGTGATGTATAAACCCTTATGGACCCTTGGTTAACGTATCTGGCTGGAGGCAACATGGGAGTAGAAACCGGTTATTTCACAGCCGAAGACAGGTGGAAGGCAGCGGTGCCGCCTCTCAATCGGTCTTTGGAAGGGACCGAATGTGGAGACCTATGTTCAGATAACTATTAATTATTGTGGGAATTACACACAGAAATCACAGTAGCGTGATGCATCAAATGAACAAGTCCATAAGGTCCGTGACGAGGATTCGAACCTACGTCCGAGAGGATCCCAGATCTCATGTCGTAGCTCAGTCGATTAAGGCAGCATCTGGGATGCTCTGGAACGTAGGTTCGAGCCCTCGTCACGGTCCTTGTGGATTTATTCACTGTGGGAATGCTTTGTAGTAGGATTATTTCTTGCGCATACAGGTAATTGATTATTAGTAGCGGGTGGAAATGCTAAAAGGTTATGGTAAATAGTAAGCGTGTTTGAAGTTGTTTGACTTTTGGTTGAGGAGAAGTGCTGCGATGCTCATCTATTTTGTACCTTACGTATTTTCTGTGATAAGAAGCTTGACATTGAGCAGTATCATTAGCAAATGTAGTTTAGTGATTTCCATATTATGTTCGAGTTTTGCCGTATGTATTTCCACCATTTTAATTATTTACCCAGGCAAAGCAATATTTTGGTGATTAGCTGTACCTTAAATAAGTTTCAAGTGTTCTACCACCCACTCGGTCCTGTACACTGGATCAGGGAATTTTTCAGTAACTATTGTGCCCAATGATATCCACCATTGTAGTGTTATTATTTTGTTATATGATTATATCGTTAGCTTTACAACGGTATTCTTAATTACTTGTATTTCCTTTTACGTACGTCTCGCTAGAAGAACTTGACGTACTGCGTCAAGTTCGTCAGTACTGCGTCTACAAGTTCGTCTACAATCAACTGTTGGTTAGATTGGGGGCCGGCCCTGAAGGTGTATTTGGGACAAGTTAAGAGCTAAGAATGATAACAATCCACATTATATATAGAATACATATATTCTACCAATCATCCACCAATCCACTCATCCATCCGGGAGTCGCTGGTAAGATCAAACTAAGGAATGAATATATGGAAACCCTTACAAAATCAACAAAGGCTCTAATATAAACAGAGTAACTTTTGTTATGATTTTAATTTTGACGTATTTTACTACCAAATTTGTCTTCCTTTAATGTCTTAATAAAAATTTATAATCTGTTATTTTACCTTCATCTTTCATTCATTCTAATGTATTTTCCTTCCCCCTCAAAGCTGAATGCCAAGAGAGAGAGAGATGAAGCAGACTGTGGCGGCATGTTTATGCCCTGGGAGAAACATCTTGCCGAATCAAATTAGACTCTATAAATCTCCCGCAGCTGGAAGACCGTGAATCAGTGGTGCTACAGTGGTGGTGTTAGTGTGTGATGGGCCTCGGTGGGCAGTACCACTCCTCTGGTGGTGGTGCGGCTGCTGTCTGGGGGAGGCGTCTGTGTCTGTTTTGTTTGTCTGTCATGTGATAACTTAGGTCTCCTGCTGGGGCTGTTGTTCTTTGGGGAGGAGTCTGTGTCTGTCTATCGAGATAACCAGGACCATCAGACTAACTTGTAGTTGCATCGTATGTAGTTGTGTGATTTCTGTGTGTAATATTGTAGTTGCATCTTGGGGAGGGTCGGTAATTCAACCCTAAAGGGAAGGGGGAGGGGAAGGGGAGTTCTCGACATAAGCCTAACATGAACTGAATGTATAAACTGGCTGCCTGTCCCCCCAGACACAATGAATTATGAATGATTCTAACAAATAAATAAATAAATACGGGATATGATCCTGCTTGGTGACGAACGCCTGTTTTAATCATTTCTGTGCTTAGCTTATTAATCGCGGGAGGGTTATTAAGCTTACTTAATAAAAGCTTAATTACCACAATAGCTTACTGGCCAACCATCAGGTATATACGGCCCGCCTCTCCCTCTATATATACTCCGCCACACTCTTGTTGACCAGACCACACACTAGAAGGTGAAGGGACGACGACGTTTCGGTCCGTCCTGGACCATTCTCAAGTCGATTCAAGTCGACTCAAGTCAATCGACTTGAGAATGGTCCAGGACGGACCGAAACGTCGTCGTCCCTTCACCTTCTAGTGTGTGGTCTGGTCAATATACTTTAGACACGTTACTGTGACTCATCGCCTGCACACTCTTGTTGTCGTTGTTGTTGTTGATTTAGGGGCGACGAGGATCGTGGGATCGGATGCGCCCCAGGGAACCCGGGATGGGTTAATCACAAATCCCGGAAAGGTGAAACGCCAAGCCTAATCGCGAAGCGAGTGACGCCAATCACTTGAAACTATTACGCCTCAGCGGCAAAAAAACGCAAACTGGTAGATGATTGGGGAGCTCCAGGAGTCCCTCAGGGTGACAAGCACCACCCAGCAAACAATTTTAGGTTGCCACAACATATCTGGAAAGTATTTGAAAGTATTGGAAACGTTTGTTTTATCGTATCAGATACGATATTGTGTGTGGACTTAAATAGGTTTCCAAAACTTATAACCAAGACATATGTATCTAACACTAATTTGAGATGTTGTGGCAACTTTACACTCCTAACATGAGTCATTCATAATCCATTCATATACCAATATGAATCTCTTATGAAAGGTTTGAGCCAATAATCTGAACCCTTTTTACATCTTTGTGTTTAAAGTTAAATTTCTTGAAATTAAATTATATTTTATATTATATTATTTTTATTATATTTTATATTATATTATTTTTATTATATTTTATATTATATTATTATTTTCAATTTAAATATTAAAACCAATTTAAGGGTAAAAAAAATCTAATAATTTATATTTCTTTTATTATTTACTAACAATTATAATTATTTACTAACGGAGAGAGGGGAGGCTGTACGGCAGAGAGTGGCGGCTGTGGCGGACAGTGGCGGCGGTGGCGGATAGTGGCGGCGGGCGGACAGTGGCGGCGGGCGGACAGTGGCGGCGGCGGGCGGACAGTGGCGGCGGGCGGACAGTAGCGGCGGTGGCGGACAGTGGCGGCGGGCGGACAGTGGCGGCGGTGGCGGACAGTGGCGGCGGTGGCGGACAGTGGCGGCGGGCGGACAGTGGCGGCGGGCGGACAGTGGCGGCGGGCGGACAGTGGCGGCGGGCGGACAGTGGCGTCGGGCGGACAGTGGCGGCGGTGGCGGATAGTGGCGGCGGTGGCGGATAGTGGCGGCGGGCGGACAGGGCGGCGGCGGGCGGACAGTGGCGGCGGGAGGACAGTGGCGGCGGGCGGACAGTGGCGGCGGGCGGACAGTGGCGGTGGCGGATAGTGGCGGCGGGCGGACAGTGGCGGCGGGCGGACAGTGGCGGCGGTGGCGGATAGTGGCGGCGGTGGCGGATAGTGGCGGCGGGCGGACAGGGCGGCGGCGGGCGGACAGTGGCGGCGGGAGGACAGTGGCGGCTGTGGCGGATAGTGGCGGCGGGCGGACCGTGGCGGCGGTGGTGGACAGTGGCGGCGGGCGGACAGTGGCGGCGGCGGGCGAACAGTGGCGGCGGCGGGCGAACAGTGGCGGCGGCGGGCGGACAGTGGAGGCGGCGGGCTGACAGTGGAGGCGGCGGGCGGACAGTGGAGGCGGCGGGCGGACAGTGGAGGCGGCGGGCGGACAGTGGCGGCGGCGGGCGGACAGTGGCGGCGGCGGGCGGACAGTGGCGGCGGCGGGCGGACAGTGGCGGCGGCGGGCGGACAGTGGAGGCGGCGGGCGGACAGTGGAGGCGGCGGGCGGACAGTGGAGGCGGCGGGCGGACAGTGGAGGCGGCGGGCGGACAGTGGAGGCGGCGGGCGGACAGTGGTGGCGGCGGGCGGACAGTGGTGGCGGCGGGCGGACAGTGGTGGCGGCGGGCGGACAGTGGTGGCGGTGGCGGACAGTGGCGGCGGTGGCGGACAGTGACGGCGGTGGCGGACAATGGCGGCGGTGGCGGACAGTGGCGGCTGTGTCTGGCGGGCGGTGGCGGGGTCTGTGATGAGTGGTGGCGGCTGGCGGTGGTGGGTGGTGGCGGCGGTGGTGGTGGGTGGTGGTGGCGGTGGCGGCGGCTGGTGGTGGCGGCGGTGGTGGTGGGTGGTGGTGGTGGCGGCGGCGGCTGGTGGTGGTGGGTGGTGGCGGCGGTGGTGGTGGGTGGTGGTGGCGGCGGCGGCGGGTGGTGGGTGGCGGCGGCGGCGGCTGGTGGTGGTGGGTGGTGGCGGCGGGTGGTGGTGGGTGGTGGCGGCGGGTGGTGGTGGGTGGTGGCGGCTGTGGTGGGTGGTGGCGGGCGGTGGCGGGCGGCGGCGGCTGTGGTGGGTGGTGACGATCGGCGGTGGGGGGGGCTGGTGGCGGCTGGCGGTGGCGGCTTGCGGTGGCGACTGTGGCAACGGGCGGTGACTGCTGATAGCGGGCGGTGGTGGCGGCTGGTGGCAGGTGGTGGTGGCGGTGGTGGCGGCTGGTGGTGGCGGCTGGTGGTGGTGGCAGCTGGTGGCGGTGATGGCGGCTGGTGGTGGTGGCAGCTGGTGGCGGCTGGTGGTGGTGGTGGTGGCGGCTGGTGGTGGTGGCAGCTGGTGGCGGTGATGGCGGCTGGTGGTGGTGATGGCGGCTGGTGGCGGGCGGTGGCGGGCGGTGGCGGCTTGTGGCGGCTGGTGGTGGCGGCGGTGGTGGGTGGTGGTGGTGGTGGTGGGTGGTGGTGCCGGCTGTGGTGGGTGGTGGCGGTGGTGTCGGCGGCGGCTGTGGTGGGTGGTGGCGGCGGCGGCGGTGATGGGTGGTGGCGGCGGCGGTGGTGGTGGGTGGTGGTGGCGGCGGCGGTGATGGGTGGTGGCGGCGGTGGTGGTGGGTGGTGGTGGCGGCGGCGGCTGGTGGTGGTGGGTGGTGGTGGTGGGTGGTGGCGGCGGGTGGCGGTGGTGGGTGGCGGGTGGCGGCTGGTGGTGGGTGGTGGCGGCGGGTGGTGAGTGGCGGTGGTGGGTGGCGGTGGCTGGTGGCGGGTGGTGGTGGGTGGCGGTGGCTGGTGGCGGGTGGCGGTGGCTGGTGGCGGGTGGCAGCTGGTGGTGGGTGGTGGCGGCTGGTGGTGGGTGGTGGCGGGTGGCGGGTGGCGGCTGGTGGTGGGTGGTGGCGGGTGGCGGCTGGTGGTGGGTGGTGGCGGCTGGTGGTGGGTGGTGGCGGGTGGCGGCTGGTGGTGGGTGGCGGCTGGTGGTGGGTGGCGGCGGGTGGTGGGTGGCGGCGGGTGGCGGCTGGTGGTGGGTGGCGGCTGGCGGCTGGTGGTGGGTGGTGGCGGGTGGCGGGTGGTGGTGGGTGGTGGCGGCGGGTGGTGAGTGGCGGTGGTGGGTGGCGGTGGCTGGTGGCGGGTGGCGGCTGGTGGTGGGTGGTGGCGGGTGGCGGCTGGTGGTGGGTGGCGGCGGGTGGCGGCTGGTGGTGGGTGGCGGGTGGCGGCGGGTGGCGGCTGGTGGTGGGTGGTGGCGGGTGGCGGCTGGTGGTGGGCGGCGGGTGGCGGCGGGTGGCGGCGGGTGGCGGCTGGTGGCGGCCAGCTGGGACACACCCTTCTCCACTGTAGGTCTGAGTACAACTAACCATATGTCTCTCTCACCCACCAGAACAGTGTTGCCAGCTTGCGCTCTCAAAATGTTTCCTTCAAAGATTGTATATTATCTTTGAACAACAAGTTTGATTATCAAGGAAATAATGCATATATTATTGTCACATTAATACTGTGCAATATCTTATTACATTCCTGCTAAATAATTATAATTTGAAACAGGACAAAAAATCCCACATATATATAAAAACCAACATTAGAGATCACGAGGCCTAGGCCTCGCCTGTGACCACACATCCTGCCTCCCTGGCCTGCTACACTCACACACCTCACACTCTTAACTCTCTCATAATCACTCTCACTCTCTTACTCTGTCACTCTTACTCTCTGTCACTCTTACTCTCTGTCACTCTTACTCTCTGTCACTCTTACTCTCTGTCACTCTTACTCTGTCACTCTTACTCTCTGTCACTCTTACTCTGTCACTCTTACTCTCTGTCACTCTTACTCTCTGTCACTCTTACTGTCACTCTTACACTCTGTCACTCCTACTCTCTGTCACTCTTACTCTGTCACTCTTACTCTCTGTCACTCTTACTCTGTCACTCTTACTCTCTGTCACTCTTACTCTCTGTCACTCTTACTGTCACTCTTACACTCTGTCACTCCTACTCTGTCACTCTTACTCTGTCACTCTTACTCTCTGTCACTCTTACTCTCTGTCACTCTTACTCTCTGTCACTCTTACTCTCTGTCACTCTTACTCTGTCACTCTTACTCTCTGTCACTCTTACTCTCTGTCACTCTTACTCTCTGTCACTCTTACTCTCTGTCACTCTTACTCTCTGTCACTCTTACTCTCTGTCACTCTTACTCTGTCACTCTTACTCTGTCACTCTTACTCCCTGTCACTCTTACTCTGTCACTCTTACTCTCTGTCACTCTTACTCTCTGTCACTCTTAATCTGTCACTCTTACACTCTGTCACTCTTACTCTCTGTCACTCTTACTCTCTGTCACTCTTACTCTGTCACTCTTACTCTCTGTCACTCTTACTCTCTGTCACTCTTACTCTGTCACTCTTACTCTGTCACTCTTACTCTCTGTCACTCTTACTCTCTGTCACTCTTACTCTCTGTCACTCTTACTCTCTGTCATTCTTACTCTCTGTCACTCTTACTCTGTCACTCTTACTCTCTGTCACTCTTGCTCTCTGTCACTCTTACTCTCTGTCACTCTTACTCTGTCACTCTTACTCTCTGTCACTCTTACTCTCTGTCACTCTTACTCTGTCACTCTTACTCTCTGTCACTCTTACTCTGTCACTCTTACTCTGTCACTCTTACTCTCTGTCACTCTTACTCTCTGTCACTCTTACTCTCTGTCACTCTTACTCTGTTACTCTTACTCTCTGTCACTCTTACTCTCTGTCACTCTTACTCTCTGTCACTCTTACTCTGTCATTCTTACTCACTCTCAGTCACCCTTACCCATTCATACTCACTCTCTCACTCTTACTCTCATACTCTTACTCTCAATTACTCTTACTCTCAATCACTCTTACTCCCAATCACTCCTACTCCCAATCACTCCTACTCTCAATCACTCCTACTCTCATTCTTACTCTTACTCTTACTCCCAATCACTCTTACTCTCAATCACTCTTATTCTCATTCTTACTCTCACTCTTACTCTTACTCCCAATCACTCTTACTCCCAATCACTCTTACTCTCAATCACTCTTACTCGCAATCACTCTTACTCTCAATCACTCTTACTCTCATTCTTACTCTTACTCACTCTTACTCTCAATCACTCTTATTCTCATTCTTACTCCTACTCTCACTCTAACTCCTACTCCCAATCACTCTTACTCCCAATCACTCTTACTCTCAATCACTCTTACTCCCAATCACTCTTACTCTCAATCACTCTTACTCTCAATCACTCTTACTCTCAATCACTCTTACTCTCAATCACTCTTACTCTCACTAACTCTCAATCACTCTTACTCTCACTCTAATTCTCAATCACTCTTACTCTCATACTCACCCTTACTCTCAATCACTTTACTCTCACTCTTACTCATTCTGTCACTCTTACTCTCACTCTTACTCACTCTGTCACTCTTACTCACTCTCAGTCACTCTTACTTATACTCACTCTTACTCACACTTACACACTCTCTGGCACTCTCACTCACCTTCATTCACTCTTACTCACTCTTACCCACTCTCGCTCACTCTTACTCACTCTAGTTAATAAGAACACGCCAATATAAGACAACAAAACGTTTTCAGATTCGTTCTCACCACTTTCCAGCAACTTTTAAAATTTATATAAATTATCTTAGGGAATAATACATAAATTATATATTTAAACATGATATTAGTGTTTAGTGGAATGCATAAGGAGTCAAATTGTGTTAAAAAGAGCGATTTTTAGAAAATTTGGAAAACTACTTTTTTCTGTTCATATTATAACTAAATGGATTTTAAAGGTTTCACTCAGCCAATATATATCATTCACAATTTATTAATGAATTTTACAAAAAAACACCATAAATTTTATATTTAAACATGTAAAAACTATTTGTTTTACATTTGGAAGAAAATAATTGTAGAAAAACAATTTATAATTAAACCTTTGTGTTTGGATTTTTTGAGTAAAAGTTTCTCAAAGGCTCTCCTGCACCATTCTCAATGCAAATCATTCCCACACCTATGGGAAGAGATAGGCGAACGTTGTGTAGATGATTTGTGTTTGCTGGGCAACCACACCCTACAAAGAGAGCACTGGGTAGCAAAACCAAAAACTCGACCCCCAACTAAAAAACAAAAGTCATCCAGTGTCTCCCCTGGCAAAGCAGAAGCCAGCTGCCCACCACGACTGAGGGCACACCAGGAGCCCACCAAGACCCACCAACCCCCGGCACCTCTCGGCCAAGCCGGCCCCCGAACACAGTCATCCCGCCGAGAAACCAGCCAGAACGTCAAAAAAATAAATCTATCAACACTCCCGCCCGCCACACTCTATATATACAATCCCTTGGGCCAATGTAAACAATAGAACGCGCGCGCCGCCCAGCGAAAACTATCGGAACCACAACCTAATCTATTTCACAACTGTCAATTGGAGACAATAAGTCACAATAATGCCCCTGGGGCAAATAACCCCCAAACCCACACACTGTTTGGAAAATGAACCGGCGTCGCTTTCATTTCCTATGTGCGGGGTGGGTTTAACGATCATTTACAATATAAACGATATAGTTTACTAGTATTTATTGTGAGGGGGCAGCATTTGTACAAAATATGTACAAATACTGACACGCTGCCGAAAATCACATTTGTGTGTGTGGGGTGGGGGGGGGTGGGGGTGGACTATCCTATTTGTGCTTGCTGGGGTTGAGCTCTGGCTCTTTGGTCACGCCTCTTAACAGTCATTCAACGGGTGTACTGGAAATACGAATGACTGATTGTGGGAATAATGGTGACTGATTGTTGTAGTAAGGATGACTGATTGTAGTGATAAGGGTGACTGATTGTGGTAGTAAGGATGATTGATTGTGGTGATAAGGATGACTTATTGTGGTAATAAGGGTGACTGTGGTAATAAGGGTGACTGTGGTAATAAGGATAATTGATTATGGTAATAAGGATGATGTCTGAAGCAGTCAGTTACGGCGCGGTAGATTGTGTGTTTCTGAAGACGTTTGGTTCTGTGAATGGGAGGGGGCGGCGACCCCCTTCACAGAGCGAACAGATCGCCACCCATTCTTGAGGCCCCCAGCACCCCCGCTAGTGGAGGGGGGTGCTGTGGTTGTACACCGTAGGCGGGGGCGGGCGGGGGTGCTGTGGTTGTACACCGTAGGCGGGGGGGGGGGGGTGCTGTGGTTGTACACCGTAGGCGGGGGCGGGGGGACACGGCCTGTACTTGCAGATTCCCAGGGTAGTTCGTTTAGCCGTATGGATGAATTTCGTATCTATTAGTTCAGGCATCTTTCTCTGCCATTCTTTATTGTAGATTTGATACGTCTGCTGTTTTATATTATTTTATGGTGTCAAATCAGCAGGTGACGGTATATATATATATATATATATATATATATATATATATATATATATATATATATATATATATATATATATATATATATATATATATATATATATATATATAAATATATATATATATATATATATATATATATATATATATATATATATATATTATTAAATATGACCGAAAAAGTAAGATTAATAATTCTAACACGAATTTTCTCAATCTTTCGTACATTACGCTTCACTGTTGGAGGTAAATCAAAAATCAATTCTCCAAAATTCATTTCTATTTCTAGTCTGACGCGACACGGGCGCGTTTCGTAAAACTTATTACATTTTCATACACTTTAGTTCACAAATACACAACTGAATAGAACTTACGTATCTCCGATTTTATATCTACATTTGAGTGAGGTGGAAGGGGTGATGTGGCATTAACACAAGACAGAACAAAGTGTGGTATTAATAGGGTATTAATTTCATCAACACAAGACAGAACAAGAGTATTAATAGGGTATTAATTTCATCAACACAAGACAGAACACGAAACAATGGATATTGAATAGAAGTGTTTGTAGAAAGCCTATTGGTCCATATTTCTTGATGCTTCTATATTGGAGCGGAGTCTTGAGGTGGGTAGAATATAGTTGTGCAATAATTGGCTGTTGATTGCTGGTGTTGACTTCTTGATGTGTAGTGCCTCGCAAACGTCAAGCCGCCTGCTATCGCTGTATCTATCGATGATTTCTGTGTTGTTTACTAGGATTTCTCTGGCGATGGTTTGGTTGTGGGAAGAGATTATATGTTCCTTAATGGAGCCCTGTTGCTTATGCATCGTTAAACGCCTAGAAAGAGATGTTGTTGTCTTGCATATATACTGGGTTTTTTGGAGCTTACAGTCCCCAAGTGGGCATTTGAAGGCATAGACGACGTTAGTCTCTTTTAAAGCGTTCTGTTTTGTGTCTGGAGAGATTCTCATGAGTAGGCTGGCCGTTTTTCTGGTTTTATAGCAAATCGTCAGTTGTATCCTCTGATTTTTGTCTGTAGGGATAACGTTTCTATTAACAATATCTTTCAGGACCCTTTCCTCCGTTTTATGAGCTGTGGAAAAGAAGTTCCTGTTAAATAGTCTAATAGGGGGCATAGGTGTTGTGTTAGTTGTCTCTTCAGAGGTTGCATGGCTTTTCACTTTCCTTCTTATGATGTCTTCGACGAAACCATTGGAGAAGCCGTTATTGACTAGGACCTGCCTTACCCTACAGAGTTCTTCGTCGATTTGCTTCCATTCTGAGCTGTGGCTGAGAGCACGGTCGACATATGCGTTAACAACACTCCTTTTGTACCTGTCTGGGCAGTCGCTGTTGGCATTTAGGCACATTCCTATGTTTGTTTCCTTAGTGTAGACTGCTGTGTGGAAACCTCCGCCCTTTTCCATGACTGTTACATCTAGAAAGGGCAGCTTCCCATCCTTTTCCATCTCGTAAGTGAAACGCAGCACGGAACTCTGCTCAAATGCCTCCTTCAGCTCCTGCAGATGTCTGACATCAGGTACCTGTGTAAAAATGTCGTCAACATACCTGCAGTATATGGCCGGTTTCAAGTTCATGTCGACTAAGACTTTTTGCTCGATGGTACCCATGTAGAAGTTTGCAAACAGGACACCTAGGGGGGAACCCATGGCGACCCCATCTACTTGCTTATTCATGTGCCCATCCGGGCTCAAGAAGGGTGCCTCTTTAGTACAAGCTTGGAGTAGTTTCCTCAGAATATTTTCTGGTATGTCAAGAGGAGTACAGGCTGGATCACGATACACTCTGTCGGCTATCATTCCGATTGTCTCGTCCACAGGTACGTTGGTAAACAGCGATTCTACGTCCAACGAGGCTCTTATCCCTGTGGCCCGTGTGCCCCGCAGTAAGTCAACAAATTCCTTTGGAGACTTCAGGCTGAAGGCGCAAGGAACATAAGGAGTCAGCAGGCCGTTGAGTCGCTTCGCCAGTCTGTACGTGGGTGTGGGTATCTGGCTAATGATTGGCCGAAGTGGGTTACCAGGCTTGTGCGTCTTGACATTTCCATACGCATATCCAGGTTTATATTCCCCAATGATCTTTGGCAGGTGGAGTCCGGATTTCTTGGCGTTCACAGTTTCGATCAGTTTGTTGACCTTTGCTTTTAATTCGGCTGTAGTGTCCTTCGTTACCCTTTGGAACTTAGTTTGGTCAGAGAGTATGATGTTCATTTTCGCCAGATATTCGTCTTTTTTAAGAATGACAAATATTGGCGACTTGTCACCTCTCCTGACAACTATCTCCTTGTTCTCACGAAGGCTTTTAGCTGCCGCTTTAAGCTCGGGGGACAGTATGGTGCTTCTGTAGTTGCCTCGATTCTTTCCTCCTTCTGCAATAAGTTCTGCTTGTAAGGTATCTTTGGTAGTGACCTTCTTTTGTGTCTCGAGGTCGAATATGTCGTCCAACAAAATTTCCAACTCTACTTTCCGGGCCATCTCACTCGGTCTGGACATAACATGACAGTTTATGCCCACATTTAGGAGAGTGACTTGGTCCTCAGTGAGGTTAATTCCTGCAAGGTTCAGGAAGCCATCTCTTGGTCGTGGAATTGCCATAGGTCCTCCATATAATGTTGTTAGTTTCTTGATAATCCTTGTTTCAGTGCAGAGGTGATGTTGGTCTGTGAGGATGTCGAGGTGTTGTTCAATGCGGGTACGGATACTATCGTCGATGTTGCTATTTCTCCACTCGTTTGTAGCATGAAGTAGTTGCGTTTTGTTGTCTTTGATTTCATTCTCTGCCTTGTATATCTGATCACGAATCAGATGCTGGCGATATTTTATCGTGAAGGCTTGATTCCTTGCTGCTGAATCGTGCGCTTTAATATTAGTATATTTTGGTAGCAGTCTTTCCTGTAGACATATATTATTAAATATGACCGAAAAAGTAAGATTAATAATTCTAACACGAATTTTCTCAATCTTTCGTACATTATGCTTCACTGTTGGAGGTAAATCAAAAATCAATTCTCCAAAATTCATGCCCACTTGGGGACTGTAAGCTCCAAAAAACCCAGTATATAGGCAAGACAACAACATCTCTTTCTAGGCGTTTAACGATGCATAAGCAACAGGGCTCCATTAAGGAACATATAATCTCTTCCCACAACCAAACCATCGCCAGAGAAATCCTAGTATACAACACAGAAATCATCGATAGATACAGCGATAGCAGGCGGCTTGACGTTTGCGAGGCACTACACATCAAGAAGTCAACACCAGCAATCAACAGCCAATTATTGCACAACTATATTCTACCCACCTCAAGACTCCGCTCCAATATAGAAGCATCAAGAAATATGGACCAATAGGCTTTCTACAAACACTTCTATTCAATATCCATTGTTTCGTGTTCTGTCTTGTGTTGATGAAATTAATACCCTATTAATACTCTTGTTCTGTCTTGTGTTGATGAAATTAATACCCTATTAAAACCACACTTTGTTCTGTCTTGTGTTAATGCCACATCACCCCTTCCACCTCACTCAAATGTAGATATAAAATCGGAGATGCGTAAGTTCTATTCAGTTGTGTATTTGTGAACTAAAGTCTTTGAAAATGTAATAAGTTTTACGAAACGCGCCCGTGTCGCGTCAGACAAGAAATAGAAATGAATTTTGGAGAATTGATTTTTGATTTACCTCCAACAGTGAAGCGTAATGTACGAAAGATTGAGAAAATTCGTGTTAGAATTATTAATCTTACTTTTTCGGTCATATTTAATAATATACATATTTAATAATATATGTCTACAGGAAAGACTGCTACCAAAATATACTAATATATATATATATATATATATATATATATATATATATATATATATATATATATATTAGTATATTTTGGTAGCAGTCTTTCCTGTAGACATATATTATTAAATATGACCGAAAAAGTAAGATTAATAATTCTAACACGAATTTTCTCAATCTTTCGTACATTACGCTTCACTGTTGGAGGTAAATCAAAAATCACTTCTCCAAAATTCATTTTTATTTCTAGTCTGACGCGACACGGGCGCGTTTCGTAAAACTTATTACATTTTCAAAGACTTCACAAATACACAACTGATTAGAACTTGCGTTTCCCTGATTTTATATCTACATTTGAGTGAGGTGGGAAGGATGATGTGGCATTAACACAAGACAGAACACTAGGGGATATTAATAGGGTATTAAAAGTATCAACACAAGACAGAACAGAAACAATGTGTATTGAATAGAAGTGTTTGTAGAAAGCCTATTGGTCCATATTTCTTGATGCTTCTATATTGGAGCGGAGTCTTGAGGTGGGTAGAATATAGTTGTGCAATAATTGGCTGTTGATTGCTGGTGTTGACTTCTTGATGTGTAGTGCCTCGCAAACGTCAAGCCGCCTGCTATCGCTGTATCTATCGATGATTTCTGTGTTGTTTACTAGGATTTCTCTGGCGATGGTTTGGTTATGGGAAGAGATTATATGTTCGTTAATGGAGCCCTGTTGCTTATGCATCGTTAAACGCCTAGAAAGAGATGTTGTTGTCTTGCCTATATACTGGGTTTTTTGGAGCTTACAGTCCCCAAGTGGGCATTTGAAGGCATAGACGACGTTAGTCTCTTTTAAAGCGTTCTGTTTTGTGTCTGGAGAGTTTCTCATGAGTAGGCTGGCCGTTTTTCTGGTTTTATAGTAAATCGTCAGTTGTATCCTCTGATTTTTGTCTGTAGGGATAACGTTTCTATTAACAATATCTTTCAGGACCCTTTCCTCCGTTTTATGAGCTGTGGAAAAGAAGTTCCTGTAAAATAGTCTAATAGGGGGTATAGGTGTTGTGTTAGTTGTCTCTTCGGAGGTTGCATGGCTTTTCACTTTCCTTCTTATGATGTCTTCGATGAAACCATTGGAGAAGCCGTTATTGACTAGGACCTGCCTTACCCTACAGAGTTCTTCGTCGACTTGCTTCCATTCTGAGCTGTGGCTGAGAGCACGGTCGACGTATGCGTTAACAACACTCCTCTTGTACCTGTCAGGGCAGTCGCTGTTGGCATTTAGGCACATTCCTATGTTTGTTTCCTTTGTGTAGACTGCGGTGTGGAAACCTCCGCCCTTTTCCATGACTGTTACATCTAGAAAGACTAGATTAACACATGACTGTTAATCTAGATATCGTGATCCAGCCTGTACTCCTCTTGACATGCCAGAAAGTATTCTGAGGAAACTACTCCAAGCTTGTACTAAAGAGGCACCCTTCTTGAGCCCGGATGGGCACATGTATAAGCAAGTAGATGGGGTCGCCATGGGTTCTCCCCTAGGTGTCCTGTTTGCAAACTTCTACATGGGTACCATCGAGCAAAAAGTCTTAGTCGACATGAACTTGAAACCGGCCATATACTGCAGGTATGTTGACGACATTTTTACACAGGTACCTGATGTCAGACATCTGCAGGAGCTGAAGGAGGCATTTGAGCAGAGTTCCGTGCTGCGTTTCACTTACGAGACGGAAAAGGATGGGAAGCTGCCTTTTCTAGATGTAACAGTCATGGAAAAGGGCGGAGGTTTCCACACCGCAGTCTACACAAAGGAAACAAACATAGGAATGTGCCTAAATGCCAACAGCGACTGCCCTGACAGGTACAAGAGGAGTGTTGTTAAGGCATACGTCGACCGTGCTCTCAGCCACAGCTCAGAATGGAAGCAAGTCGACGAAGAACTCTGTAGGGTAAGGCAGGTCCTAGTCAATAACGGCTTCTCCAATGGTTTCATCGAAGACATCATAAGAAGGAAAGTAAAAAGCCATGCAACCTCCGAAGAGACAACTAACACAACACCTATACCCCCTATTAGACTATTTTACAGGAACTTCTTTTCCACAGCTCATAAAACGGAGGAAAGGGTCCTGAAAGATATTGTTAATAGAAACGTTATCCCTACAGACAAAAATCAGAGGATACAACTGACGATTTACTATAAAACCAGAAAAACGGCCAGCCTACTCATGAGAAACTCTCCAGACACAAAACAGAACGCTTTAAAAGAGACTAACGTCGTCTATGCCTTCAAATGCCCACTTGGGGACTGTAAGCTCCAAAAAACCCAGTATATAGGCAAGACAACAACATCTCTTTCTAGGCGTTTAACGATGCATAAGCAACAGGGCTCCATTAAGGAACATATAATCTCTTCCCATAACCAAACCATCGCCAGAGAAATCCTAGTAAACAACACAGAAATCATCGATAGATACAGCGATAGCAGGCGGCTTGACGTTTGCGAGGCACTACACATCAAGAAGTCAACACCAGCAATCAACAGCCAATTATTGCACAACTATATTCTACCCACCTCAAGACTCCGCTCCAATATAGAAGCATCAAGAAATATGGACCAATAGGCTTTCTACAAACACTTCTATTCAATACCCATTGTTTCTGTTCTGTCTTGTGTTGATACTTTAAATACCCTATTAATATCCCCTAGTGTTCTGTCTTGTGTTAATGCCACATCATCCTTCCCACCTCACTCAAATGTAGATATAAAATCAGGGAAACGCAAGTTCTAATCAGTTGTGTATTTGTGAAGTCTTTGAAAATGTAATAAGTTTTACGAAACGCGCCCGTGTCGCGTCAGACTAGAAATAAAAATGAATTTTGGAGAAGTGATTTTTGATTTACCTCCAACAGTGAAGCGTAATGTACGAAAGATTGAGAAAATTCGTGTTAGAATTATTAATCTTACTTTTTCGGTCATATTTAATAATATATATATATATATATATATATATATATATATATATATATATATATATATATATATATATATATATATATATATATATATGTCGTACCTAGTAGCCAGAACGCACTTCTCAGCCTACTATGCAACGCCCGATTTGCCTAATAAGCCAAGTTTTCATGAATTAATATATTTTCTCTAAATATTTTCTTATGAAATGATAAAGCTACCCATTTCATTATGTATGAGGTCAATTTTTTTTTATTGGAGTTGAAATTAACGTAGATATATGACCGAACCTAACCAACCCTACCTAACCTAACCTAACCTGTCTTTATAGGGTAGGTTCGGTTAGGTAGCCGATAAAGTTAGGTTAGGTTAGGTTAGGTAGGTTAGGTTGTCGAAAAACAATTAATTCATGAAAACTTGGCTTATTAGGCAAATCGGGCATTGCATAGTAGGCTGAGAAGTGCGTTCTGGCTACTAGGTACGACATATATATATATATATATATATATATATATATATATATATATATATATATATATATATATATATATATATGTCGTACCTAATAGCCAGAACGCACTTCTCAGCCTACTATTCAAGGCCCGATTTGCCTAATAAGCCAAGTTTTCATGAATTAATGTTTTTTCGTCTACCTAACCTACCTAACCTAACCTAACCTAGCTTTTTTTGGCTACCTAACCTAACCTTACCTATAAATATAGGTTAGGTTAGGTTAGGTAGGGTTGGTTAGGTTCGGTCATATATCTTCGTTAATTTTAACTCCAATAAAAAAAAATTGACCTCATACATAGAGAAAAGGGTTACTTTATCATTTCATAAGAAAAAAATTATAGTAAATATATTAATTCAGGAAAACTTGGCTTATTAGGCAAATCGGGCCTTGAATAGTAGGCTGAGAAGTGAGTTCTGGCTACTAGGTACGACATATATATATATATTTATATATATACATACATACATATATATATATATATATATATATATATATATATATATATATATATATATATATATATATATATATATATATATATATATATATATATATATATATATATATATATATATATATATGTTTTCTGATCAATTACTCGCGGAGTATAATTAGCCACTGTTTCTATCTCCTGTGATGCCCGTCTCCCTGGATTAAAATACCAGTGGAGGATCACACAGATTTATCTCAAGTCTTCCGCGAAGGAAAAAAAAAGTGTTTTTGGAGGCGGAAGCTTTCACGCTCAGCGGCGCCAGACGGGTTTCCTTTGAGTTACTGACGGGGAGCGGAAAAACAAGTGAGCATTTTTTCCCCTCAAGTTGTTTGCTAAAAGAAGCCCAGAGAACAATGACCAATTTCCCTGTAAGCAGTCGGCTTGAGGGACGTTAGAATTCATTCAAAAATGTATTTTAGCAGATTTATTTAAAGGCATACCTTGAGATGATTTCGGGGCCTAGCGTCCTTACGGCCCGGTCCTCGACCAGGCCTCTTCGTTGCTGGACTAGTCAACTAGGCTGTTAGACACGGCTGCTCGCAACCTGACGTATGAGTCACAGCCTGGTTGATCAGGTATCCTTTGGAGGTGCTTATCCAGTTCTCTTTTGAACACTGTGAGGAGTCGGCCAGTTATGCCTCTTATGTGTAGTGGAAGCGTGTTGACCAATCTTGAGCCTCTGATGTTGATAGTTCTCTCTCAGCGTACCTATTGCTCCTCTGCTCTTCAATGGGGTATTCTGCACATCCTGCAATGCTTTCTGGTTTCATGTGGCTTCAACAACAATGGACAGAAGTATTTTTAAATATAGAATGTTCATAATACGGCGCATACAACACTAACCAGACTCAGTTTTTATGTTCCAGGAAGGGATGGCGGGAAGCAGGTCTACCTTCCTCGGGATCTACCTAGGGATCTATAGAATTTAGTGAGAGAGGAAAGGCTGTAAAATCCCAAACCAACTGCTTATCGTTCTTCTAGGGGTTCACTGTGATCCCGTCTGGCCGACTAACCGGCTCATAAGAGTTACGGGGCATTAGGTAACGGGGCGCTCTCTCTCTCTGTTGGACAACGAGCCGTGGCGAGGCTCCTCTTAATTATGTCACTGACTTCACTGTGTCTTGGGTGTCATCCCCCTTGTACTTTGGAAGAGGAGGTCATGCCGGCCGTACTAGTCGGCCACTGCCTCGCCACAAATACACCAATATTCGGTGAAGTATTTATAGAATTGTAGTTCAAACAGAGGACGTGAGCGAGGTATTTGTTCCATCCCTTTTCTTGCTTATTGTTCCTCTCATTTTGAACACCTAGGTTGTGTTGTGGTTGTTGCCTTTCCTGCGGTGGGTGTTTTTTGCACGTGTGGGAAGGAGTACCTGATAGTCCTCTCTGGGAAACCTGTTTGTCTCTAATGACTGAGAAAGTTGGCGTTTTGTTTCTCCTTGCAAGGGACCGCTAGGCACATGTTGCCAAACAGTAGGAGGTTGTGCTATGCTTGGGTTGTTCCGGGAGAGTTATTAACCTTTCTTTAAAAGGTTGGAGAGTTTGGCTGCTGCTTGGGGGCGGGGCAGCTTTGATGATGTGTTGCAAGATTCCAACCGATGTCGCTTTGATGGCTTCTAGTAGGTTATCTGTCGAAATGAAGCTGTTGGAGGTGTTTCCCCTGACTGCTGGTGTGGGGTGTTGATTGGTATTCTCTTTGAGAGGGTGCACCGTACTCTGAGAGGGTGCACCGTACCCTGAGAGGGTGCACCGTACCCTGAGAGGGTGCACCGTACCCTAAGAGGGTGCACCATACCCCGACATCGGGTTCCGTTGTAGAAATGTTTACGCACATCCCCGTTATCCTTGTCTATGTAAAGACACTTATAGCGTGTGTATGTGTGTCAATATTTTGGAGCAAATAAGTCTTTGTAATGAATCTAATATGGGAAACAAAACAAAGTAAGATACACATTTCATTTGTATAGAGGAAGTAACAAGGTCGGCAGGTTGGCATGTGTTGTCACAGCTGTGGGAAATTTTTACCCACCATATCTAATAATCATCTAAGAAATGTATAATTTCTATATCATTTCTATATCATATCAAAATCATATCTAAATCGTATCAAAATCATATCTAAATCGTATCAAAATCATATTAGAATCATTATAGATTCATTATACAGCTTGATCCTAGATGACAATGTCACTATGATCACGTACGCTACAGGGCCCTATTGATGCCTACGTGACTTTGTGCATGATCTCTCAAGGATCCAGAAGCTTCTAGAAGGATTTGTTAATTAAAAAACTATTGGAACATTGATTCAATATCCGGTAGGGATAAAATCTAATCCTTAATAAGAATCGGTGGTACTATCAAGTACTACTTATAATCTTTATATCTTATATCTAATTACATTATAATCACATCTTATCTCAATCATAAGTCTAGACTGTAAAAATAATCAATCAATATTCATAGAAGGCTACCGTGCTCAGGGAGCATGGGGGGGGGGGGCGATGGCTGGGAGAGGAGTGCCCACCACACCCCGCGGCACTTCGCGTTTGTTGACAAAACAGTGAACAGTGACGGATCCTTAGCGAACATTATTTGGCTTTGGACACCTTATCTAGTTATCTTTATCACCAGTGAATACTCTCTAGAACTGGGGGAGTACCTGGACAGTATTTACAAGGAAAATCCCTAGAACATTTATATCTATAAGTGTAGAGTGGAGCATACAGTGACTTGGTTCCACCTTCACCATCAACTATCATTCTTCTGCAACGCAGTTAAAGTAAAATAAAGTAGCAACGCTACTAGTACGTCATACAGCAACGCTGTGAAATAAAATATCGTGCCTAAACTTGCGACAAGAGAGTTAATCAGTCTGGCACACTTGTCAGACAGGCACACCGACTTTCAGAGAAGTATATTGCATGTTACTAGTGTATATAATTGGCCAATTGTATGCTTGTGTGACTTTAATATTCTATAAATCTGTCTCTCGGTTATAAAGCGAGGCTACGTCTCATATCTCAGTAAGTTTATTAAAATTGTAGTGTAGCTGTGAATCTTTATCCAAGCACTAGTCCTCATGAGTGTCCATTATGTCAGAAAAGATTCAACTGCAATAAGTAAATAAAACCTCATAAGTGTCCGTGGTGTTGGAAGAGATTCAGTCAAGTTGACTTTACCTAATCAAATAAATTGAATATAAATACATTGCATATATACTTGAATATATAAATTAAGTTAACAATTGCTTGCTTAGTTATTTTTTAAGTTATCATATAAGTTCATTTAATTGAGTATAATTTTGTACTTGGTAACAGTACTTTTAAAGTCATTTATTATACTTTTACAATTTAATTTGTTGTTTATAGTATAAGTATATATTGGCTGTTAATAGTTATGGTGCTAGGCTAGACTATGTATGTTTAAATCCCTGATTTAAACAGAACCAGTGTTCAGTCATATAACTGAATTTATTAAATTTTATCCTTGTATAAAATACAAGCTGATGTGAGATCCCTGTCTACAGGTGGACTGGTACTTCTATCAACTAATTCATTCACCCCACCTGTCCCTTACAGCCCACAATCTGTCATTAGGAAAAGAGGAGCTAGGATTTACAACCCTAGCTAGAGATTTTAGTTGAATTAATTTGCAGACAGTAATTTTTTAATTTAGTTCATTACAAGTCCCTGGTAGTCTCCTCTAATATCAATCCCAGCAGGTTTTTCCCACAACAGCTGTTGGCTACAAGTATCTCTGGCAGTTCTATTTGTATGGGGGGATCTATAGATGAAGTAAAGTGTAAAGTGTATGGACAAGGACACACACACTACAACATTACATTTTACACTGCAAAATCACATTGAGCCAGAGATAAATCTAAAGTTACGGTTCATGAAATGGTAAATAAATAGTATTAAATTTTAGTCTAAGTGTTTTTCCTGCCCGAAACACTCTGCGTAATAGTGACTTTTGGCTTTGTATGTACTAGCTCTATGTATAAATCCATCAATGTATGTATCTCACCTTGTATGTATGTACTTTACCTGAATGAACATTTTGATTTGATTTGATTTAAATTTCCTGTAAAAGGTAACATACCTGAAAAATTTTCACTGTATCCATGATTTTAGTAGATCACTGCCATGTGTGATGACAGTATGGGTTGTGACTTAAAATCATAAAATACAATACTAACATTATCATGTGAACAACTATGGCACCCTTAATCTCAAGGGTTCGAACCTAGGCCTCCAGGGGCATCCCACAGGCTATCCAGTACTATAACCACTACTCTAACGACTGCCTAACTGCATTGTTGGAAAGTCTTGACAACACACAATACCCCGGCAACACTCGTGACGCATTTCGAGCCCAGTTGTTTCATCAATGCCACGAAAATTCTGGGGTCACACTTAGTATACATGTGTGTTTACAAAGCTTGAATGGTCCTCAAGCCAGGAAAGAGTAGGGTCTAAAACCTGATAAAAGTATGTATCCTCTACGTCATCACCACTCAATAAACAAACCTAACATGACCTAACTTATCCTAACCTAATCTAACATGACCTAACTTATCCTAACCTAACCTAACACGACTTAACTTATCCTAACCTACCCGAACCTACTCTAACTTAGCCTAACCTAACAAAGAGATTAAACTTTAACTGGTACAAGTGTGTGCGCGAAGTGTGTGACGTCACGTGTTCATGTCAGGACAGGTTTCAGACCAGAGAGGAGAGAAGCGCCCTGAAAAAGCGTTCGTTACTGATGGTAATGCGAGCCTCGTCGCCGTCACTGAATGATCACTCCTGCATTCTGACAACAAATTGCTGCCCAAATGATCGTTTGTGTTTTAGAAGGGAGCGTCCCCCCCCCCACCCTCCCTCCCTCCTGCCGGCAGTTATGCAAATCAGGAATCTGCATGACATGAATGGCCACCAGGGTCATTAGCGGGAGTGGGAGCGCATGGTTAGTGTTGTTTGGTGTTGGGAAGTAGGGAGGGTGGTGAGGGCTGAAAGTTGTTGAAAAGTTTTGGGGAGTTATAAGAGGATGAGGTGACGATGAGAGGGTAGTGGAGGGGGAGGGGGTTGAAGGGGTTAGGGGGGAGGTTGTTTGGGGTAGTAGCTGGGGGGGTGGTGAGGGGTGGGGGTAGTTCAATTGGTGGTTTGGGTAGCAGCTGGATACACCGACCACTGAGGGACATGTGCCTCTAGGGACACATACCACTAGGGACACGACCCAGAAGCGATGCAGGAGCGACCACATGGGGAATACCCTCCTATCTTCCATCAACGTATCAAAACTTTCATGGAGAAGAACAATACATTTAATTTCGTTGACCGGGAACAGGAAGCCTGCACTTAGTTCCAACTATAGTGCCAACATCACAGTTGGCCCAGTTGAGGATTAAAACCCTCAACGAAAGCAATACTGAGGCTGAGACTCAGATAATCATCCAAGGAGAAGGTGGAAATAGTATATTGGAAGGGAATGCCATTGTAAGAGCAACATTTGCAGAAATGCTAAAAAAAAAAAAAATCGGAAGTAATGTCCATAGTGATGGAGGCGGCCATGAAAGCAGCCACCTCACAGGAAGTAGCTCACTCTACTAGTCAGCTGCTGGAAAGAAAAATATAAGTGGTAGCTATGGGCATTAAAGAGTAGGAAGGCTCCAATAGGACAGAATGGAATGATAAGGACAAAGCGGCAATGAATGAAATACTGAAGACACTAGAGATGGAAGGCGCTGAGCATAGCATTGAGAAGGTTTTCCAGTTAGGCTGGTACAACAAAGACCAAGACCGTGTGTTAAAGATAGTGTTTGCAAACAAGAACACAAAGGAGACGATTATAACAAGGAAGAGCCACCTGCAATATGTGGGGGAATTAAAAAAAGAACTCCAGAGGGACATTACGAGGGAGGAAAGAGCCATGGTGGCAGAAGCAAGGAAGAATCGCAGGGTGAGAGGAGAAAACCAGGAAATCACAGCTCCCAACACAATATTCCCAGAGGTGAGGGGGGAACCCACAACCAGCAACCCAGTAACACCTGAGGGGAGGGCAGCTCCACCACCCTCCTCTGCATTGCAACCCCCCCTCCCCTACTCCAAACCAGTCCTGCCCCCACTCAAATGTTCAGCCAAGTCTCCCTCCCCACACACCCCATTCCCACCCTGCTACCCCTCCCCTCTGCCCATCTGTCTTCCCTCCTCCATTTTTTTCCTCTCCTTCCTCCCCATTTTCCTTCCTGTTTTCCCTCCCCCTTCATCCCATACCCTCCCTGGTCCCCCCTTCATTTGACCCCCCACCCCTCACCCCAGTATCCTCTGAGACTCTGTGCCACTCACAAATCCTCACACCCATGGAACAGCTTCCCCCATTAGCAGAACGCTCCCCAAGGAGGCAATATGAGAAGGGACAGAAGCAAGTGAGCCTCAAGGCAATGTACACTAACATAGATGGAATTACAAATAAAGCAAATGAACTTGGAGAATGGGTACTAGAAGAAAACTCAGACATAATAGCACTCACAGAAACAAAGCTAACGAAAACCATAACAAATGCAGTGTTCCCACAGGACTACTGTGTTGTGAGGAAAGAGAAGGAAGAAGAGGTGGTGGTGTAGCTCTGCTGGTAAGAAAAGGCTGGGGGTTTTGAGGAGATGGTTATTCAGGGCTGTGAAGGTTTCAGTGACAACATAACAGGTACCATAGCAACTGGAGGACTAAAAATTATAGTCGTAGTCATATATAACCCCCCACCAAATGACAGAAGACGCAGACAGAAATATGATAGAAACAACATAGCCACCATCAATATAATAGAGAGAGCAGCTTCTGTCGCTAGCAGGAATGAATCTGAACTACTAATCATAGAAGACTTCAACCACAGGAAGATAGATTGGGAGAACAGAGACCCACATGGAGGACCAGATGCATGGAGAGATAAGCATCTGGACGTGGCAATAAGAAACTTTCTAAGCCAACACATCAAGGGACCAACAAGAATGAGAGGGGAAGATGAACCAGCCATGCTTGATCAGATATTTACCCTAAATGAGTGGGATATAAGGGAAGTTAAGATGGAAACACCCTTGGGAATGAGTGATCACAGTGTATTGATTTTCGAGTACCTGGTAGAGCTAGGATTTATCTCGCCCCGAAAAGAACTAGGTAACAAAAGGCTGGCATACCGAAAGAGAAATTATGAGATGATGAGAAGTTTCCTAAGGAATATACCATGGAACACAGACCTCAGAGCTATGTCTGTACAAGATATGATGGACTATGTCACCCAAATGTGTCAGGAGGCAGTAAACAGGCTAATCCCGGCCCAAAAAGAAAAATCCGAGAAAGAAAAGAAGAATCCATGGTATAATAGGACATGTATAGAAGCAAAGGAACTGAACAAAAGGACGTGGAAGAACTTCTGTAATAACAGAACACCAGAAAGCAGAGAGAGATACCAGAAAACCAGGAATGAGTATGTTAGTGTGAGAAGAGAAGCAGAGAAAAATTATGAAAATGATATAGCAAGCAAAGCCAAGACCGAACCAAAGCTACTCCACAGTCACATAAGGAGGAAAACAACAGTGAAAGAACAGGTAATGAAACTTAGAACAGGCGAGGACAGGTATACAGAGAATGACAAAGAGGTGTGTGAAGAACACAACAAGATGTTCCAGGAGGTCTTCACAATAGAACAAGGTGAGATCACTGCGATAAGAGAGGTGGCAGTAAACCAGGCGGCCTTGGAAGGGTTCGAAATTACGAGAGATGAGGTCAAGAGACACCTGTTGGATGTGGATGTGAGAAAGGCTGTTTTTCTAGATGGAAATTCACCATGGGTATTGAAAGAGTGTGCAGAGGAACTCTGCTTGCCACTCTCCATAGTGTAAAGTAGGTCACTGGAGACGGGAGACCTACCAGAAATATGGAATACGGCGAATGTGGTCCCAATATACAAAAAGGGTGACAGACAAGAGGCATTGAACTACAGGCCAGTGTCCTTGACTTGTATACTATGCAAGGTGATGAAGAAGACAAGAAAAAACCTAATAACACATCTGAAGACAAAGGACTTCGTGACAAATCGCCAACATGGGTTCAGGGAGGGTAAATTTTGCCTAATTGGCTTAATAGAATTCTACGACCAGGTGACAAAGATTAAGCAAGAAAGACAAGGCTGGGTGGACTGTATTTTCTTAGACTGTTGGAAAGCCTTTGACACAGTACAGCATAAGAGGCTGATACATAAGCTGGAAAAACAGGCAGGAGTAACTGGTAAGGTGCTCCAGTGGATAAAGGAGTACCTAAGCAATAGGAAGCAGAGTCACAGTGAGGGGTGAGACCTGACATTGGCGTGAAGTAACCAGTAGAGTCCCACAGGGCTCTGTACTCGGTCCTATCCTGTTTCTGATATAGGTAAATGATCTCCCAGAGGGTATAGACTCATTCCTCTCAATGTTTGCTGACGACGCCAAAATTATGAGAAGGATTTAGACAGAGGAGGACTGCTTGTGGTTTCAAGAAGACCTAGTCAAACTGAAGAAATAGTCGAAAAAGTGGTTGTTAGAGTTTAACCCAACTAAATGTAATATAATGAAGATAGGTGTAGGGAGCAGGAGATCAGATACAAGGTATCATTTGGGAGATGAAATTCTTCAGGAGTCAGAGAAAGAGAAAGACCTTGGGGTTGATATCACGCCAGACCTGTCCCCTAAAGCGCATATCAAGAGGATAACATTAGTGACGTACGCCAGGTTGGCCAACATAAGAAGGGCTTTTAGAAACTTGTGTAAGGAATCATTCAGAACTTTATATACCACATATGTCAGACCAATCCTGGAGTATGCAGCTCCAGCATGGAGTTCATATGTAGTCAAGCAAAAGACTAAATTGGACAAGGTTCAAAGGTTTGCCACCAGACTAGTACCCGAGCTGAGAGGCATGAGCTACGAGGAGAGACTACAGCAGTTAAACCTCAAGTGGCTGGAAGGCATAAGAGTTACAGGGGACAGGATCACCACATACAAGATTCTCAAAGGAATTGAGAGGGTTGATAAGGACATGCTATTTAACCCAGGGGCACACGCATTAGGGGAACACGCACAGGTGGAAACTGAGTACCCAAATGAGCCACAAAGATATTAGAAGGCACTTTTTTTTAATGTCAGAGTGGTTGACAAATGGAATGCATTAGGCAGTGATGTAGTAGAGGCTGACTCCATACACAGTTTCAAGTGTAGATATGATAGAGCCCAGTAGGCACAGGACCCTGTACACCAGTTGATTTACAGTTGAGAGGCAGGACCAAAGAGCCAGAGCTCAACCCCCGCAAGCACAAATAGGTCAGTACAAATAGGAGAGTACAGTACCAACATCACAGTGCCAACAACAACATTCTGCTGGAGCCACAACTGTATTAGCAACAACATCATTTTCCTCACGAACAATGCCAGCTTTTTTCCGTGTGACAAACTTAAAAATCAAAAGTGAGAGGGAAGGAGGGAGGTAGTGGGCACCCTCCACACAACACTCCCACTGTGGGAGGAGGGAGGTAGTGGCCACCCACCACACAACACTCCCACTGTGGGAGGAAGGAGGTAGTGGCCACCCTCCACACAACACTCCCACTGTGGGAGGAGGGAGGTAGTGGCCACCCTCCACACAACACTCCCACTGTGGGAGGAGGGAGGTAGTGGCCACCCTCCACACAACATTCCCACTGTGGGAGGAGGGAGGTAGTGGCCACCCTCCACACAACACTCCCACTGTGGGAGGAGGGAGGTAGTGGCCACCCTCCACACAACACTCCCACTGTGGGAGGAGGGAGGTAGTGGCCACCCTCCACACAACACTCCCACTGTGGGAGGAGGGAGGTAGTGGCCACCCTCCACACAACACTCCCACTGTGGGAGGAGGGAGGTAGGGACCATCCTCCACACAACACTCCCACTGTGGGAGGAGGGAGGTAGTGGCCACCCTCCACACAACACTCCCACTGTGGGAGGAGGGAGGTAGTGGCCACCCTCCACACAACACTCCCACTGTGGGAGGAGGGAGGTAGTGGCCACCCTCCACACAACACTCCCACTGTGGGAGGAGGGAGGTAGTGGCCACCCTCCACACAACACTCCCACTGTGGGAGGAGGGAGGTAGTGGCCACCCTCCACACAACACTCCCACTGTGGGAGGAGGGAGGTAGTGGCCATCCCTCCACACAACACTCCCACTGTGGTAGGAGGGAGGTAGTGGCCACCCTCCACACAACACTCCCACTGTGGGAGGAGGGAGGTAGTGGCCACCCTCCACACAACACTCCCACTGTGGGAGGAGGGAGGTAGTGGCCACCCTCCACACAACACTCCCACTGTGGGAGGAGGGAGGTAGTGGCCACCCTCCACACAACACTCCCACTGTGGGAGGAGGGAGGTAGTGGCCACCCTCCGCACAACACTCCCACTGTGGGAGCAGGGAGGTAGTGGCCACCCTCCACACAACACTCCCACTGTGGGAGGAGGGAGGTAGGGGCCACCCTCCACACAACACTCCCACTGTGGGAGGAGGGAGATAGTGGCCACCCTCCACACAACACTCCCACTGTGGGAGGAGGGAGGTAGTGGCCACCCTCCACACAACACTCCCACTGTGGGAGGAGGGAGGTAGGGGCCACCCTCCACACAACACTCCCACTGTGGGAGGAGGGAGATAGTGGCCACCCTCCACACTACACTCCCACTGTGGGAGGAGGGAGGTAGTGGCCACCCTACACACAACACTCCCACTGTGGGAGCAGGGAGGTAGTGGCCACCCTCCGCACAACACTCCCACTGTGGGAGCAGGGAGGTAGTGGCCACCCTCCACACAACACTCCCACTGTGGGAGGAGGGAGGTAGGGGCCACCCTCCACACAACACTCCCACTGTGGGAGGAGGGAGATAGTGGCCACCCTCCACACAACACTCCCACTGTGGGAGGAGGGAGGTAGTGGCCACCCTCCACACAACACTCCCACTGTGGGAGGAGGGAGGCAGTGGCCACCCTCCACACAACACTCCCACTGTGGGAGGAGGGAGGTAGTGGCCACCCTCCACACAACACTCCCACTGTGGGAGGAGGGAGGTAGGGGCCACCCTCCACACAACACTCCCACTGTGGGAGGAGGAAGGTAGTGGCCACCTTCCAAACAACACTCCCACTGTGGGAGGAGGGAGGTACGGACCATCCTCCACACAACACTCCCACTGTAGAAGGAGGGAGGTAGGGACCATCCTCCACACAACACTCCCACTGTGGGAGGAGGGAGGTAGAGACCATCCTCCACACAACACTCCCACTGTGGGAGGAGGGAGGTAGTGGCCACCCTCCACACAACACTCCCACTGTGGGAGGAGGGAGGTAGGGACCACCCTCCACACAACACTCCCTCTGTGGGAGAAGGGAGGTAGGGACCACCCTCCACACAACACTCCCACTGTGGGAGGAGGGAGGCAGGGACCACCCTCCACACAACACTCCCACTGTGGGAGGAGGGAGGCAGGGACCACCCTCCACACAACACTCCCACTGTGGGAGGAGGGAGGTAGGGACCACCCTCCACACAACACTCCCACTGTGGGAGGAGAGAGGTAGGGACCATCCTCCACACAACACTCCCACTGTGGAAGGAGGGAGGTAGGGACCATCCTCCACACAACACTCCCACTGTGGGAGGAGGGAGGTAGGGACCACCCTCCACACAACACTCCCACTGTGGGAGGAGGGAGGTAGGGACCACCCTCCACACAACACTCCCACTGTGGGAGGAGGGAGGTAGGGACCATCCACCACACAACACTCCCACTGTGGGAGGAGGGAGGTAGGGACCATCCTCCACACAACACTCCCACTGTGGGAGGAGGGAGATACTGGCCACCCTCCACACAACACTCCCACTGTGGGAGCAGGGAGGTAGTGGCCACCCTCCACACAACACTCCCACTGTGGGAGGAGGGAGGTAGTGGCCACCCTCCACACAACACTCCCACTGTGGGAGGAGGGAGGTAGTGGCCACCCTCCACACAACACTCCCACTGTGGGAGGAGGGAGGCAGTGGCCACCCTCCACACAACACTCCCACTGTGGGAGGAGGGAGGCAGTGGCCACCCTCCACAACACTCCCACTGTGGGAGGAGGGAGGTAGTGGCCACCCTCCACACAACACTCCCACTGTGGGAGGAGGGAGGTAGGGGCCACCCACCACACAACA
Source organism: Procambarus clarkii (assembly GCF_040958095.1). Taxonomy (NCBI): domain Eukaryota; kingdom Metazoa; phylum Arthropoda; class Malacostraca; order Decapoda; family Cambaridae; genus Procambarus; species Procambarus clarkii. The sequence goes on from NC_091153.1 coordinate 56,217,658, forward strand.
CTACCACTGTGGGAGGAGGAAGGTAGTGGCCACCCTCCAAACAACACTCCCACTGTGGGAGGAGGGAGGTAGGGACCATCCTCCACACAACACTCCCACTGTAGAAGGAGGGAGGTAGGGACCATCCTCCACACAACACTCCCACTGTGGGAGGAGGGAGGTAGAGACCATCCTCCACACAACACTCCCACTGTGGGAGGAGGGAGGTAGTGGCCACCCTCCACACAACACTCCCACTGTGGGAGGAGGGAGGTAGGGACCACCCTCCACACAACACTCCCACTGTGGGAGAAGGGAGGTAGGGACCACCCTCCACACAACACTCCCACTGTGGGAGGAGGGAGGCAGGGACCACCCTCCACACAACACTCCCACTGTGGGAGGAGGGAGGCAGGGACCACCCTCCACACAACACTCCCACTGTGGGAGGAGGGAGGTAGGGACCACCCTCCACACAACACTCCCACTGTGGGAGGAGGGAGGTAGGGACCATCCTCCACACAACACTCCCACTGTGGAAGGAGGGAGGTAGGGACCATCCTCCACACAACACTCCCACTGTGGGAGGAGGGAGGTAGGGACCACCCTCCACACAACACTCCCACTGTGGGAGGAGGGAGGTAGGGACCACCCTCCACACAACACTCCCACTGTGGGAGGAGGGAGGTAGGGACCATCCACCACACAACACTCCCACTGTGGGAGGAGGGAGGTAGGGACCATCCTCCACACAACACTCCCACTGTGGGAGGAGGGAGATACTGGCCACCCTCCACACAACACTCCCACTGTGGGAGCAGGGAGGTAGTGGCCACCCTCCACACAACACTCCCACTGTGGGAGGAGGGAGGTAGTGGCCACCCTGCACACAACACTCCCACTGTGGGAGGAGGGAGGTAGTGGCCACCCTCCACACAACACTCCCACTGTGGGAGGAGGGAGGCAGTGGCCACCCTCCACACAACACTCCCACTGTGGGAGGAGGGAGGCAGTGGCCACCATCCACAACACTCCCACTGTGGGAGGAGGGAGGTAGTTGCCACCCTCCACACAACACTCCCACTGTGGGAGGAGGGAGGCAGTGGCCACCCTCCACACAACACTCCCACTGTGGGAGGAGGGAGGTAGTGGCCACCCTCCACACAACACTCCCACTGTGGGAGGAGGGAGGTAGTGGCCAACCTCCACACAACACTCCCACTGTGGGAGGAGGGAGGCAGTGGCCACCCTCCACACAACACTGCCACTGTGGGAGGAGGGAGGTAGTGGCCACCCTCCACACAACACTCCCACTGTGGGAGGAGGGAGGCAGTGGCCACCCTCCACACAACACTCCCACTGTGGGAGGAGGGAGGTAGTGGCCACCCTCCACACAACACTCCCACTGTGGGAGGAGGGAGGTAGTGGCCACTGTTAGGATCTCAGCCTGCAGGAGAAACGAGTCTCCCTCCTTGAGAGTTATTCGTCAAGCCTGCCTGATTAGAAGGTCTAGCAAATATTGAGGTGATAACGCATATGTAAAATAGTTGCTTGGATATGTATAACAATTTGAGATTATGGGCAATGAAGAAGAAAACAGATAAATGACTGGCTAGGAGATGTGGACATTTTGCTGGAGGCGTGAGGCTCGCTTCTGGAAGGGCTTTGACCTCACTTGAGTGCCAGACATCACAGGGGATAGCCGCGCTCCGTGAGCTCCCGCCAGAAGGGAACCCCTAGTGATATATCTCGAAGAGAAGAGAAGTGTGCAGACGTACCAGCTGTGGAATCGAGCTGGGGACGTGTGGTCTCAAGTCGTGGGCGATAATTAGTGAATATTAAGCCGCCCGGAGGCATTATTGTGGGCCGTGGAGCGCCCTGACCAAACCTCGTCAGAGGAAGAAGCGCCCTCGACCAGACGATCTGTGGTAAGCACGATATACGCCAGTTCATAGTGATTGCTTGTAGTTGGTCGTGTGCCCAGCGACAGTAGCGATGTTTATTTATAAGTTAGACATGCTTTAATAAGGCAGAAGGCCTGAAATAAGAGAGTGGAGAGGGAGGAACACGGAGCGACGTCCATCCCCTCTGAGCGCTGGCGGGCGACTGAGGGAGCCTGGCTCCTGACGGAGGAAGACCCTCCCAGCGAGTGAGGACCGCCGCCAGGCGAGGTGGAGTATGGACCGGCCCAAAACGGGGGAGTCCACTCTCACTGTATGTAGAGAACAGATAGAGGTTTGAGGCAAACATATTGTGTGAATATTTTTTGTTTATGTGTTAAAGGGGAACATTTTATTGGAGTGTCGATGGGTTGCAGGTTTGTTCTTTGGGGAAGAAGTTGCTGAGAACTTCGAAGCCAGCAGATGAAGTAGCTGATGAGACTCCAAGGTAGTGGAGCAGAGGACCTCGAGCTGTGAGGAGAAGCAGCAGTGAAGAGGAGTGTCACGTGCTTCTGTAGAGGTGGAGAAGCACCATAGTTGCTCGTGGAAACTTCATGGTGTAGCAGCCAAGAGAGCTGTGGAGGAACCTAGCAGAAGGGTGAAGCACCGTAGTTGCTCAAGGAAACTTCATGATAGCAGCCTGGAGGAGCTGCAGAGGATCCTGGTAGTGAAACCCGGAAGAACCTGAAGATATCAGGGTAGTGAACTTCCAGACGTGGAAGGGGAAGTTCTGGTGGATTACTTATAGGGAGTTGATAGTGTTTGGTTGTCATTAGCGTGCAAGACGCAGTGAGAGGTGAGTGACTGTCGGCATTCTTATGTCAAGGAGTGTTTTACACTGAAGTTTAGAGTTACAGCCGTAGGGTGGATTATCTACAGATGTATGGCGTTCTAGGACTGATAGAGTGATCGATTGATCATTGTTGTGTATCAATGAACATTTATACTGATATGTTATTGCATTCAAATGCTGATTTTCTTGGTACACATTTATAGATACATATATGTATTCTCTTGCTGATGGTGCAACAGTGTATGTAGACTTGATCAACTTGAGGAGGTTGATAGTATCAGGTGGTGAACCAGGAGATAGGATACCACTTGATAAGCTGATGGTAGAGTTCTGGTTGGGTTGGAGAGCAACCTGATTGTGATATTATAGAGTATAGGATTCATTATTATTATATGTGTGTATGTATCGTGTATGTGCTTTGTCCAGTAAATGTATCCTAATTTGCTGGTGTTTGCCCTTGTCCTAGTGAGGCTTCCCAGGAGGTAGTAAAGAAGGAGAGAGAGAGAGAAAGAACCAAGAACCACTGCTGTGGACAGGGTAGAAGGTAATACTAGTAAGTCATAGGGGATTGAGGAAATCACAACTGATAAGGAGAGAGTGGGGAGTCACAGCGGCTCGAGTGGGTGTGTGCACATGACAACGAGGCTAAGTGTTGGAGCCGCATCCCCTAAATGTGTGACGTTGAGCCCCTCTCCAAGGGCCAGAAGCGCCTAGTGTGATCTCCTAGCGAGGTATAAGCACTCTACCGAGTTGTGGGTTGGGTTGTCCGTAGAGAAGGAGAAACAACACGACAACACCAACCCACAGTCTATAATAAAATTGGGGGCCTGTCCGGGAGAGTGAACTGACACACCCACACCCTGTCCAAGAGTGGATTTGTACACTCTTGCTGAAATAGATAAACTGTGTGACTGCAGGTGTTTATTCTCTCTCTTGGGAAGACTCACAGGACAAAGATGGATAAGGTTCAAGCGTTTGTGGAGTCAGGCAAGCCTGAGGACTTGGAAGGTTGTACGAGGGATCAATTGAAACAAATAGCAGAAAAATGTGGCATCAGGTTGAAAGCATCTAAAGTAGCTGGGATGAAGGATGAGATCCTGAGGCAGTTAAGAGCCAAATGTGAAGCGGCAGAACAAGGAGCCCAAAAAGGAGCTGAAAGTGGAAAGGAGGATGATGGGCAGGATGACGTGAGATCCCAGGGATCGAGTAGGAGCAGCAAGAGTAGCCGCAGTAGCAGGAGTAGCCGAAATAGGAGCTTGGAGAGATTCCAGTTAGAGCTCCAGATGCAGCAACAACGAGAGGACAAGGAGAGACAGTTCCAGCTGGAAAAGATGAAATTAGAACTCCAGATGAAAAATGAAGCCGAGAAGGAAAAAGAGAAAACCAGACTGGAAATAGAAAAAGAGAAAACCAGAGTAAGAGAACTGGAGTTGGCACAGGAGAAAGAAAAAGAAAAAGCCCAGGTAGAAAAAGAAAAAGCCCAGGTCGAAAAAGAAAAAGCCCAGGTCGAAAAAGAAAAAGCCCAGGTCGAAAAAGAAAAAGAGAGAACAAAACAAATGCAGATAGAAGCGAATAGAACCTTGGCTGAGCAAAGGATTGAACATGGGTTGCCAGAGAGCACTACCCAGGTATCACACCCACCAGATGTTAGGGTTAGGGAGAAGGACATTCCCTTGTTTGTTCCTGAAGAGGCAGAGAGCTTTTTCGAGCACTTTGAAAAGGTGGCCAGCATCAAGGAGTGGCCACAGGAGGAATGGGCCCAGCTGGTCCAGTTAAGATTGATTGGTGCAGCCAGGGAGGCTTACACCCAATTGTCACTGGAAGAGTGCCAGGATTACGCCACAGTAAAGAGCAGCATATTGCGCTCGTTTCAGTTAACCCCAGAAGCTTATAGGAAGCGCTTCAGAGAGATGATCAAAGTTGGAGCATGTACGTTTGCTGAGACAGCAAGAGATCTGGAAAGACGATTCCAGAAGTGGATTGAGGCTGCTGGAGTTGGATCTTACGCTGACCTGAAGCAACTGATGGTCATGGAGAAGTTCGTGGAGATGATGCATCCCGAAACAAAGTTCAAGATCCAAGAAGCAGGGATATTGGAGGTGAAAGATGCCGCAGATAGGGCGGATATGATTACTGAAGCATACAAGAGCTTGAGGGAGAACAGAGTGAGAAGCGAGGCGAGACGCAGCAATGGCAGACCCAATGGAGTCTGGGGAGGAAGAAATTATGAAAGACCCAGAAGAGTCTGGGGTGAGAAAAATTTTGATAAATGGGCAGATAAAAGTAAGTACCCTAAAACTCAGAAGAGTAGGTCGCGTACTTCGTCTGAAAGTGAGGATGGAGGAGCCAAACGAGAAACTAATCGTTATCCAGGGAATCAAGAGTCCAGTAAAGCTCCACAGAGTACGAGTAGTACGTCTGGCCCGAGGAACTCCAATACGATTGGGCAGAGTCAGAGCTACTCTGGTACATATAGAAGAGACTTTTCCCAGATGAGATGTTACAATTGTAACGGATTGGGTCACGTGATGCGAGATTGTCGGCAGGGCAAGAGAGTTGTGACCCTGGCCATGTGTGACCCCCGAGGTAAATATACTAATGTGTTCGAAGACAAACCACAGAGAGCGAACTTAGTGAACGAGAGGTATAGGCCGTTCATGAGTAAAGGTTGGATCAGTATAAGAGGCCAACCTGAGGTAGAAGTTGGTATCTTAAGAGATACCGGAGCTAATCAGAGCTTGATTGCGAGAAGCCTGATTGGGAATGGTCGACGGTTAGCTGGCAGTGGGAAGATGAAAGTATATGGGTTATTGTCTGAAAGTGACATGCCCGTATGCACTGTCCAGCTAAGGTCGGAATATGTGTCGGCAGAGGTGATGTTGGGAGTGTGCCCCGACATACCTATTCCAGGAGTCCAAGTGATCTTGGGGAATGACTTGTGCGGGACAAAGGTGTTGCCAAGAGTCATAGCGGAGACTGTGCCAGAGGAGTGCCCAGAAGGCCATGGCACGGGTGGGACACCTGAGAGTGTGAACCTGACTGACATCAGAGGAGATGAGTCAGGAGACCGCCAAGCCATTGAAAACCCTGTCTCGGTAGTGATGAAGACAGAGGTGGCCGACAAGGAAGACGCTGGAGAAGATGAGACAGTGTCGATTCAGCCGGTGGAAGATATCGACGTAGATATAGCGTGGCTGTTTGATGAAGGTCCAGCCCAGGAGAATGAAGTCTCGGTGAGGTCAAAAGTGAAGATGGCCCAGCCGAGGAAGACTTATGCGAAGAGAGCGGACCTGAGTAGAGCCCAGACTGCTGAAATTAAGGGTCGGAAGGTGAACGCAACTGTGCTGAGTAGGAATGAGGAAAGATGTGGACAGACTGAAGACGAGAGTAGAGCGTCAAGTGGTCCACGAGCACAGAGGCATATGGATATTAGAGTTAAGTTGTTTGAGATGTCAGGAGTTGACATGTTCCACAGAAAACGTGAAGGAGAGATAGTGAAGAAGAGTAATAGCCGAGAAAATGAAAGGAGAAGAGACAGTATGTGTGGAGAGATGCTTACGAGCACTCTAGGAAAGGTAAAGCGACATGTACGGTCGAGTGCTGTTGAGTGTAGTACAGTGCTCGAAGAAACTTTTAAGGAACGAAGAAGAGTTGAAGGAGAAGAAAGGGAATTGTATAAAGGTAAAAGATGTGGGAAGAGGATGATGATGCAAGCATGGATGAATAGAAGAAAGCCGAGGACTCGATGGAGGTCAAACAGGATGAGGTCTCGGATAAATGAGAAGACGAAAGGGAGGATCGTCGGTGAAGACGAGGGAGTGAAGTATGATGACAGGAGACGAAAGTATAATGGCAGTAGATGGAAGAGTGAAGACGACAGAGGAGGTACAGACAGTGGATGTCTAACTCTGGACGTGAAGAGAAGAAGACGAGGAAACGGAGGGTGGAGACAGTAAGTAGAGTGGACCGATGGAGTGCAGGCGTCCAAGGAGGACAGCCTAGCCAAGAGGTGCCAGAGAAGTCAAATCGTTTGTGAGTAGATCATGTTTCTGGCACGTTGTGAGCCAGATGTTGCAAGGTGCAACGAATTAATTGTAGACTACTAAAAGAGTATATCGGGTGAAGAACGAGACAGTGTAGTGGCGGATGTAGTATCTCGAGCCTAGCCACTAGAATAACTCTCAAAATAAGGGGAGGGGAGTGTTATAATCTCAGCCTGCAGGAGAAACGAGTCTCCCTCCTTGAGAGTTATTCGTCAAGCCTGACCTGATTAGAAGGTCTAGCAAATATTGAGGTGATAACGCATATGTAAAATAGTTGCTTGGATATGTATAACAATTTGAGATTATGGGCAATGAAGAAGAAAACAGATAAATGACTGGCTAGGAGATGTGGACATTTTGCTGGAGGCGTGAGGCTCGCTTCTGGAAGGGCTTTGACCTCACTTGAGTGCCAGACATCGCAGGGAAAAGCCGCGCTCCGTGAGCTCCCGCCAGAAGGGAACCCCTAGTGATATATCTCGAAGAGAAGAGAAGTGTGCAGACGTACCAGCTGTGGAATCGAGCTGGGGACGTGTGGTCTCAAGTCGTGGGCGATAATTAGTGAATATTAAGCCGCCCGGAGGCATTATTGTGGGCCGTGGAGCGCCCTGACCAAGCCTCGTCAGAGGAAGAAGCGCCCTCGACCAGACGATCTGTGGTAAGCACGATATACGCCAGTTCATAGTGATTGCTTGTAGTTGGTCGTGTGCCCAGCGACAGTAGCGATGTTTATTTATAAGTTAGACATGCTTTAATAAGGCAGAAGGCCTGAAATAAGAGAGTGGAGAGGGAGGAACACGGAGCGACGTCCATCCCCTCTGAGCGCTGGTGGGCGACTGAGGGAGCCTGGCTCCTGACGGAGGAAGACCCTCCCAGCGAGTGAGGACCGCCGCCAGGCGAGGTGGAGTATGGACCGGCCCAAAACGGGGGAGTCCACTCTCACTGTATGTAGAGAACAGATAGAGGTTTGAGGCAAACATATTGTGTGAATATTTTTTGTTTATGTGTTAAAGGGGAACATTTTATTGGAGTGTCGATGGGTTGCAGGTTTGTTCTTTGGGGAAGAAGTTGCTGAGAACTTCGAAGCCAGCAGATGAAGTAGCTGATGAGACTCCAAGGTAGTGGAGCAGAGGACCTCGAGCTGTGAGGAGAAGCAGCAGTGAAGAGGAGTGTCACGTGCTTCTGTAGAGGTGGAGAAGCACCATAGTTGCTCGTGGAAACTTCATGGTGTAGCAGCCAAGAGAGCTGTGGAGGAACCAAGCAGAAGGGTGAAGCACCGTAGTTGCTCAAGGAAACTTCATGATAGCAGCCTGGAGGAGCTGCAGAGGATCCTGGTAGTGAAGCCCGGAAGAACCTGAAGATATCAGGGTAGTGAACTTCCAGAGGTGGAAAGGGAAGTTCTGGTGGATTACTTATAGGGAGTTGATAGTGTTTGGTTGTCATTAGCGTGCAAGACGCAGTGAGAGGTGAGTGACTGTCGGCATTCTTATGTCAAGGAGTGTTTTACACTGAAGTTTAGAGTTACAGCCGTAGGGTGGATTATCTACAGATGTATGGCGTTCTAGGACTGATAGAGTGATCAATTGATCATTGTTGTGTATCAATGAACATTTATACTGATATGTTATTGCATTCAAATGCTGATTTTCTTGGTACACATTTATAGATACATATATGTATTCTCTTGCTGATGGTGCAACAGTGTATGTAGACTTGATCAACTTGAGGAGGTTGATAGTATCAGGTGGTGAACCAGGAGATAGGATACCACTTGATAAGCTGATGGTAGAGTTCTGGTTGGGTTGGAGAGCAACCTGATTGTGATGTTATAGAGTATAGGATTCATTATTATTATATGTGTGTATGTATCGTGTATGTGCTTTGTCCAGTAAATGTATCCTAATTTGCTGGTGTTTGCCCTTGTCCTAGTGAGGCTTCCCAGGAGGTAGTAAAGAAGGAGAGAGAGAGAGAAAGAACCAAGAACCACTGCTGTGGACAGGGTAGAAGGTAATACTAGTGAGTCATAGGGGATTGAGGAAATCACAACTGATAAGGAGAGAGTGGGGAGTCACAGCGGCTCGAGTGGGTGTGTGCACATGACAACGAGGCTAAGTGTTGGAGCCGCATCCCCTAAATGTGTGACGTTGAGCCCCTCTCCAAGGGCCAGAAGCGCCTAGTGTGATCTCCTAGCGAGGTATAAGCACTCTACCGAGTTGTGGGTTGGGTTGTCCGTAGAGAAGGAGAAACAACACGACAACACCAACCATCCCACAGTCTATAATACCACCCTCCACACAACACTCCCACTGTGGGAGGAGGGAGGTAGTGGCCACCCTCCACACAACACTCCCACTGTGGGAGGAGGGAGGCAGTGGCCACCCTCCACACAACACTCCCACTGTGGGAGGAGGGAGGCAGTGGCCACCCTCCACACAACACTCCCACTGTGGGAGGAGGGAGGTAGTGGCCACCCTCCACACAACACTCCTACTGTGGGAGGAGGGAGATAGTGGCCACCCTCCACACAACACTCCCACTGTGGGAGGAGGGAGGTAGTGGCCCCCCTCCACACAACACTCCCACTGTGGGAGGAGGGAGGCAGTGGCCACCCTTCACACAACACTCCCACTGTGGGAGCAGGGAGGTAGGGACCATCCTCCACACAACACTTCCACTGTGGGAGGATGGAGGTAGGGACCATCCTCCACACAACACTCCCACTGTGGGAGGAGGGAGGTAGGGACAACCCTCCACACAACACTCCCACTGTGGGAGGAGGGAGGTAGGGACCATCCTCCACACAACACTCCTACTGTGGGAGGAGGGAGGTAGGGACCATCCTCCACACAATACTCCCACTGTGGGAGGAGGGAGGTAGTGGCCACCCTCCACACAACACTCCCACTGTGGGAGGAGGGAGGCAGTGGCCACCCTCCACACAACACTCCCACTGTGGGAGGAGGGAGATTGTGGCCACCCTCCACACAACACTCCCACTGTGGGAGGAGGGAGGCAGTGGCCACCCTCCACACAACACTCCCACTGTGGGAGCAGGGAGGTAGGGACCATCCTCCACACAACACTTCCACTGTGGGAGGAGGGAGGTAGGGACCATCCTCCACACAACACTCCCACTGTGGGAGGAGGGAGGTAGGGACAACCCTCCACACAACACTCCCACTGTGGGAGGAGGGAGGTAGGGACCATCCTCCACACAACACTCCTACTGTGGGAGGAGGGAGGTAGTGGCCACCCTCCACACAACACTCCCACTGTGGGAGGAGGGAGGCAGTGGCCACCCTCCACACAACACTCCCACTGTGGGAGGAGGGAGATAGTGGCCACCCTCCACACAACACTCCCACTGTGGGAGGAGGGAGATAGTGGCCACCCTCCACACAACACTCCCACTGTGGGAGGAGGGAGGTAGTGGCCACCCTCCACACAACACTCGCACTGTGGGAGGAGGGAGGCAGTGGCCACCCTCCACACAACACTCCCACTGTAGGAGCAGGGAGGTAGGGACCATCCTCCACACAACACTCCCACTGTGGGAGGAGGGAGGTAGGGACCATCCTCCACACAACATTCCCACTGTGGGAGGAGGGAGATAGTGGCCACCCTCCACACAACACTCCCACTGTGGGAGGAGGGAGGTAGGGACCATCCTCCACACAACACTCCCACTGTGGGAGGAGGGAGATAGTGGCCACCCTCCACACAACACTCCCACTGTGGGAGCAGGGAGGTTGTGGCCACCCTCCACACAACACTCCCACTGTGGGAGCAGGGAGGTAGTGGCCAACCTCCACACAACTCTCCCACTGTGGGAGGAGGGAGGTAGTGGCCACCCTCCACACAACACTCCCACTGTGGGAGGAGGGAGGTAGTGGCCACCCTCCACACAACACTCCCACTGTGGGAGGAGGGAGGCAGTGGCCACCCTCCACACAACACTCCCACTGTGGGAGGAGGGAGGTAGTGGCCACCCTCCCCACAACACTCCCACTGTGGGAGCAGGGAGGTAGTCGCCAACCTCCACACAACACTCCCACTGTGAGGGGGAAACGCATGTATTCAGCAGTGCTTCGACTCGGAGGCTGTTGCTGTCGGGGTTAAAGAGAGGTGGAAGAGGGAGGTGGCTTGGCCAGCGTCAACCACACACCCATATATTCCCCTCCCTCCCCACACACAACAGTTACAGCAGCTGTGCCAGGTAAGTCCCCTACGGGCTCACCATAGTCCGTGCTACTTGGAACTTTTGGTTTCCAGTAGCTGAATCTATAACAACAACAACACACATCACAAAACACTCACTGTGTTTATCAAAAAGACTTCTGATAAAGAGAGAGATCTAGGGGTGGTTCTAGATAGAAAACTATCACCTGAGGACCACATAAAGAATATTGTGCGAGGAGCCTATGCCACACTTTCTAACTTCAGAATTGCTTTTAAATACATGGATGGTGAAATACTAAAGAAATTGTTCACGACTTTTGTTAGACCAAAGCTAGAATATGCAGAGGTTGTGTGGTGCCCATATCTTAAGAAGCACATCAAGAAACTGGAAAAGGTACATAGACATGCTACTAAGTGGCTCCCAGAACTGAAGGGCAAGAGCTACGAGGAGAGGTTAGAGGCTTTAAATATGCCAAAACTGGAAGACAGAAGAAAAAGAGGTGATATGATCACTATATACAAAATAGTAGCAGGGATTGATAAAATCGACAGGGACGATTTCCTGAGACCTGGAACTTTAAGAACAAGAGGTCATAGATTTAAACTAGCTAAACACAGATGCCGAAGAAATATAAGAAAATTCACTTTCGCAAACAGAGTGGTAGACGGTTGGAACAAGTTAGGTGAGAAGGTGGTGGAGGCCAAGACCGTCAGTAGTTTCAAAACCTTATATGACAAAGAGTGCTGGGAAGACGGGACACCACGAGCGTGGCTCTCATCCTTTAACTACACTTAGGTAATTACTGGGAGAGGGAGAAGAGAGAAAAAATGGAGAGAACTGGAAGATCTCGAGAGAGGAGGAACACCGAAATCATTTGTGTTTTGGGGCAATGCTGGCGTGACAATGGTCAAACGGCACTGGCAAACAAACTGCGTTGAGACAACATAAAGATAACGATTAGTACATCGATTTTTTTGACGAATAAATTCACCATGGCCAGTATATGATGTATTTTATAATTCATTCCGACTCACAAAAAATGAGGGACTGTCACGTTTTCTATACGTCGGGGATTCGGGTAACTTTGGTTCGGGAAACTTATATAATTTTTGTGGGAACTATCAAAGCGCGCTTCGGCACTGTATTTGGCTTCAAATCAGGGTGCCCTCTCCTTCCCTTGCCTCCAACACCTTGGCCTCCAACACCTTGGCCTCCAACACCTTGGCCTCCAACACCTTGGCCTCCAGCACTTTGGCCTCCAACGCCTTGGCCTCCAACACCTTGGCCTCCAACACCTTGGCGGCGGTAGTGTGGAGGAGAAAGGGGCGGCGGGGTTTGGGCGGCGGAATGATGATCACCCCCGCCCAGGGAAAGGGACAGATAAGACTAGGCTATACTTCTGAAGGACGGGTTATATGACGGCCTTAAAGCTGTCCGGACACCCGCACCGGCCCCCACCAGGAGCTGTGCCAGAGGTCGGAAACCCTTGCACGCCCATAACACAGGAAGAGGAACAGGGGGGGGGGGGACATAAAGACACAGAGAGCGATGCCCACAGACAATCCGGAAGAAATGCCCGCCATGATCACGGACTTAACCTCCGCACCTTAGCACTGGTCCAGGTCGCCAGGAAGAAAATATAGGAAGCTAAACTGACTCTAGGCGTCGGAGGTGCGTGGATATAACATATTCAATATGTTATAAAGAAAACGCAAAATGAAGGAAAATGGGTATATTAACAGACTGAAAGGAATATCGTACTGCGAGCAGCTGCATGGAACGACAGAGATTAGAACGGGGTAGAGAGGGAGAGGATAGAAATGGAGGGGATGGGAGAAGGGAGTATATAAAAAAAGAGAACGGAGAAAGAGGAAAGACAGCCCCGCTCCTGTGCCAGGTAAGTACACTACGGGATCACTATAGCCCGTGCTACTTTGGAACTTTTGTTCTAAGTAGCTGAACCAAAAACAACAACAGAGAGAGAACCAGTTTCAGCCCCGCTCCTGTGCCAGGTAAGTCCACTACGGGCTCACCACAGCCCGTGCTACTTGGAACTTTTGTTCCCAGCAGCTGAATCTTAAACATCAACAACAGAGAGAATTACGGACTATTCATGCCCGTGCCACCTCTTGGGTGGCTTAATCTTTATCAATCATCAATCAGAGAGAGAAGAGCTAATTTGAGAGTGAGAGCACCAGTACCTGAGAGAGCCAGAGGCTGGGAGAACCAAAAACCAGGGAGCGACCATCGAGGATCGAACGCCAACCCTGCCAGAAACGAAGTCTTAGCTCTACCAACCAGTCCAAGTGAGCGGACCAGAGCAAGGTCAGGAATGCCAAGAACAAACACGAGACAAATGTGTAAAGGAATACAAATTAGTTCAACTAAATGAATTAGTAACAGGCAGGCGCGAGTCAATTGAGAATAACAGCAAGAAACCATCTAACAGAGACGAGAAGAGAGAGTTGAAATGAGCATGGGAATAGCGCCAATGACGTGCTCGGGTCGGTGTGAGGGACGTAAATGAATGTGGAGATTGGATTCCAAGGACGAGAGGGCCAGTGGTGGCCTCCGCTGGGGTATGACGAGAAAGAATGGAAATTCTAAACTCTTATCAAATCTCTACATGCTCAAGATTTAAATTCTCGTGCAGACGAGGAGTCACAATAACGTGGCTGAAATATGTTGAGCAAACCACACACACTAGAAAGAGAAGGGACGACGACGTTTCAGCCCGTCCTGGATCATTCTCAAGTCGATTGTGAGTGATCGACTTCATCGACACAATCGATTTGAGAATGGTCCTGGACGGACTGAAACGTCGTCGTCCCTTCACTTTCTAGTGTGTGGTTTAGTCAACATTTAAATTCTCCCCTTCCCCTTCACCCTTTCATAATACATGCATGGCGTAGCGGCCATAATCACGAGATATGGGGCCCTAAAGCGTGAATAGCACTGTACGGTAATTTAGAGGAATGGGCAACGTGTGATTATAGAGCATGTCAGGGGGGCGAGGTGTGTATAAACAAGGCACTTCACGGAGTCAAGAGAGAGAGAGAGAGGGAGAGAGAGAGAGAGAGAGAGAGAGAGAGAGAGAGGGAGAGAGAGAGAGAGAGAGAGAGAGAGAGAGAGAGAGAGAGAGAGAGAGAGAGAGAGAGAGAGTGGGTGTAGAGCTCTATTAGAAACAGCTGGTCACACAATGAGGGAACATGGAAAATGCATCAAAGTCGCATTGCCGGCCAAGTTAAACAATTTTCCTCGCCGGCGGAATATGTGAGGTGAGGGAGAGGGGATGTTTGGGGCGAGGCCAGCCAGCGAGGCCACGGTGGTACTGAGGTGGCGGGAAGCTGTAGTGTGTGTAAAGGAAGGAAGGAGTCGTGACGCTGCGTTCCTACACTACTCCGAGGTCCACAGGTCTCACCCACCCTTAGTGCCCTTACACCACCACCCTCTCCACCCTCAGCGCCCTTACACCACCACCCTCTCCACCCTCAGCACCCTTACACCACCACCCTCTCCACCCTCAGCGCCCTCACACCACCACCCTCTCCACCCTCACCGCTCTTACACCACCACCCTCTCCACCCTCAGCGCTCTTACACCACCACCCTCTCCACCCTCAGCGCTCTTACACCACCACCCTCTGCACCCTCAGCCCTCTTACACCACCACCCTCTCCACCCTCAGCGCTCTTACACCACCACCCTCTCCACCCTCAGCCCTCTTACACCACCACCCTCTCCACCCTCAGCGCCCTTACACCACCACCCTCTCCACCCTCAGCGCTCTAGCTTACACCACCACCCTCTCCACCCTCAGCGCCCTTACACCACCACCCTCTCCACCCTCAGCGCCCTTACACCACCACCCTCTCCACCCTCAGCGCCCTCACACCACCACCCTCTCCACCCTCAGCGCTCTTACACCACCACCCTCTCCACCCACAGCCCTCTTACACCACCACCCTCTCCACCCTCAGCGCTCTTACACCACCACCCTCTCCACCCTCAGCCCTCTTACACCACCACCCTCTCCACCCTCAGCGCCCTTACACCACCACCCTCTCCACCCTCAGCGCCCTTACACCACCACCCTCTCCACCCTCAGCGCCCTTACACCACCACCCTCTCCACCCTCAGCGCCCTCACACCACCGCCCTCTCCACCCTCAGCGCTCTTACACCACCACCCTCTCCACCCTCAGCGCTCTTACACCACCACCCTCTCCACCCTCAGCGCTCTTACACCACCACCCTCTCCACCCTCAGCCCTCTTACACCACCACCCTCTCCACCCTCAGCGCTCTTACACCACCACCCTCTCCACCCTCAGCCCTCTTACACCACCACCCTCTCCACCGTCAGCGCCCTTACACCACCACCCTCTCCACCCTCAGCGCCCTTACACCACCACCCTCTCCACCCTCAGCGCCCTTACACCACCACCCTCTCCACCCTCAGCGCCCTCACACCACCGCCCTCTCCACCCTCAGCGCTCTTACACCACCACCCTCTCCACCCTCAGCGCTCTTACACCACCACCCTCTCCACCCTCAGCGCTCTTACACCACCACCCTCTCCACCCTCAGCCCTCTTACACCACCACCCTCTCCACCCTCAGCGCTCTTACACCACCACCCTCTCCACCCTCAGCGCTCTTACACCACCACCCTCTCCACCCTCAGCGCCCTCACACCACCACCCTCTCCACCCTCAGCGCTCTTACACCACCACCCTCTCCACCCTCAGCCCTCTTACACCACCACCCTCTCCACCCTCAGCGCTCTTACACCACCACCCTCTCCACCCTCAGCGCTCTTACACCACCACCCTCTCCACCCTCAGCGCTCTTACACCACCACCCTCTCCACCCTCAGCGCTCTTACACCACCACCCTCTCCACCCTCAGCGCTCTTACACCACCACCCTCTCCACCCTCAGCGCTCTTACACCACCACCCTCTCCACCCTCAGCGCTCTTACACCACCACCCTCTCCACCCTCAGCGCTCTTACACCACCACCCTCTCCACCCTCAGCGCTCTTACACCACCACCCTCTCCACCTTCAGCACCCTTACACCACCACCCTCTCCACCCTCAGCGCTCTTACACCACCACCCTCTCCACCCTCAGCGCTCTTACACCACCACCCTCTCCACCCTCAGCCCTCTTACACCACCACCCTCTCCACCCTCAGCGCTCTTACACCACCACCCTCTCCACCCTCAGCGCTCTTACACCACCACCCTCTCCACCTTCAGCACCCTTACACCACCACCCTCTCCACCCTCAGCGCTCTTACACCACCACCCTCTCCACCCTCAGCGCTCTTACACCACCACCCTCTCCACCCTCAGCCCTCTTACACCACCACCCTCTCCACCCTCAGCGCCCTTACACCACCACCCTCTCCACCCTCAGCACCCTTACACCACCACCCTCTCCACCCTCAGCGCCCTTACACCACCACCCTCTCCACCCTCAGCGCTCTTACACCTCCACCCTCTCCACCCTCAGCGCCCTTACACCACCACCCTCTCCACCCTCAGCGCCCTAGTTTACACCACCACCCTCTCCACCCTCAGCACCCTTACACCACCACCCTCTCCACCCTCAGCGCCCTCACACCACCACCCTCTCCACCCTCAGCACCCTTACACCACCACCCTCTCCACCCTCAGCGCCCTTACACCACCACCCTCTCCACCCTCAGCGCCCTAGTTTACACCACCACCCTCTCCACCCTCAGCGCCTTTACACCACCACCCTCTCCACCCTCAGCGCTCTTACACCACCGCCCTCTCCACCCTCAGCGCTCTTACACCACCGCCCTCTCCACCCTCAGCGCCCTAGTTTACACCACCACCCTCTCCACCCTCAGCACCCTTACACCACCACCCTCTCCACCCTCAGCGCTCTTACACCACCACCCTCTCCACCCTCAGCGCTCTTACACCACCACCCTCTCCACCCTCAGCGCTCTTACACCACCACCCTCTCCACCCTCAGCCCTCTTACACCACCACCCTCTCCACCCTCAGCGCCCTTACACCACCACCCTCTCCACCCTCAGCACCCTTACACCACCACCCTCTCCACCCTCAGCGCCCTTACACCACCACCCTCTCCACCCTCAGCGCTCTTACACCTCCACCCTCTCCACCCTCAGCGCCCTTACACCACCACCCTCTCCACCCTCAGCGCCCTAGTTTACACCACCACCCTCTCCACCCTCAGCACCCTTACACCACCACCCTCTCCACCCTCAGCGCCCTCACACCACCACCCTCTCCACCCTCAGCGCCCTTACACCACCACCCTCTCCACCCTCAGCGCCCTTACACCACCACCCTCTCCACCCTCAGCGCCCTAGTTTACACCACCACCCTCTCCACCCTCAGCGCCTTTACACCACCACCCTCTCCACCCTCAGCGCTCTTACACCACCGCCCTCTCCACCCTCAGCGCTCTTACACCACCGCCCTCTCCACCCTCAGCGCCCTAGTTTACACCACCACCCTCTCCACCCTCAGCACCCTTACACCACCACCCTCTCCACCCTCAGCGCCCTTACACCACCACCCTCTCCACCCTCAGCGCTCTTACACCACCGCCCTCTCCACCCTCAGCGCCCTAGTTTACACCACCACCCTCTCCACCCTCAGCGCCCTTACACCACCACCCTCTCCACCCTCAGCGCTCTTACACCACCGCCCTCTCCACCCTCAGCGCCCTAGTTTACACCACCACCCTCTCCACCCTCAGCGCCCTTACACCACCACCCTCTCCACCCTCAGCGCTCTTACACCACCACCCTCTCCACCCTCAGCACCCTTACACCACCACCCTCTCCACCCTCAGCGCCCTTACACCACCACCCTCTCCACCCTCAGCGCCCTTACACCACCACCCTCTCCACCCTCAGCGCTCTTACACCACCACCCTCTCCACCCTCAGCGCCCTTACACCACCACCCTCTCCACCCTCAGCGCCCTTACACCACCACCCTCTCCACCCTCAGCGCCCTTACACCACCACCCTCTCCACCCTCAGCGCCCTTACACCACCACCCTCTCCACCCTCAGCGCTCTAGCTTACACCACCACCCTCTCCACCCTCAGCGCTCTTACACCACCACCCTCTCCACCCTCAGCGCTCTAGCTTACACCACCACCCTCTCCACCCTCAGCGCTCTTACACCACCACCCTCTCCACCCTCAGCGCCCTTACACCACCACCCTCTCCACCCTCAGCGCTCTTACACCACCACCCTCTCCACCCTCAGCGCCCTTACACCACCGCCCTCTCCACCCTCAGCGCCCTTACACCACCACCCTCTCCACCCTCAGCGCTCTTACACCACCGCCCTCTCCACCCTCAGCGCCCTTACACCACCACCCTCTCCACCCTCAGCGCCCTTACACCACCACCCTCTCCACCCTCAGCACCCTTACACCACCACCCTCTCCACCCTCAGCGCCCTTACACCACCACCCTCTCCACCCTCAGCGCTCTTACACCACCACCCTCTCCACCCTCAGCGCTCTTACACCACCACCCTCTCCACCCTCAGCGCCCTAGTTTACACCACCACCCTCTCCACCCTCAGCGCTCTTACACCACCACCCTCTCCACCCTCAGCGCCCTTACACCACCACCCTCTCCACCCTCAGCGCCCTTACACCACCACCCTCTCCACCCTCAGCGCTCTTACACCACCACCCTCTCCACCCTCAGCGCCCTTACACCACCACCCTCTCCACCTTCAGCGCTCTTACACCGCCACCCTCTCCACCCTCAGCGCCCTCACACCACCACCCTCTCCACCCTCAGCGCTATTACACCACCACCCTCTCCACCCTCAGCGCCCTTACACCACCACCCTCTCCACCCTCAGCGCTCTTACACCACCACCCTCTCCACCCTCAGCGCTCTTACACCACCACCCTCTCCACCTTCAGCGGATGCTGCTAATATTTCGCGTTTCCTGCCGTCCGCCCAGGTCAGTACGTCCCTTGAAGTGATGTTATCATTGACCAATCAGCACAAGTTTTTCAAGGGGTTTCGAAGCGGGTCGACGCGGAGAGAACTTCAAGTAATTTCCCCTTCATGTCATATACACATACGTAGCTGGTTAAAGACGATAGTATGCGAAGATTATAATCAATCAGGTGGACTTATGGTGGAGTGACGGGGCGGTGACACCTGTCTGA
Source organism: Procambarus clarkii (assembly GCF_040958095.1). Lineage (NCBI taxonomy): Eukaryota > Metazoa > Arthropoda > Malacostraca > Decapoda > Cambaridae > Procambarus > Procambarus clarkii. Next base: position 56,236,801 of record NC_091153.1, read on the forward strand.
AGATGAGCAAGGGGTCCCTGGCGCCCCCCCCCCCCCTTCATGTTCGTAGGTCAGGAAAGGTGAGCCTGGTAGGTCCTCTGGTCCTGTTTATCACGTTCGTGATTTGATTACCCGTTTTTGTCGGAATTTTAAGGAGTTTTGAGGAGTCTGAAGTTCATGAATCCTTGCCTGTATATATACTGAAACCATTCTATTATTCATTAAACATCCTATCAGGGCCCAGGGCTTGGTTCTCCAGGTACCGGAAAACACCGATTGGAAAGATGGATTAGCTGTCAATCATCCTCTTCCCCCCCTCTTTTCGCTCCTTAACCCCCCCTCTTTTCTCCCCTCCCCCCCCCCCCAACTGAACAACGCAATACAGCCTGGACTTAGACGTTGTTAATCCATTATCTAGGCAAATAATAAGACGATGCAATATATTTGAGCCAGTGGTGAAAGTAATCACTATTTACGAGTCCGTCCTCACAGCAAATCCATTACCTTGAGAAATCACCCCCCCCCCCCCCCTTCAAACCACCTGGATGGTTATCTACATATTTGTGATGGTCTGAAAGCATATTATGGTTCCATTAATAGTCTACATGTAAATTGGCAAACGAGCCTTTGTCATAAACAGAGATTAATTTCAAGTTATAATGTTATTGTATTACTAATCCTTGGTTTAAAATATATGAAGTGTATGCTGAAAGCGTTTTTTTTTTTTTTTTGAAGAATTTGGTTGTCTATAAACGGAATTCTCGGTCACACTGAAATATTTTTCGAATTCCA